>NC_058130.1:760252920-760439558 GCF_016433145.1 Gracilinanus agilis
TCCAGCAAGTAATTAAGAAGATCATTCACCACGATCAGGTGGGATTTATACCAGGAATGCAAGGTTGGTTCAACATTAGGAAAACCATCCACATAATTGACCATATCAACAGTCTAACAAACAAAAATCACATGATTATCTCAATAGATGCTAAAAAAAGCCTTTCACAAAATACAGCATTCATTCCTATTGAAAACAGTGAAAAGTATAGGAATAGAAGGACCTTTCCTAAAAATAATAAACAGTATATACCTAAAACCATCAACAAACATCATATGCAATGGGGATAAATTAGAAGCCTTCCCAATAAGATCAGGAGTAAAACAAGGATGCCCATTATCACTTCTATTATTCAACATAGTACTAGAAACACTAGCAGTTACAATTAGAGAAGAAAAAGATATTGAAGGTATCAAAATAGGAAAGGAGGAGAATAAGCTATCACTCTTTGCAGATGATATGATAGTATACTTAAAAAATCCTAGAGAATCAACTAAGAAGCTGGTAGAAATAATCAACAACTTTAGCAAAGTTGCAGGATACAAAATAAATGCACATAAATCATCAGCATTTCTATACATTTCCAACACATTAGAGCAGCAAGAAGTAGAAAGAGAAACACCATTTAAAATAGCCCTAGACAATATAAAATACTTAGGAATCTATCTACCAAAACAAACACAGGAATTATATGAAAACAACAACAAAACACTTTCCAAACAAATAAAACTGGATCTAAACAATTGGAAAGCCATTGATTGCTCATGGGTAGGATGAGCTAACATAATAAAAATGACAATTCTACCCAAATTAATTTACCTATTTAGCGCCATACCTATCAAGCTACCAAAAAACTTCTTTACTGAATTAGAAAAAACTATAACAAATTTCATTTGGAATAACAAAAGATCAAGAATATCAAAGGAAATAATGAAAAAAAAAAGTGAAGGAAGGGGGCCTAGCAGTACCAGATATTAAACTATACTATAAAGCAGCAGTCATCAAAACAATATGGTACTGGCTAAGAGACAGAGAGGAGGATCAGTGGAATAGACTTGGGGTAAATGACATCAGCAAGACAGTGTATGATAAACCCAAAGGGCCCAACTTTTAGGACATGAATCCACTATTTGACAAAAACTGGTGGGAAATTTGGAAAACAATATGGGAGAGATTAGGTTTTGATCAGCATCTCACACCCTACACCAAGATAAATTCAGAATGGGTGAATAACTTGAATATAAAGAGGGAAACTATAAATAAGTTAAGTGAACACAAAATAGTATACCTGTCAGATCTCTGGGAAAGGAAAGATTTTAAAACCAAGCAAGAGCTAGAGAAAATTACAAAATGTAAATTAAATGGTTTTGATTATATTAAGCTAAAAAGCTTTTGTACAAACAAAAACAGTGTAGTCAAAATCAGAAGGGAAACAACAAATTGGGAAAAAATCTTTATAACAAAAAACTCTGACAGGGGTCTAATTACTCAAATATACAAGGGGTTAAATCAATTGTATAAAAAAATCAAGCCATTCCCCAATTGAAAAATGGGCAAGAGACATGAATAGGAAATTTTCAGGTAAAGAAATCAAAAGTATCAATAAGCACATGAGAAAGTGTTCTAAATCTCTAATAATTAGAGAAATGCAAATCAAATCAACTCTGAGGTATCACCTCACACCTAGCACATTGGCTAAAATGAAAGAAGGGGAGAGTGATGAATGTTGGAGGGAATGTGGCAAAATTGAGACATTACTGCATTGTTGGTGGAGTTGTGAACTGATCCAACCATTCTGGCTGGCAATTTGGAACTATGCTCAAAGGGCTATAAAAGATTGCCTACCCTTTGATCCAGCCATACCATTGTTGGGTTTGTACCCCAAAAAGATCATAGAGCAACAAACTTGCATGAAAATATTTATAGCTGTGCTTTTTGTGGTGGCAAAAAACTGGAAAAGGAGGGTATGTCCTTCAATTGGGGAATGGCTGAACAAACTGTGGTATATGCTGGTGATGGAATACTATTGTGCTCAAAGGAATAATAAACTGGAGGAGTTCCAGGTGAACTGGAAAGACCTCCAGGACTGATGCAGAGCGAAAGGAGCAGAGCCAGAAGAACATTGTACACAGACACTGATATACTATGGTAAAATCGAATGTAATGGGGTTCTGTACCAGCAGCAATACAATGACCCAGGACAATTTTGAGGGATTTATGGTAAAGAACGCTACCCACATTCAGAGGAAGTACTGCAGGAGAGGAAACATATAAGAAAAACAACTGCTTGAACGCATGGGTCGGGGTGGACATGATTGAGGATGTGGACTCGAAACTGCCACACCAATGCAACTACCAACAATTTGGAAATAGGTCTTGATCAAGGACACATGACAAAACCAGTGGAAATTTGCATTGGCCATGGGTGAGGGGAGTGCGGGGGGGGGGGTGAAGTGGAAAGTAGGAGCATGAATCATGTAACCATGTTAAAAATGAATATTAATAAATGTTTAAATTAAAAAAAAGATTGATGTGAGGAATTTTTTTCCTAATTGTACATCTAAGCAATTAAAATGTCTTATCTGAAAAGTAGACCCATACTAATCAACTAATTATTGCTTCCATGTTCTTTTGATTGTTCACAGCTACTTAGAAGGCTTAGTGGGATGTTTCAGCCTATATCAATTTCATATACCCTAATATGCTTTGAATCTCCTAGAAATATCTGAATTGCTACTAGTCAAGCAACAATGTTTAGTTGTGATAGGTATGTTATTGGAAAAAAGCCACCTAAATTGAAATTAAGGGAATATCTGAAAAGTAAAGATATTAGTATATCATTGGTTTTAAGTACATATGTGCTAAAGTTAGATAGTGGAACTCAATGGTGTGACTATAGTCTGAAAGAGAATTGAAATATAAAGAATGCCTTAATTGTTCCAGTAAAAGGAAGGTTTTGCATAAAAATATGAAGGAAAGCACCCTAAACTTCTATCATTTCCCCAGAAAGGGACAGAAACCTGTACTGCTTATTCCTACTCCCAAAATATTGAAATTTATGGGATAAACCCTCAAAAATCTATTAAAATGTTCTTAGTATTCACAGAAATCTTTAGGAGCTCTGCAGCAGTTTATATCCCTACTGAAGAATAGAAGTAGGGCTTTGAGTTCTCTCAGTCATATTTATCAGCTTTCAAAAGTTTTGACTACAAAATTAACATCAAAAGTCTGTCATGTCAATTAAAAAGATAAACTCTAAGCATTTTTTACCAGTTAAATCAAACTTACCCTTTTTTCTGCTTTTTCAGATTCTGGAGAGAGCTAATAGTCTATTCTAAATCAAAAGAGTTGTTATTTTCCAGTTCTGAAAAAAATATACAAATAGCTCTTATAGTAATAGCATATATAAGGCCACTATAGAGAAGTTTCAATCCAAGTATAACATAACTTATTTCTGCAATTTTAAATACACTGTCCAGGTGTCAGATATTGTCAGAACAGAATATCATCTGAAAGGAGATAATAGTAGCTCTAAGTTTACATTGGAATCTCATCCCATTAGGTTTATAAAGGGATTTAGGTATAAGTAGAAATTAATTTTATACTAAAAAAAAGAACTCAGGGAAACCATCCTAGAGGATAATTTAGAAAGATGAGGAGGCTAATTTGAAACTCACAACAACAGTTAAAGTTTAGAAGTTTCTTTCTAGTGAATGAATGTGTCCGCAACTCTAAGGCTAACGTGGATTTATACAGCTAACTCAGATAAGGACCTCAGGTTCTATGAGGGGAAGATGGAAGTGATAATGTTTTTCTCTGAAACATAAATTTCATGAAATCTTGATGTTCCTTCCTTAAATAAGCTTCCCTTTTTCATGAAATCAAGAAAGGGTCAACATTTAAAATCGTTTTTTGCAACTGTGAAGTACCACCTTAAACCTAACAGAGCGACCAATATGACAGGAAAAGGAAATAATAAATGTTGGGTTGGGGGAGATATGGTAAAATAAGTTTCCCAATTTTACCATATCTCCCCCACCCCAACATTTATTATTTCCTTTCTTGCTCACCTCAACCCCAGGAACCAACTGTCTAACTGCTTTCAGACTGTCCCCTCACCCAGAGTTCTCTGGGGGAGGGGGGTCCCCCTGGAATTATGGGTAAGGCTTGACCCTGTATCTTGCAGGAATTCCACCCTGTCAGTTTCCATGTTACAGTACTCACTGGACTCATTCTTTCTAAAGAGCTTCTCATCAACAAAGGATTGGTTTCTGTCCTTTTCCATCCCTGACAAAACATTTTCTAGTTCTAGGAGAGAATCTGGTGCTCTGTCATCCAGAATGACTCTTTTTGCCAAGTATAAGCTGCTGGGAGCCATGTTATTTTGGAATCTATGTTCTATTAAAAATGCTATGCTAAATTTCTAAGGGTGGATCCAAGATGGAGGAGTAAGTAGAAAGCAGTGCTGTTTCATCACGTAAATCCTCAGACCAAAATTAAAACATCGCCAAAAAATGAGTAGAGGAGTAAAGAAACAAACAAGGAGAAAGATTGAAACAATTCTCAAAAAAAGAAATACCCAAGATGTAGGCAGAGATCATCTGGGGAAATCAGGTGAGAGGGGAGCAGAGCTAGCAGGGGGCATAGAGGTGAGGAGTGAGGAGCGTGTCAAGAGAAGACCACACCCCACACAGCCTCCACATATCTGCTCTCACAGGTTCTGAGCTTAAGCCCTACCAAGCTTGCAGACCCTGGGATCCTGCTGGGGAATATGATGGTCCAATCCAACTCACATCCCTTGGGCTTTCAAACTTGTGGAGAAGTTTGGAGTCTTAACCCAGGACAAATGGGGCTGAAGGAGCCAATCTACCTGGGTCCAAAGTGAAATCAAGAATCCCAGTCTGGGCTTGGGATGAGAACATAATCCATGGTTGGAGTGAGGATACAGTTCTCAGGGAGAGCTTCCCCAGGATCTTTTTGCCCAAAACTAAGGTTGGAACTCCCAGACAGGGCAATCAAGGGTGTGCCTGATTGAATCAAGAACACTTGAAACAAACAAACAAACAAAAACTTTAGCCCAAGCCTAGGGTTAAAATTTGATTAGCACCTGACCTGAACAAGTTCAAAGTGAGTACAAAAGCTTACACCCAAGCCTGAGGAAAATCTTTAAGCTAGCAACATCTCAAGGGTCAATTGAATCAACAGGGGGAGAGGACTATCAGAGCTCTCATCCCTCAGACCATCATATCATTCCCCTAAGCCTACCTTTAATTAGATAGGGAAAATGAGGAAACAACAAAAAAAGCACCTTACTCTAAAGAATTTTATAAAGACAAAGAGCAAGGTACAGACAAAGAAGGGGATAGTGAGAGCAAAGGAAACACATGCAAAGTCCAAAATAAAAAAATGGAATGGACACTAATCTGGAAGAACTCAAAAAAGACTTCAAAAAACAATTAAGAATGGTAGAGGGAAAGTGGGGAAGAGAAATGAAAGTGACAATCTGAGGATTTGGGGACTACCTGAAAGTCATGATGATGAAAAAACTTTGGATATCATATTACAAGAAATTATCAAAGATATCTGCTCAGAGATCCTTGAACAAGAAAATAAAATTGAAATTGAAAGCATTCACAGATCACCTCCAGAAAGAAATCCTCAACTGACAACTTCCAGGAATGTAATAGCTAAATTCAAGAGTCACAAAGCCAAGGAAAAAGTACTTCTAACAGTCAGAAAGAAACCATTCAAATACCATGAAGCTACAATCCGGATCACTCAAGACCTTTCAACCTCTACATTAAAGGATTGTAAGTCATGGAATATGATATTCAGGAAGGTAAAGGATTTGGTTTTACAATACAGTCACCTATCCAGCAAAACTGAGTATATTCTTTCAGGGGGAAAAATGGTTATTCAATAAGATAGAAGATTTCCAAGCATTCCTGAGAATAAGCCAGACCTAAACAAAAAATTTGAAGGCCAAATATGATACACAAGAGAGGCCCAGAAAGGTAAATAAGGAAGAGAAAATTTAAGGGACTCATTAGGGTAAAAAATGTTTATATGTGTACATAGAAAGAGGATCTCTGTAATTCTCAAAAATTACTCTTAATAGTAAAAAAGATAGAAGGAATTTACTCAGAAAGAGGGTAGAGAAGTAAGCTGATTATAATATGACGTATATGATGATATGATATATATGTAAATGGAATGATATGTATGCATATGAATGACAAAAAATCAATCAAAGGATAAAAGTACTGAGAGAAAAGCAAAGGGAGAGATAGAAGGTGGTAAATTATATAACATAAAGAGGCGAGAAAAATCAATAGAGAGAGGGAGGTTAAGGGTGGTGATAGGCAATGCTTAACCTTTACTCTCATTGTAACTGGCTAAGAGAGGGGGAAAATAGAGTACACTCAATGGGTATAGAATTCTAATACCCTACAGAGAAGAAGAAGGAGAATAAGATAAGAGAAAAGGGGGGTGTAATTGAAAGGAGGGAGAACAGGAGGGGTGAAAAAAGAAAAATTCTGGTGAGGAGGAACAGAGTTATTGAAAATTTTGGGGTCTTTGAACTACATTTCCCATGAGCCCACTGGCTTCCTGTCATTATGCACTGAAGTAGACAGGGGGATATATTGCGAGGTCTTGCATGACTGGGCTCTCTTTCCTTCCTATGGTGGCATGCTGGAGAGGGAGGTTTGAACAGCCTAAGCTACCATGGCATGAGGGTTTATTTTTTAGTGATTACTAATAAATCCTATAAAAATCATAATATTTTTAAAGTTATTATTATATATTCATTTGAATTTTTGCAATGTTGCCAACCACTGAAGTTTGAGAAAGAATTCTCAATTTTTTAAGAAAAATTTTGCAAAGCCACATTTCTCTGCCATGGCTTTTCAACATCCCCCCACCCCAAGAACTCTGAAAGAACTCCAAACACTCTTCAGAGCTGAGCCTTGTTCCTGCCATTTTTGTGTTTTTGTTTTTGTTTTTTACCATTTTCCCTAGCCACCTGGCTGCTTTCGTTTGAGTGGCTTTTCCAGGAGCTGACCTCTAGGAGAAAGGGAAAAGCCACTTCTCTTGTTAATCCAACCTGCCTGCTGTTCCTGATCCCTTTGGCTGCCAATCCAACCACCTGCTCCTTTGCTGCCTGCCTGGAAGCAGAGCTCCTGCTGCTGATCCCATTCCTGGAGCTGCTGCTGCTAATTGGAGCCAATCTCTGGAGGCTTAAAAAGTAGAAATCCCTCCTTTTCATTGCAAACAATTGAGTCCTTACTCTCTGCTCACTGCTTGCCTTGGAAGCCTAGGTGTGTTTCTCTTAGACAATAATTAGCCTCCTAAAAGGCTTTTACCTGAGAAGAGCTTCTACCTCTAACTGCCTGTCCACTTAGCAGGGGAAGTACATGGCCCATTCCTAGCATTTTACCCAAATGGAGAAGGGGAAGGAAGGTTACTCTTCTAAACAGGAAGTAGAATTGCAATTATGGCTCACTCTATGAAAGAGCAGTGTATTACCTATTTCAAACAGCTCCCAGTTTTAGGACATTTTTTCTTCCTACCATTCTTGAGTGCACTGGCCCTTGTGATTAGCTTGAATGATCCTGAGATTCATCCCCTTATGCCCCCTGGCCATTTGGGCCTGCCCAGATTACAAAATATATCCAATTTGGGATTCCTCCACACTATGTTCATCTAGGAATTCTCCCTCACTATAGGAGATTTCAGAGCTCAGACAAAAGGAACTTTAAAAGGCTCCTAGAGATAGGAGGTCCTAGGTTCAAATCTGGCCTCAGACACTTCCTATCCATGTGACCCTGGGCAAGACACTTGATGCCCATTGCCTAGTCCTTACCACTCTTCTGCCTTGGAGCCAATAAACAGTACTGACTCCAAGATGGAAGGTAAGGGTTTAAAAAAAGACTCTGGAAGTGCAATTAGTAAGCCTTTTCAGACTCTATTGTTTTTTGAAAGTCTCTGTATCTTATTGTACTTTGCTGATTGTTTACGTTATGATTTAATTTTGTTGTTTTAAGTTCATATGTTAATCTGATCAATATCTTTATGTTACACTGAATCACTTTAAGCTATTGTGTTTTGGCTATTAGATAAATTCTGTTACATGATTTTATTTGCACCTCCCCATGACAGACTAGAGAAAATTTCATTGTTAAAGTTCATAGTCAACTTATATAAACCCTTTCACAGGATCACATGTTGCCTTAATAGCCTTTTTTTGCCTTTGTTAATTGTCACATATATGACAACCTATATTAACAATCTTTAGAGAATTCATTGAGCTAAATATATCAATTGATTTTAAGGAGTCTTCAGAAGTAATTTTTAGATATCTAATCTGAGTTGTTTGTAACAAGAGATAAGAGTCCATTGGTAGTTCAAGAGATGTGCAATGGCACTATTTTATTTCCCCACCTCTACATTTGTTAAAAATGTAATGGATGAGAAATCTGAAGTGATTTTCACTATTTAGTCCTCAGCTCCATGTGAAATGGATGGGACATTTTGGAGACAGGTCTGTAAACTCTTACAGTCAAATACCAGAGGGATCAAGGTGCCCAAGAGACTTAGTTACCCTCTAATGGGCTATAATATCATCCAGAAGGTATGAAGGATTTTCCCTGTGAATTAAAAATATTTTTTTAAATCTTTACCTTCCATGTTGGAGTCAATACTGTGTACTGGTTCCAAGGCAAAAGAGTGGTAAGGGCTAGGCAATGGGCATCAAGTGACTTCCCCAGGGTCACATGGCTAGGAAGTGTCTGAGGCCTCCTATCTCTAGGCCTGACTCCCAATCCATTGAGCTACCCAACTGCCCCCCCCCCCAATTTTTTTTAATGTTTGTAATTCTTCAGTTTACTCTAGACCCAAAAAGGTTTTCATCAGCTTTGTGGTTTTTTTTTTTTCTGGGCTCCCCTGCCACATTTGGATGATGGCAATAATAGATTTTGTTAAAAATATCTCAGCCAAGGTTGAAAGATTTGCTACATCTCTTGAATTCTGACAAGTATCTATCAGTTTATACATTTTTAAAATATCACAACACAAGTGGCTATATAGAAACTCAAGTGAATCCTGTATTATAGTGGGTTTGTTTGCTATTGTCATTAAATGTGTTATTTTAATTTTGGGGAATGTTGGTACTTCTTTGGATCTGCATTAACTGTATGTTATTCTACTGTTTTATAAAACTCTTTGTCAAAAATAATTTGCACTCACATAGTGATTCATGGTAAAGTTTTAAAAGAAAGTGGATCTCATTTTTTGGTGAGAAACCTTGTGTTGTACCACTCTTTGACTGATGCAGTGTGTCACTGATTGTAAGCTATATATTTTTTTTATTTTTAAAACATTCTTTTTATTATTCTTTTCCCTTGTATGTGCAATACAATATTTGAGCTTCTTTTTCTCTCATTTTTGTACTTGAACACATTATAAATATTAATATTTTTGATTTTCCAGTAATATAAGTTTAATATAAATATATATTTGCTATAATATTATTGTATACCCAAAAGCTTTATACTATGGAAACGGGCTATTTATTGATAAATGTTATGAGACTGATTAATGATTGTGCCATATTTCAGGAGAAGGGAACAGAAGAACCATCATATCATCATCAAAGCAGCACAAGGTCAAGGAGACCAATCAATCCCAATGGAATTGATAAGAATCTGCACAGTGCCTGGGAGCACAAGGTGAAAAAGGACCAAACCAATTCAGGTAGGATTGATGAACATCTATGCCAATATGAAAGGACTTGCACTTGTTTGTGGTTTGAGTTTGAGGCTGTTCTTTCAGAGGCCAGCCTTCACTGAGCCACACCTTAGTCAAGTACCAAAGGCTGGCTATCATCCTGGCTCCCCCTATCCCTGAGAGTGAAGGAATGACACTTCCCTTTAACACAAAAATCTATTCCTTTTTTCTCTATTAGAGTATGGCAATTTCCTGTAGTCTTGGCTGCCAATATAAGTGCATAATACATCAATCATTTTAATTGGGTTTTGATTCAAGGACATGTCATAAGTTTATTTTTCCTTCATTTACATTTTTACATGTAAGGCTTTGATATTTTATATTTAATCCACAAGTTATTTTTTCTCTTTTATTTGGATTTTTTGATGTTTTTAATGTCTTTTGCCAATTTATTCATACACCCACATAACTCAACCATGTATCCTTAGCAGATCTGGATGTTTGTCACTATCCTCCTCAGGGGGGAATGTAGTATTATCCCATAATGCAGTGGTTCCCAAACTTTTTTGGCCTACCAACCTCTTTCCAGAAAAAATATTACTTAGTGCCCCCTTAGAAATTATGAAACTATTTATTGAACTCAGAATAGAATGTAATACAAAAAAAGTGTGACCATCACTGCCCCCCTGGAACGCTGCCACACCCACAAGGGGGCGGTGGTGCCCACTTTGGGAATCACTGCTATAATGCAAAGTTTATATTCTTTTGAGAATAATTTTAGGATAAGAAATTTGCTTCCTCCCCAAATCCAGAAAATGAACTATTTGAAGAAGGCACCATGAAGATACCTACAGAGACCCTACACTGCAACAAGAATGAACTTTGGGGTGCAGTGGATTGAACTATAGATGACTGAATGCATTTGTTTTCAATGTACACTCTTATATGTAAGGGGACCACCTCCAACTGACTTTTTGTCAATGCAACTAGCAATCATTGGATCATTGATTTTGTCCTCTTTTTCCCCCCCAAATTACTGTAATTAAAAGTTGGTTATGTTTACAAGATCCATTGGAGAGACCAGTCTTCCTTGGATCTCATGGGGGAATATGTTTTTGGAAATTTGAGGGTCTTTGAAATACATTTCCCATGAATCCACTGGCTTCCTTTCATTATTCATTGACATAGACAGGGGGACATATTGTGAGGTCTTGTGTGGCTGGGCCTACTTTCATTCCTATGACGGCATGGTGGAGTGGGCTGTTTGAACAGTATAACCTAGCATGGCACATGGGTTTATTTTCTAGGGAATACTAATAAATCCTATAAAAACCATAATAATTTTAAAGGTATTATATATTCATTTTCATTTTTACAAGGGTGAAAGAGAATAGAGCAAAATATAAAGGGAATAATACTAGGGAGGACAAAACAGAGTTAATAATCATAACATCAAATGTTTTTTTCCCTTCTAATAGACTTACATTTAATTTAATTTAATTTAATTTTACATTTAATATTTAATAATTTTTATTTTTTAGAAAAGTCATCATGGTTACAAGATTCATACTCTTACTTTCCCCTTCACCCCCTGACTCCCCCTACCCATAGCCAATGTGCATTTCCACTGGTTTTAACATGTATTATTGATCAAAACCTAATTCCAAATTGTTGATAGATGCATTGGTGTGGTAGTTTCAAGTCTACATCCCCAATCATGTCCGCCTCAACCCATGAGTTCAAGCAGTTGCTTTTCTTTTGCTTTTCCACTCCTGCAGTTCTTCCTCTGAATGTGAGTAGCGTTCTTTTACATAAATCCCTCATAATTGTCCTGGGTCATTGCATTGCTGCTAGTATAGAAGTTCATTACATTCTATTTTACCTCATTGTATTGGTCTATATGTACAAAGTTCTTCTGGCTCTGCTACTTTTTCTCTGCATCAATTCCTGGAGGTTTTTCCAGGTCACATGGAATTCCTCCAGTTTATTATTCCTTTGAGCTCAATAGTATTCCATCACCAGCATATACCACAATGTTTTCAGCCATTCCTCAATTGAAGGACATACCCTCATTTCCAGTTTTTTGCCACCACAAAAAGCTTGGCTACAAATATTTTCATACAAGCCTGTTTATGATCTCTTTGGGGTACAAACCCAACAATGGTATGGATGGATCAAAGAGCAGGCATTCTTTTATAGCCCTTTGAGCATAGTTCCAAATTGCCATCTAGAATGGTTGGATCAGTTCAAAACTCCACCAGCAATGCATTGATGTCCCAATTTTGCCACATCCCCTCCAACATTCATTACTCTCCCCTTCTATCATTTTAGCCAATCTACTAGGTGTGAGGTGATACCTCAGAGTTGATTTGATTTGCATTTCTCTAATTATTAGAGATTTAGAACATTTTCTTATGTGCTTATTAATTGTTTTGATTTCTTTATCTGAAAATTGCATATTCAGGTCCCTTGCCCATTTATCAATTGGGAAATGGCTTGATT
Organism: Gracilinanus agilis; assembly: GCF_016433145.1. Lineage (NCBI taxonomy): Eukaryota > Metazoa > Chordata > Mammalia > Didelphimorphia > Didelphidae > Gracilinanus > Gracilinanus agilis. Next base: position 760,265,149 of record NC_058130.1, read on the forward strand.
TTTTTTTTATACAATTGATTTAAATCCTGGTATATTTGATCAATTTGACCCCTGTCAGAGTTTTTTGTTTTAAAGATTTTCCCCCAATTTGTTGTTTCCCTTATGATTTTGGTTGCATTGTTTTTGTTTGTACAAAAGCTTTTTAATTTAATATAATCAAAATTATTCATTTTATATTTTTTAATTTTCTCTAACTCTTGCTTGGTTTTAAAATCTTTCCTTTCCCAGAGATCTGACAAGTATACTATTCTGTGTTCACTTAATTTATTTATAGTTTCCCTCTTTATATTCAAGTCATTCACCCATTATGAATTTATCTTGGAGTAGGGTTTGAGAAGTTTATCTAAACCTAATCTCTCCCATATTGTTTTCCAAATGTCCCAGCAGTTTTTGTCAAATAGTGGATTTTTGTCCCAAAAGTTGGGCTTTTTGGGTTTATCATACACTGTCTTGCTGATGTCACTTACCCCAAGTCTATTCCACTTTCTTTTAGCCAGTACCATATAATTTTGAGGACCGCTGCTTTATAGTATAGTTTAATATCTGGTACTGCTAGGCCACCTTCCTTCACATTTTTTTTCATTATTTCCCTTGATATTCTTGGTCTTTTGTTATTCCAAATGAACTTCATTATAGATTTCTCTAATTCAGAAAAAAAGGGTTTTCGGTAGTTTGATAGTTATGACGCTAAATAGTGTTATAATTATTGGGAGTCTCTTGATCTATTTGAGATGGTAAGTTGATGTACAGAGAGAATAAGATGACCCTTCTCCCTTATAACAGTTGCCCAGGCAGGATCCTTCAGGTCTAAGAGGTATATCACTTCAGGACCCATATCAATTGATATGTTGATTTGGGCTCTTTAGCTAGGATAACACCTTGTATTCTGACTGAGATTTCTCCCTTCCCAAAACAAGCTTGGAAACTGCTTTAGGAAGGTACTTCAAATTTTATATTAAACAAGAAGGATAAGGGTAAAGGACTGTGGTATAGGAGACCCTATTCTAATGATTACTAATGAAATCTCAACTGCTGGCAGATGAAGAATCAATGTAGCTTCCCTCTGGTTCAGTCTGGCCAGGACTAAACCAGAGTAGGTAAACTGTTGGGATATCTTTGACTTCTTCTTCAATAGATCTTCAGCCTTACAGTTGAGTTATTTCCACCCTTTCCACCCTCTTCTTCATCTCCTGCCCACTTCCCGGATCCCTCCAGGGCCCTGGGAAACCTAGATATCTAGATGATGAAATTCCTAATATCTAGGGGCAGTAGACACCAAGGTGGTGGTCAGGTACAGGTTGGCACAGTATCTCAAGTACAGGAAGAGTTTTCAGACAGATGTTTGCACCCTCTCACTCCAAGACCAGGATCCACCCATCTCCAGCCTCAGCACAGGTCAAAGACCCAGAACCCCTTCAGGATTCTCAACTGCCCCTCCTCCTGCCTCTCACATGACTTCCCTGGGAACATTCCATCCAACTGACTTATTTGTCAATCAAAGGTGATCTTCAAGCTCCCAGAGATTCAATATAATAATAGGTAAATTAATTTGGGTAGAATGATCATTTTTATTATGTTAGCTTGTCTTACCCATGAGCAATCAATGTTTTTCCAATTGTTTACATCTAGTTTTAATTGTTTGGAAAGTGTTTCATTGTTGTTTTCATATAATTACTGTGTTTGTTTTGGTAGATAGATTCCTAAGTATTTTTTATTGTCTTGGGTGATTTTAAATGGTGTTTCTCTTTCTACCTCTTGCTGTTGTGATGTGTTGGAAATATATAGACATGCTGATGATTTATGTGCATTTATTTTGTATCCTGCAACTTTGCTAAAGTTCTTGATTATTTCTACAAGCTTCTTAGTTGATTCTCTAGGATTTTTTAAGTAGACCATCATATTATCTACAAAGAGTGATAGCTTAGTCTCCTCCTTGCCTATTTTTATACCTTTAATTTCTTTTTCTTCCCTAATTGCTACTGCTAGTGTTTCTAGTACAATGTTAAATAATAGAGGAGATAATGGACATCCTTGTTTCATGCCTGATCTTATTGGGAAGGCTTCTAATTTATCCCCATTGCATATGATGCTCTTTGATGGTTTTAGGTATATACTGTTTATTAATTTTAGGAAAGGTCCTTCTATTCCTATACTTTCCAGTGTTTTCAATAGGAATGGACATTGTATTTTGTCAAAGGCTTTTTCAGCATTTGTTGGTATAATCATGTGATTTTTTTTGTTAGGTTGTTGATATGGTCAATTATGTGGATGGTTTTCCTAATGTTGATCCTTGTATTCATGGTATAAATAACACCTGATCATGGTGGATAATCTTCTTGATCACTTTCTGGAGTCTCTTTGCTAGTATTCTATTTAAGATTCTTGCATCTATGTTCATTAGGGAGATTGGTCAGTAGTTTTCTTTTTCTGTTTTTGATCTACCTGGCTTTGGGATCAGTACCATATTTGTATCATAAAAGGAGTTTGGTAGGACTCCTTTTTGCTTATTATATCAAATAATTTGTATAGTATTGGGATTAGTTTTTCTTTGAATGTTTGATAGAATTCACTTGTGAATCCATCAGGCCCTGGAGATTTTTTTCCTTAGGGAGTTCTTTGATGGCTTGTTCAATTTCTTTTTCTGATATGGGATTATTTAGGTATTCTATTTCTTCTGCTGTTAATCTAGGCAATTTATATTTTTGAAGATATTCATCCATATTTCCTAAATTGTTATATTTGTTGCCATATAATTGGGCAAAATAGTTTTTAATGATTGCTTTGATTTCCTCTTCATTAGAGGTGAGGTCTCCCTTTTCATCTTTGATAGTCAATTTGGTTTTCTTCTTTCCTTTTTTTATTAGATTGACCAGTACTTTGTCTATTTTATCTGTTTTTTCAAAATACCAGCTTCTAGTCTTATTTATTGATTCAATAGTTCTTTTACTTTTGATTTTATTAATTTCTCCCTTGATTTTTAGTATTTCTAATTTAGTTTTCATCTGGGGATTTTTAATTTGCTCACTTTCTAATTTTTTGAGATGCATGCCCAATTCATTAATCTCTGCCCTCCTTAATTTGTTAATATATGCACTCAAGGATATAAATTTCCCCCTGAGTACTGCCTTGGCTGCATCCCACAGAGTTTGATAGGATGTCTCATCATTGTAATTCTCTTCAATGAAATTGTTGATTGTTTCTATGATTTCTCCTTTGAGAAATTGGTTTTGGAGAATCATATTATTTAATTTCCAATTAGTTTTTATTTGCCTGTCTAGGTGCCCTTACTAATGATTATTTTTATTGCATTATGATCTGAGAAGGTTACATTTATTATTTCTGCTCTTTTGCATTTGTTTGCAATGTTTCTATGCCCTATTACATGGTCAATCTTTGTGAATGTACCACGTGCAGCTGAAAAGAAGGTGTATTCCTTTTTGTCCCTATTTATTTTTCTCCACATATCAATTAAATCTAATTTTTCTAGGACTTCATTGACCTCTCTTACCTCTTTCTAATTTATTTTTTGGTTTGATTTATCTAGATCTGAAAGGGGAATATTTAGATCTCCCACTAGTATGGTTTTACTATCTATTTCCTCCTTGAGCTCTGCCAGTTTCTCCTTTATGAATTTGAATGCTATGCCACTTAGTGCATACATATTGAGCAGTGTTATTTCCTCATTGTTCATACTGCCTTTAATCAGGATGTAATGACCTTCCCTGTCTTTTTTAATCATATCTATTTTACTTTGGCTTTGTCAGAAATCATTATAACCACTCCTGCCTTCCTTTTCTCATTTGAAGCCCAAAAGATTTTGCTCAAGCCCTTAACCTTAAACTTGTGTATGTCCACCTGCCTCATATGTGTTTCTTGTAGACAACATATGGTAGGATTTTGGTTTCTAATCCACTCTGCTTTTTGCTTTCGTTTTATGAGCAAGTTCATCCCATTCACATTCAGAGTTATAATTATCAGTCGTGCACTCACTGACATTTTTGTATCCTCCCCTAGTCCTACTCCTCTTACACTATTTCCTTTTAAATGAGTGGTTTGCTTTGAGCCTGTATCCCTTATCCCCTCCCTTGATTAAGTTCCCTTTCTACCCCTCCCTTATTATTCCCCTATTTTTATTTTTAAAGGCTTAATGAATTCCTTCCCCCTTCTTCTCCCCTCCCTTTTTTGACCTCCCCACTCCCCTGCTCCCCTTGGTTTATCCCTTCTGACTTTCTCAGTAGGGTTAGATAGAGTTTTATACCCCAATGGATAGTATAGCTACTCTTCCCTTTCCGGGTTGATTACACTGAGAGTAAGGTTTAAATATTACCTCCTAATGCTCTCTTCCTCTCCTTCTTATAATAGTATTTGTCCCCTCCCCTTCCCATGCCCTCTTTGTGTGTAATAGAATATCCTATTTTTCTTATTTACTCAAGTTTCTCTTGGTGTCCCCTACTATTCCCCCCCTTTTTCCCACCCCCATATCATCTTAGACCATTTAGTATTCCACCCTCTCCCTATGAATTATTCTTCTGATTGCTATAATAGTGAATACTATAATAGTGAATAGAGTTCACTACAGAGAATTATACATAGCATTTCTCCACATAGGAATACAGATAATTAGATCTTATTGAAGCCCTTAAAGAAGCAAATTTAAAAATTTTGAGTTTTCTTTCTTTCCCCTTTGTTTCTTATTTACCTTTTCATGTTTCCCTTGATTTTTGTGGTTGTATATCAATCTTTCCATTTAGTCCTGTTCTTCTCTGTGCAAATACATGGAAATCTTCGATTTTGTTGAATGCCCATACTTTCCCCTGAAAGTATATAGTCAATTTGATGGGTAGTTGATCCGTGGTTGAAGGCCTAGCTCTCTTGCCTTTCTGAATATCATATTCCAAGCTTTGGGGTCTTTTAGCATGGAGGCTGCCAGATCCTGTGTGATTGTGATTGGTGCTCCTTGATATTTGAATTGTCTCTTTCTGGCTTCCTGTAAGATTTTTTCTTTTACTTGGAAGCTCTTGAATTTGGCTATTATATTCCTGGGTGTTGTCTTTTCTGGGTCCAGTGTAGAGGGTAATCTATGGATCCTTTCAATGTCTATATTGCCCTCTTGTTGTAGAACTTCAGGTCAATTTTGCTGAATAATTTCTTTAGTATATAGTTCTGCTTTTTCAGGAAGACCAATGATTCTCAAATTGTCTCTTCTAGACCGGTTTTCTTGGTCTGTCACTTTCTCATTGAGATATCTCATGTTTCCTTCTATTTTATCAGTCTTTTGACTTTGTTTTATTTGTTCTTACTGTCTTGAGACATCATTAGCTTCTAATTGCTCAATTCTAGCCTTTAGGAACTGGTTTTCAACTATAATCTTTTGGTTTTCCTTTTCTATCTGGTCATTTCTGGTGTTCAATTTGCTTATCAGTTCATTTGATTTCTGAGCCTCACTTTCCAATTGCAAAATTCTGCCTTTTAAACTGTTATTTTCTTGCCAGATCTCTTCCATCTGTCTCATCATCTCAGATTTGAACTTTTCAATAGCTTGTGACCAGTTTTCATTATTTTTGGAAGGTTTGGATATGATTACTTGTTTGTTCTCCTCTGCTGTTTGTTGTTGTCTGGATTTTCTCTGTGTAAAAGTTGTTGAGTGTTACAGATTTCTTCTTGATGATTTTCTCTTCTGGGGTTCTGATTTTGGCTTGCCATTGTTAGACCTGCACCTTCTCAGTTTCATCCTCACACTCAGGGTCTGTCTGCTCTCTCTAGGCTCCCAAGGTCTCAGGTCTCATTGTTCTAGGGGTCAAGCCTCCTTGTCGTCCCCAGTCTGCCCCTCTGCCCGAGGCTCCTTTAGCAGTCTCAGGGCAGTGCTTCCACAGCTGTGCTCCAGTCTGCACAGGGTTCCCACTCAAGGTCCAAACCTGCGCTTGAGATCCTTGTCCATACCAACGGCAATGCCTTCACCTGAGCCAGAGCTCAGGGTCTATATTCAAAGTCCGTGTGCATTCTTTATCCTCTTGGGGTCACAGGGTTCTATTTTATCAGATAATAAACATTTAAAATATAATACTTCAAGTATTCAATTTTAATTTAACTTTACATTAGTGAAGGCAGAGCAAGCATAAAACTAACATAATCCTGTGAGAAGCCAATAAGAGAATAAATAAAAATCTGAGACTCCTCTTTTGACCCCTTTTGTGATCCTTGTGATTTCTTGTTGAAAAGTATTGTGGCCTTGTTGAAAAGCTTTAAGTTCCTAGCTAATCAGCAGTTAAAAGGTTAACACTCTTCCCCTTTGTCCAGGAATACAGCTGCCTGGTACAACCAAGGCCAAAACCTTAGCAAGGGCAATTCAACCCTGAGAAAATATTCCCTGACTTGGCTTTCTGATAAGAACCCAGTCAAAATTCAAACTTGGCCTTGTTCTATTCTGAAGCCAATGAGACCTTTTGTGTTTTGATATGACATAATTTGTAACTTCTGTGCATCTGCAAAATTTTTTGGGGGGGTTCTTTTGTGTGAAATGAATCTTGTAATATATATAATAAACTCCATGCTTCAGGTAATCTCATGTTTTGGCAGAGTGCCTGAGGCAGCAAAGTGGCAAAAAGGGACAAATTCAGCACAACCCACATGGTACTTCTATGTGACTTGAAGCAAAGCAGCAGAACAGGGGACCAGACCAGCCCAAACCTCTTGGCAAGGGTAGCAAAGCAACAAAGTATGGACTAGCCCAGTCCATGAGACAAAAGGCAGCATGGACAGTGGATTGTATCTGGACAAAACAGCTACAAGCCTCTCTACAGCAAGTCAGCAAGGCCACCCTTAGACACACTAAAAGAAAGGCAACTAGGCCTACCACAAGCATCAATCAGAAAAGAATGTTCTTAAAGTTTGGATCCATGTTCCCTCTACCCCAAGAGCAGAGTTGCCTGGCAGATATTCAAATCACCTCTAGGACAAGACACAGAAATATTAATGTAAGATCAAGAAAGGGATTGATATGAATTACATTATCTAAAGGAAAAAGGCTTTCCTTTTTAAGCACTCCATTTTATCTAATCTGAGGTAGTCTCCAACTGTGCCAGTTGGCTAGATGAGGCCTAAGATTAAGCCCACTAATTGAAGATCTCATGCAAAGAACTAAGGGTAGATTCAGGATTGAATGTTCTTATCTTTGGCATCAGAGAAGTGGGAAACACTTGTGATTCAATAGATTATTGTTCAAGATCACCCATTTGCCCAATGACTTAGATCATGAAATGTCCTTAGATTTTGATTCTGCAATCACCATAGAGAAATAAGAATCTTCCATATTCACAGAAACCTGGGATGTGACTTAGGCAGAATATGTGCTACTCTGGCTTCTAAAATTATACAATTCCCCATGTCCCCAAGCTTATCATATCCCATTTTAATTTCTTTCAGAGATTTTGGCCCCAATTGCAAGGTCAAAGGCAGGTTTTTTTTTAAATTCTAATACCTATCTACAAAGAAGGAAAGGTACAAAAATTGAAAGTTGGAAGTGACCAAAAGATGTACTCATTTGAATCTCCTTGAAAAGCTAGGTGAAAAGATGTCCCTGATAGGTTACTGTGGGCATATTCTTCTAGAATCCTAGTTTTCCATCTTCCATGTGGCTTCAGTTGTCCTAGTCAGCTTATTAAAGGAAAAATACAGCATATGGCTCCAGCTTTGAAATGAAAGCAACATCAAGACTTTCCATCAAGCTCCATCTGCATCCAACAAGGTTTAAAAAATCTCAGCCAAGAGAGCTAAACTTTGGAATATTTGTCTTCTCCATTGTCTGCCTATGATTTTTATGGAATCTTCAAGTGGTAAGAAAGTACTCCATATACTCTCAGTAATTACCTCTCGTTATAGAACAAGAAAGTAGGAGACTATATTCCATGACAACTTTCTCAAAATTAGCACCAATATGTGTGAGTGCCTGTTTATTATTAGGTAAGAGTACATCTGGATTATAATTCAGCAATTATGCTATCCTCTGGGTCCTAAAGACTCCCTCAGAGTTTCTTTGTTTCTTCCTTTTATGGGTTTTCCCAAACTTGTTTTCCTCCTAGATCTTCAATAAGAAAACAAAATCCCAAGTGCCACAATCATTTTCTCAGAATATACCTGCTATTAGAATGAACAACTTTCCTGAAAATCATCTTATCATAGGTTTCAGAGGAGCAGGAGCTCAACTGGCTCAGACAGTTCTTTAATTTAGTAACCGGGGATCTGTTGAATTGAGGACAATTATTTGCCAGAGTTGAAGTTTAATGAAGGCTTTTTAGGTGATTGACAGATCATTTCTTAAATGCAGAAGAAAAAAAGAAGAGTTCTCAGTCTCTGCACCTTGGCTAACCATGAACTTTATACATGTTCTCACCAGGGAACATAAGAGGCATTATCCTTCACAAAGCATTACAGAGACCACAAATTTGGCATTCACATATGCTGCCCAACAAAAAAAAATCTGACTAGGCTTCCTCAGGGTCTTAGTTATGGTTTCCTCATTCAGAGACCCTAAGATACCATGTTCATATTTTTGGGTTCCCCTAGTGCTAAGAGAGGTGGCAGAACTCAATATTGACATAACATGAGGCAAAGAAAGTATAGAAAGGATTCTTCCTAAAACTCGAATGTGGAGTGATACTTCTGGGAGCTAGGATGGCAGAATAAAGAAAACACTCTGCACTCAAATTCACCAAACAACTATTTGAAAAACCTCTCAAATGAATTCTGGAGTGGCCAAATTCATGAAAGAGGTCAGAATCTTTCAGTCTAAGAATACAGAAAGTCAGCAGGAAGTGTCTGTCCAACTAGGGTAAAAAGGGAATGAAATCCAGTATTGGCAGTGTCTAGGCAAACCAGCCATAAGGAAAGTAAACTCAAGTGCAAATAGTGCCAGGGAGGGCAAGTGGTGGGGGATTGAATACAATCTAGAGTACTCATTGAGCAAAATAACTGCAAGCCTCCTCTCAACAAGGGAGCCTGGCCACCTGTACACCACTCCAGAACACAATAGGCCCCCATCCATGCTGCCCTTGCCCACCTGAGGAAGCCCTAGAACAGGAATCTTTGGACAGTGCCAAGAACACAATAAAACTTTAGCACATAGGCAGAGGTCATGAAATAGGTTAGAAAAAATGAATAAAAGGCAAAGAATAAAACCTGACCATGGAAATTCACTTTAATGACAAGGAGGATAAAATCAGATCCCTGGATGGATTGCATCAAGCCTAGTTTAATTTACTGTCTATAACTCCAACATCAGGCACATCCTAAGATTGCAACTGATAATTGTTTCCTAGATCTTACATATGAAAACAACTCTAATCACCATCATATAACCAAGATGGTAAGAAAAGTCAGAGAATCTGAGGGCTGAGAACAAGGAAGTAAAGGAAGTAACTTTTGAACCTGTATGATGTATTTCATATTGCAACAATTCTTTTATTTAAAGCTTCGTATGAGATTTTGGCAGAGAAGCTTTGGTATGCTAAAATCCAAACCTCTCACCCTCTCTCATCCTGAAAGTGTGATGCTGTTAAAGAAAAAGTCTGTTTTCAATAGTCTCACATACATTGTTTCAACTTCTCAGGAATATTCCCCACAAACCTGGAGGGGGGAGAAGCTAAGACAACTTGGCTAGAACAAACTGATTTTGTCCCAACTTTAACAATTAAGGTGGTCTTACTGAATTTCCAAGTTGTCAGGAAGTCTGCTCTCATTAAAGCCCTCAGGGAGTAGCTTGGTCCTGTAAAGTATCAAAGGCATTCCTTAGAGATAAGGAGAGATGATTCTCATGATATATGGGGGCTATGCTAACCTTTCTTTTATGCAATTAATAATGATCTTTTATTTTTGTGATGCTGATCAGTTAGATGATTTCTCTTTTGTACTGTGTTCTATGCTTATAAAAATATATGGCATCTTCAAATCTAGAGTCTTTTGACTATTTCAAGGAGATCAAGAGATCGGATTTATTGGTGGGTAGTGCCTCTACTAATAAATCATAAGTTTCTTGGAGAAGCTGCTACAATTTACCTTTTTATAAAATACCAAATGAAATAGACTAGCTATGTTCTCTGCTCAAGTCAGATAAAATTATTATATCTCTTTTGGGGAAAGGGTACTGTGTGTCAGAAAACAAGCTGAACATGCCCACATAAAGGACATTTTATATTGGGACATAAAGATCCATTTGAATCTGCTGCTTTGCCTGGATGACCCTATTATGATAAGTTCATCACTTCTAGTCTCATTACTGTGCTCCTAATTTAAACCTTGATTAACACCTCCTCACCTTAGCCCTTCTCCCTTCTAACTGAGTTGATAGAGGATGGAGCACCAAACTCATCCCAGTATCTTCCTTGATAGAGAGCAGAAATTGTCCAATTAGTGCACTCCATGAAATAAGATACCTCCATAATGGGTTCGCTTTTAGGTCCCCCCCCCATACTTTCCTGCCTTTTTTGTGTGCTGGTTACCTCCATTGGATTGTAAATTCCTTGAGAGTAAAGACTGTCTCCTTTTATTAACTGTATCCCCAGTACTTAGCACAAGGCCGAGAATATAGTAAAAAGAAAATTAATAAATGTTTACTTGATTGAATTTAGAAGTAGAAGTCTCTGGTCCTAAATTTTCTATGATTCTTAACTGCTCCAAATGTGTACAAATGTTTAGGCAGAAGCGTGTTTTTGTTTGCCCACATAAATTCATAACTTTGAGGTAAGCCTATTAGGAACAGAGGTTTTGCTAATTCAACATCATCACCAGAATATAGAGATAAATAATTCATTCTCAAGAGTCAAAGCCCATGGTGATTCAAGTAATTTTATTTTTAAGGGAAAGAAACTAGAGTACCATATTTACCTGCTTTACTTCAGCTAACCCCATTTTATAATTGCTTTGGGTAAATATAGTAAAAATAGTGCTACCCATGCTCAAGCTACCATGGACAGTTCCAATTCTAAGTGCCTTGGCAATGTGCAGCCATAACCTTTCAGTCAATTTCCCACAGTGACAGACCTCCCATATCCATTAGATATCTTTTTTTTTTTAAAGTATTTTGACCTCACTTGTTACCATGGATATAGAATCTGAGGGCCATGTGCCAGGGTGTCAGTTAAGGACAGAGTATAAAAGGGGGTCCTCAAACCCCTGGGTGCTTCACTTCTGACTCACCTGCAGAGTTAGGGAGGAAGGAGGGTTTGGGTCCCCAGGGTGGTTTGGGAGATTTTTTTAGGCAGAGAGGAAGTAAATCAATTATTAGCCAAATATTTATTACTTCCTTGGTATAGACAACATCCTTACATACCAGCTAGAGAGAACAGCTACAACCAAGAACAACTGCAACTGACCCAGGGACTTCCCAGCCTCTGGGCTCAGCAACAAGCAACAGAGTTGGGATTTGCCCTCAAGTCTGTCTCATTACTCTGCTCCTAGGGAACATCAACTACTGCTTCAAGATTGATCAATATCAACAATTTAGGCAAGGTATTAGGGTTTCCTTTGCCTACCTACCTACCCTTACCTTCCCTCTGTTTAATTACAAATAAACCCTGGTTAACCTTGAGCCTAAACAGTCTTGGAGACTTGTTTACCTTACCATCAACCATCCCTTTAATAGCAGTCAGATCCACATTGCAACTAGTTGAGCAAGCCTTTCCAAGCCAGTTTATCTATTTCAATTTGAGGTTTCAGAAGTTTCAATCTGCTTCCTGGAAATATTTCTAACTTTCTTGGCTGGATTGGTTCCAAGCCCTGGGCCTGTGGCAGAGAATCTTGGGCTTAAAGAGACCTGACTCCACTGCTGTGGGAGGTTACCTAACACCAATACAGTCATGGTTTGGGACTCCCTCCCTTCCTTATTCCATCATCAAATAACTGCCTAGGTCCCATGGCTGCTTCTAATAGTACCCACATTACACTTCCCCCTTTGTTCTAATCAGAAAAAACAATGATTTGTACTGGAGTCCTAGAACCAGGGGGTACCACTATCTGTAATTCTAGCCCCATAGAAGTAGATGCTCATCACTAATCCTCATTAATATTCCAGTCTTCACCATATTCTAAAGTAATTTTTTATTTGAAATTTTTATTTAATTGATTTAGAATTTTTTTTCCATGGTTACATGATTAATGTTCTTTCCCTTCCCTCCTCCCATCCCCTCCTGTAGCCAATGAGCAGTTCCACTGGGTTTTACATTTTACACATATGAAACTGAGGCAGACACAGGCTAAGTGGCTTACACAGGTAATAAATTTCTGAGACCAGATTCAAACTCATCTTCTGATTCCAGGCCTGGTGTTTTTTCCAGTTCCCAAATCAATTATCCACTGATCCACAACTGGCTGTGCAAATATGAAAACCAAGGATAAGAAGGCAGAAAGTTACCTCCTAAGTAGCCCATCCCAGATATTCATCTTTATGGTTAGAAGTGTCAATTGGGTTTTTAGGAAACACAAGTTTGCCCTTGTCCCCCTGAAAACTCCCTCTTTCAAGACTGAACAATAGACTTTAAAGAACTTAATGATCCCAGTTTAGGTGGGACTAATAAACACAAATGTTAAGTATCCTTTTTGTCTTAGTAGTTTCTCCCATTGTTTCAAAGCCCATCCCAGAAGCCCAATCGTTGCCAGGGCTCTTTCTTTAGTATCCACTGTTAAGCATCAGCTTCTCCCTGATGATTCTGTCTTGGACTTCTCATTTCCCTGTTAGCATACCAAAATCAATCAATCATACTTCCCTGTCCTTAATTCCTCAAAAGGTATAAAAATCCCCAAGTTCTGTTATTCTTTGGAGAATCATTTTGAGTGGTGATTCTTCCAGAGATATTGTCCTCAGAGTCCCAAGGTTGCACCTGTATAGTATTTGAAGTTTGGCTGTGTAGCAGCTGATTATTTTGGATCTCTTTTCTGACTAAAGATCTGGTTTTGCTGACTATTTTAGTAGTTGTGTTTTTCCAAGTTGACATAAAGATGGCTGAGGGTCCCTAGAGCATGTATATTTGATAGTCTTCATGTATATCATGGAGTTGTTCAACATAGAAGAGAGGCAAAATTAAGCACAAACCATTTTGGAATCCTTGAGAGCAGTGGGAATGGCAAAGTTAAAAAGTCATTATTTCTCTCTACCTTTGAGAAGGATTAATGGCATTTAGGGAATGAGAAAAGCTACTATTGGTACCCTAAGGTCATCTTACCCACCCTCACCATAAACATTCTCCCTGTCTGATTGGTATTCACTTAGAATATTATATCTTTATGGCAAGCAAATATGTTATTTAGAAGATGTGCAACAAGTACCAAGTGGAAGTCAGCAGGCACTCAATCCTGACATCATGATTTGGGGAGACATTATGACCTAAAACAGTTATGCTTCATCCAGGTCCCAAATAAAGCACAAATCATTCCTGAACCTATCCTATTGGAAAGAATGTGTAAGGGTTCAAGAAACCAGAATCTTCTACATGAAATCCTTATGAAAACACTGCTCTGAATCCCTTGTCATAATTCCAGAGACTATTTCGCTCTCCCACACCTCATGTTAACACCAGCACTTTGACGTACCTGTTGTTACAAATTGTTCCATTCTATTCCTGGTTAAGAAAAGTGGGACAGTGATGTCCAAGTCCCTCCCTTCATAAACACTTTCCTCTAGGTTCCTTTAGTATGCCCCAGACAACCTTCCTACACACTGGGGAATACAAAGAGCTTTAAAATGTGCCATTCATACATGTTATCAAAAATATAATCTAGTTGACCGCCATATCATCATCACCATCACAGTTGTGCTAACCTTGTTCTGGAGTCACTAGTTCAATATCTATGGAAGGGCATGAAAGAATGTGGGGGAGGGAGAAGAGACAAATTCTGCTTTTCTCCTTATTCACAAAGCCAACATTTGCAAGGACCTCCTGGTGAAGTTACATATGTTGAAAAAAAGGATCTTGCATTCTTGTCCTTATCTTCTTTCATAGGAAGAGCATCAGTTAGTCAACTTGCCAAGTAATGGAGTCAGTGAGACTTTCTGGCAGGGGGGTTTTACATTTCACAAGGTCCCATTATTTCTTGGTAATTACTGCAAAGACTTTTTTGAATGTTAAGTAACTTTCACTACTTACATCCTCCTTTCCCCACCCTATTGCTCACTGATCTCTTGTTTTCTTTACCTTGTTTGCTCAGTAGTTCTAGGATGGAACCAATAACAAAGAAGTTAAAAGGGCATCTATTTAAAACTCTTTGCAGTTTTCCCTTATTCCTCTTGCATGAGGGGTAGAAGGGCATGAAGTTTAAAAAATAGAGGCCAAGGCTTCTGGCCTATAGTTAAGGTGCTTAGCAAAAAAGAAGACAAGAATTCTCCTAAAGAAATAGTAGGACTTGGTTTCATTCTAAGAGAATTTCCCACATAATCAAGGTATGGTCAATGTCACCACCTTTAAATGTTTTCATATAGTGAGCCAATCCCATAGTAATGTCAAGAACCCAATCTAAACTAAAAGAAGTCACCTGGTTAAGCATATCCTTGAAAGTTGTGAGTTCCTGACAGTCATGATTATGATTAACTATGCAGTTCCTAAAGAAAATAAGAAAAAGGATGCAAGATTTCTTCCAAGTGTTCTAGATCCCTAAAACTGACAGGACCAGGAGTATCATTGAAATCCTAGACGATATTCAATCTATGATCTTTGAGATATGGCTCAGAACTGAGAAGACAGAACTCAAGAACAAATGAGATTCTATTATTTCTCTCAGTTTGGGAAACTTCAATATTATCTCTTTTCAGTGACCTAGAGCTTCCAGTATAGGGTTAGATACTCCAAGATAGGTTTCTTTCAGCCACAAAATGAAGATATTTCATAGCCTCAGGAACAACAGGGAGGATTAATAGAGTTCAAGAAGCCATAGCATTATCCTCATTTGCTAAATCTCTCATAGAAATGGCTCAGCTTAAGATAAAAAGATGACTAAATACCCATTCCCTCAGAGAATCATCACTGGAGGGGCCCTCAGTATATATATGAAGACACATTTCAACTCTGATAACTGGCCACAAGTAAAGCATGCCTACCTCAGTTTAGTTATAAACCAGATACATTAACATTTCTGGTAACTTTTCAAAGCCATGCTCTTTCAGAGACCTAGCCTCTCTCATTTTCCATCAAATGGAATCACTCCCTTTGTTGTAGGAGAAACACACCCAAGTTTGTAACATATGTACTATAGCATCAAGGGTGCAAATGGAAGGCTCAAACTGTTCAGTCCAGAATTAAGAAAATAATTTTACTTGAAGAGATTTTTTTATCTAATAGCTGATTGGTTACCCTCAGGGCTAATAGAGTAGCCTAATAAGTGATGGAGCAGCAGTTCCATAGCCCTGTAGATCAGTATTAGCATATTTGTTAGGGCCTGAGGGCTTGTTACCTCCCATTCCAGGGAAACCTTCACCTTTTCTTGTTACAGCCCCAGAAAATGGGCACAGCCAAATTCAGATGGAGGTATGATTTGACACATTATACATGACTTTGAGAACACTAGAAAGGGAATAAGGAGCATGTGCAAGTTTGAAGGATTCCTACAAACTGCCAGAGCCCTTAGTGTACATGTCCCACATTCTCTCCATTGCCCCCCTCATTTGTCAGTGTAGCAGAGGTCCTCAGTGTTCTTTTGGAATGGGAACATGAAGGGGGGAAATTATAGGTAATTAATGATGCCTAACAGTTCAGAATTAAAAAGGTAAATATGGAACAACATGAGTAATCATGTAGAGCAGGCACAAAGCTGATGGACCAGTACAGAACTGTGTATCACAGAGGATGAGGTGATCCTTATAAAGTGTTGAGGAATGAGTGATATTCTCATGGATTAACCAAGCATTGTCCATTGACGAACAAGACCAGCAATGTCTTCTGGGATTTGGGGCCCACAAGATAAAAGATCTCCTGGTTTCAGCTCCATGGAACAAGATGCCCCCTCCTAGGATAATCTCATTTCTAAACTTATCACCATGCTACTAATTTGAACCTTGATTGAAGCCACTTGCCTCAGTTTCTCTCCCCTCTGATTAGAAGGCTGGAGTATGGAGTAACATATTCCTCTTAATCTCTTCTTTTATACAAGGCAGAAACTAGACGCACTTCACTCCATTTTGCATTTGGTTCTCTACCTGGTTTCAATTCCATGAACAAAGATATTCATTGGTTTTTCTACCTTCCCTGCTTTCCAGCCTCCTTTTTTGTTATCTCACTTTCTAGAACAGAAACTCCTTGAGGGAAGGGGTTGTTTTTCTTTTTATTAATTATATCAGTGTCTGTAACATAGTAAATGCTTAATAAATGTCCGTAGGATTGAATGCGAAGTTGTCCCCAAATAGAACAGAAGGTGTAAAGAGCACCTTTGCATCTAGCTAAAGCAGTGGAACAACAAACGTACTCAAGGAGTGCAGAGAGAAGGCTTATATGGGCTTGGACTATGAACTAAATGCAATAACCCATGTTGATGACATCACAAAGCAAAATAAAATATCATAGGGTCCCTTTACCCAAGGTCTTCCTTGCCACTGTTTCAGTCATCCAGTCAGTTGAAATGTTAGTGATCCACTTTTACTATTTTCAGTTTTTAAAATTTTTTATTATTTTTTTTTGTAGAGAGCAGTGGAAGGTCTGAAGTGCTAAGCTAAAAGGCCCAAGCAGGGAGAAAGAACACATATAAGCAAGCACCTACTGACTTCAAATATATCTGTGGTTTTAGCTATTCTCATTTAAGTCTTGGAACAAAGTTCCTCTCCAAGGATGTAGGATAATCATGTTGATAAAAGAAACTCTAGAGATGCTTTAGTCATTCCAAGCATTTCACAAGGAAATGGGCAAGCCACATTTCATCTCTTGAAAAATTTCATTAAGGGCTTCTTTTCATTGGCCATTAGCTGGTGCCACCAAGACAACTGCATACACACACACACTCCTCCATGGCCTTACTCATGACTAGACAGGGTTTCACATACCTCTTGCCAAGGGACAGGAAACTACTCCAGGACCTTGCCAAGACTATGACCCCAAGATGTAGAATACCCCCTTAGACATGGCACCCTGAGCACTCACTAGACTAAGGTTTTCTAAAGAACTTCACATCAAGGGTTGGATTTCTCTCTTTCCATTCCTGAAAAAAACAAACTAAACATTAACTTTCTAGACCCAGTAAGAGAAGCTGTTGCCCTGTCATCCAGAAGGGACCCTTGTTGCCAATCAGGCCAATATAAACTGCAGCCATTTTCATTTAACATTCATTGCTCTGTGCTATATTAATGTGAAAAAATAGAAACATAACTGACTCATTTGCTCCCCCTTGAGCACAGCTTGAGAAAGCAAAGAGGCCAAGGTGAGATTCAAGAAGGTGAAAACATGGCATAAGGTGTCCTTAGGCAGGGAAGGAAAAAGGAAGTTTGGTTTGCTGCTATAGACACTTCTTGATCCTCTGAGGTGAATCTAGAAAGTCAAGGTAATCATGACCATGTAATCCATATAACTCATCAGGTTTTCCAACCTTTGTTTGCTTTTTTGTGGGAGGGGATAGTCTCAATTTAGGCCAAATTTAAGAAATATTATATTCATCTACTGTGAGATAGGAGAAATTACAATATGGTGGACTCCTCTCACTGGTTCCCTGAAGTAGAATAAAAATGGGAAGAGATGGGGCCACATCATATCTAGAGCCCAATTTCCCCACATCAGCAGAATATTATGAGAAACATTATAAGTTATTCCTTTAAGAGGCTAACAGGCGAAGTTGGTTTCACTTTGATTCAAACTCTTATGGATATTAGGGTAATGAATTGTAACTTCCATATTCGAATTAGCTGTCTCTCCTGAGTAGACTGTAACACTTAGTGATGGGCAAATGGTGAATGAGGGGAGGGACTAGGATATAAGGAGCCTGTGTGTTTCCATACTTTGAACTTGATGGCTTGGCTATAACACTGGCTTATGAGGACCCATTCTTGGAAGGATGAAATAAAGTCTTTTCCACATTAATGCTAAGTTCAAGTTTTGTTTTGACTAGGTTCCTCTCATTCCTCTCAACTACCTATCTGCTGGGAAAGAAGCTGTGTCCTTATCTCTAGTATCTTGGGCTTTCTTAGACACTTTTTCTTCAATTAAATTAAGTCAGCCAATATCCTTCATTTTCTGATTGAGAATAAGAGTTTAAAAGTAGGACTAAGTTGAACTACCCCATATCTCTTTCCTAGTTGTGAACTTGTTGTAGCCTGAACTCAGCAATTTATTTTCACTCATTGGGTCACGGGAATCCATATTTTACTCTAATGTAATTGATTTTGATTCAATCATAGTTTAAACCACAAAAATATTTGTGGAGCAATCTGTGTCATATTTTTTCTAAGTCAGGACCATTCTTGGCCATTGGAAAAGCAGACCTAGTTACTAAAATTTGAGAAGCCTTTTGGCTAAGAGAAATGATGGACACCAACAAGGTCATCCATTCTCTGTGAATTTCATGAAAGCAGTGACTACAATGGAGGATACCACAGTCTGGTCATCTATGACATTCAGGAGGATCAGGGGAGGTCTCTTCCATTTTCTTCTAGTATGCTGATAGTTAATTAAATTTAAGGAGTAATCTACAAAGTCTACATGTAGAACTTTATAGGATATAATTGTTCATGGGAGCAAAAATCAACTAAGAAGTACAAAACTCATTCATTACCAAGGGCNGTGCTCTATATAGGATTATAAAGCAGAAACTCAGCAGAAGTCATTACTGCTTCATCACATTTTACAATAAAACCCCACTGTAATGGATCAGTTCCCCAAACCAATACTGATTGTGATCATGTCTCACCTCAAATCACTAATAGAAGCACCATGGAAGACACTGGAACTACAGTAGACTCAAAATCCACCAAAATTTCAGGAATAAAGAGCCTCCATGATAGCAATTCAGTGGAACCTGGACTATCATTAGACAGTTATAAAATGGATTATCCAGAAATGGGGCTATGTGTAATAATCAATAATAAAGATTTTGACAAAGACACTGAACTTTTATCTCGGAATGGTACAGAAAAAGATGCAGCAAACCTCAAGGATATATTCAAAAGCTTGAAATATGAAGTCAGGTATAAAAACAATCTGACCTGTAAAGAAATAATTAACTACTTGAAGAGTGTTTCTAGAGAAGATCACAGCCAAAGGAGCAGTTTTGTTTGTGTGATTCTAAGTCATGGTGAAGAAGGAGTCATCTTTGGCACAGATGGATCTGTTGAACTGAAAAGTTTAACATGCTTCTTTAGAGGAGATAAGTGTAGAAGCTTAACAGGAAAACCCAAGCTTTTTATTATTCAGGCATGCCAAGGGACAGAGCTGGATAGTGGTGTTCAGACAGACAGTGGTACAGATGAAGATGTAGCATGCCAGAAAATACCTGTTGAAGCTGACTTCTTATATGCATATTCAACAGTCCCTGGCTATTATTCCTGGAGAAATTCAAAGGATGGTTTGTGGTTTATTCAGGCACTTTGTGCAGTGCTCAAACAGTATGCTCACAAGCTTGAGATTATGCAACTCCTTACCCAAGTCAATCGGAAGGTGGCCACAGAGATTGAATCTTATTCCTTAGACATTTCCTTCCATGGAAAGAAGCAGGTGCCATGTATTATGTCCATGCTTACCAAGGAACTGTATTTTTTCCATTGAGAAATTCCATGCGTTTTAATTTGTATGCCAATGATAGGATGAGAACTACATTTCCTTGGTAAGGTAAATTAAAAATCTTGAGCCTAATATAGTATAGCAATGGGTGGGGTTGGGCAGCTTTTGAGAGACAACCATCATATATATCTCTTTATTTTTACTAGAACAAATGCATTGCTACTTCAAATTCAAATATTTGACATGGAATCTAATTAAGAATTAATATGTATTTTTCATAAAAAGGAACTATTTTATCTTCAAATCTTTAAGAGAAGTTAGAGATTTAAAGGATAGACCATTTCTTACTGATACAATATCATGGGTTTTGAGGGTGCTATGGAATAGATAACCCATTTTAAAAGTATCTTTTTACCAAACTATGAGAAGCAGCATTCCATAGTGGGTAAAAGAATGGCCTTGGGAATCAGGGAGGCCTGGTTTGCAGCCCTGTTTGAAATATGTGACTGGGACAAATCACTTGGCCTCTCAAGGCCCCAGGCAATGAAGACTAAATTTGAGATTAATTTAAGATCGGCATAAGTGGAGTGAGTTTCCATTCTGGGAGTTCTTTCCACAGACAAATGAGATCACTCATTCCGATTTGGATTTTTAAATTAAATTTGTAAGTATGCTTTCAAATAACAGAAATAATCCAGTGTGATGTCTTCTGGACTTCTTCCAGAATCATGGCTTTGCTAGAGACTAGCAGTGGCAGACTTTTATTTGCAAAATCATTGAAAACAAACAAGGGAGATCTAGAGATGAATTTTTCTTAACATACACGCTGCAGTTCCATTCACAGTTTGTGGACACAAAAGGGATATGGGGCAGGGATCTTTTATCTGTTAAATAAAAATGCATTTTGAACATTCAATTTAGAAGCCAGAATTCTATTTGGTAGCAAATGTACTATTCTTGGAGTGTTCTCTCCAGTATTCTCTCAGGTGTTCTCTATGAGCCATACTTAATCATCAAGGGCAGACAGGATTTATTCCCTAACCAAGGTGCTGAAATACAGCTTGTTCACCAGCATAAAAGGGATGCTTGTCCCCTCCCCAATCAGATGGACTGACTCTAGGCCAGCAGAAAGGCATCTAATAACCTGCTGTGTGAAAAACTGAAAAGTGACTGACTCTTAAGTAATATGAACTGTGGAGATGCGAGGTACCCAACCTGAAGCAACATTGGATGTGCAGAATAGTTTTGAAAATCAACCCATGGCCTGATCCTCAGCAACTTGGCACACAACAGTTGGAGAGGTAGGGGGATATCACAGAGTAGAGACAAGATGGACCCCATAGGAAGGATGCAGAAAGAAGCACAGACTAGCTCTTCAGGCCAGTGGATACCCTGGAAAGAATAGTTTTGGTCACAGATTCTTCAAGTCAACAGTCTTCATGTACAAAGAATAAAGTCAAATGGACACGAGGCCAGAATTTTCCAAAGCTGGCTGATGTCCTATCCAAAATATTGTGTTCCTTGTTTGATAATACCTGTGCATGTAAAATTATTTTACGTGACATTGAAAATTATAAGAGCATGAAAGTAAGATTTCATTCCTCTCTGGAACCTTTTGGTGGGATTTACTGAATGTAGTCCTTAAAATAGAGCCATGGACCTAGAGTAGAAAGGGACCTCAAAGGTGAGGCCACCAATTCCCCTCTTTTAAAGAGAAGGAAACTGAGGCTTGGTGAGTTTAAATGACTCACCTAAGATGACACAGGTAAAGAGCTTGTGAATAAGGTTTTGTGCCTCCAGGACTTCCAGCCCTATCTCTATTCTGTATTTGGTCCATCCTCTCCCTTTTACAAATGAGGAAACTGAGGCTGAAAGAAGTTAAGCGACTATCCTAAGGAGGCATAAATCGTTAATGGCCAAGTGTGAACTAGAATCCAGGTCTATTGATTCCTATTTAAGACTGGTATCACTTAAGTCATCAACAGTCTTTCAACCTTGTGATTTTAATTTTACTTGAGGGCAAGATGCCCAAACTTATAAGATGTGATATTAGTTCCCCTTTTACTAGTGCATGAATGATATTTCTTACTTACGTAATTTAATTGCAGCATGTAATTGTAATGGTATTTGGTAAGATTTATGTGAGCACTTTTACAATCAAAATTTGTTCCTTTGAATGTTTTTACTTCTAAAAATAAATTTCTACCAAATTCAAAAAAAAAAAAAAAAGAAATCACCTAGTAAGCAATGGGTATACATCTTGGGAATGACTCAAAACCTCCATATTCCCAAAGCTGGCTTACGGGTGATTGATTAGACCTATAATGATGAGAAGCAATTGTAATGCTCCTGTGATGCTGTGTACCAATGTGGGGGGTGGGGGTGGAATTGTATGTAAGTAGCACTTCAGTCTTACATTTCCTTTACTGATAACTATGGTTGATACTAAGGACAAAGGGTCATAAAATTGTTGCCCCAATAAATGGTCTAAGGCACTGATGGACAAACTTTTTAAAGAGGGGGCCAAAGGAAAGGAAATGCTCATATGTCAGTGTGTTTCTAAGGCAACTCTTTCAAAGTTTCATTGTATTGCATCCTACTCATTGTATTCATCAGATTAGGAAGAATGTCATGCAGCCAGATAGAACATTTCAGGGAGCCACAGTTTGCCCATCACTGGTCTAAGGGATATAAATTTTCATTTTCTGTTAAAAAGAAGAGAGTGACCTTGGATATCAGATCTAATGTATTACCTGAAGGTATTTCATGCTTTATATCTGGGGGTGAAGAGTGACTGTTGCACACTCACTTCCCCTGTTCCTGTGAGGCTTAGTCAGGTTGTAGCATGCCCAGGGTTACCTCACATCTGCTTGTTTATCTTGTAGGAATATGCTGAAGCAGTGGGTTGAGACCTAATCTCACAGCCAAGGATGCAGTGGAAGCCAAGTGGGAGTTCTTAAAGAGCTTCTGAATGATATAAAAATTTACTCTGAATCAAGACAAGAGGAAACAACTGTTACAAAACAAAAGATGAGTAAAACAAAGAAGATGCTCCCCATGATCTGGAAAGCCAGTTCATATTACACTTATCCCCAGATTATGCTTCCACTGTGAGAAGAGCAATACAGGTGGGAAGTATTGTTATATTGAATCTCTGGGAGCTTGAAGATCACCTTTGATTGACAAATAAGTCAGTTGGATGGAATGTTCCCAGGGAAGTCATGCGAAAGGCAGGAGGAGGGCAGTTGAGAATCCTGAGAAGGGATTCTGGGTCTTTGACCTGTGCTGAGGCTGGAGATTGGTGGATCCTGGTCTTGGAGTGAGAGGGTGCAAACATCTGTCTGAAAACTCTTCCTGTACTTGAGATACCGTGCCAACCTGTACCTGACCACCACCTTGGTGTCTACTGCCCCTAGATATTAGGAGTTTCATCATCTAGATATCTAGGTTTCCCAGGGCCCTGGAGGGATCCGGGAAGTGGGCAGGAGATGAAGAAGAGGGTGGAAAGGGTGGAAATAACTCAACTGTAAGGCTGAAGAAGAAGTCAAAGATATCCCAACAGTTTATCTACTCTGGTTTAGTCCTGGCCAGACTGAACCAGAGGGAAGCTACATTGATTCTTCATCTGCCAGCAGTTGAGATTTCATTAGTAATCATTAGAATAGGGTCTCCTATACCACAGTCCTTTACCCTTATCCTTCTTGTTTAATATAAAGTTTAAAGTACGTTCCTAAAGCAGTTTCCAAGCTTGTTTTGGGAAGGGAGAAATCTCAGTCAGAATACAAGGTATTATCCTAGCTAAAGAGCCCAAATCAACATATCAATTGATATGGGTCCTGAAGTGATATACCTCTTAGACCTGAAGGATCCTGCCTGGGCAACTGTTATAAGGGAGAAGGGTCATCTTATTTCTCTCTGTACATCAATTTACCATCTCAAATAGATCAAGAGACCTCCCATAATTATAACAGTATTAACCTGAAAGATAAATTAGCCATTGAATTACATGCAGATGGATGTCACTGAATTGTCTGGGTGGATCGTGCTCCATTAGCTGATAAGGTGGTTGACCTTCCCTGTGTTATTGAATCCATGAAAACCATAGATAAAAAAATATTTTACAAGACAGCAGATATCTGCCAGATGCTTGTGTGCAGTGTGGAGGAGGATCTTTGCCCACCTCCAGAAGATCCAGTTGGTACTACTGATCCAAAAGCAAGTAAGAAAAAAGGTAGACAGGGAAAGAAAATTCATCTGGAACCATGGTATCACTATGCCACTAAAGAATGTCAGAAAAAGAAGGTTCTGTAAGACAGCCAAGAAGAAGTACATTGAATCACCAGATGAGGAAAAAGAAGTAAAAAGGCTTCTAAGTGTAGATGCAGAAGCTGTCAGTACCCAGTGGGAGGTAGTTGCAGAAGATGAAACAAAGAAAGCAGACAACCAAGTTTCCCTGGCAGGCCTAGATATTTCCTCTCCAGGAATGAGTGGCCATAAGCAGGGCCATGGCTCCTCAGAACATGATGAGCTTCAAGAGATATTTAATGACATTAGCAGCAGTAGTGAAGAGGAAGATGAGAGAAATTCTCATGATGATGAAGATATAAACATCATTGACACTGAGGAAGACCTAGAGAGGCAGCTACAAGACAAGCTTGATGAATCTGATGAACAGTACCAAGAAAATGAGCAAACAAATCAGATGGTTTTGGGAATTCTGAAGCAGATTGATACAATGAAAGGGAAACTCCAGGAGACCCAGGGGAGAGCAAATCAACAGGAAGACCTCATTATCAAAGTAGAAAATATGGCACTCAAGACTCGTCTTCAGGCTGTGCTGGATGAGTTCAAACAGCAGGAAGAACAAGAGAAGCAACAGCTCAGTTCCTTGGAGGAACAGCTAGAATCATTCTTGGAAAAATAAGAAGTCTCTGCCTATAAATTCACTGTTCCCCTCATACTGGAAAATGGCTCACATTCCATCCTTTGACTTGAAGATTGTTCATATGGAATTTGACTTTATTTACATTTTACCATTTTTCTGTTGCCAAGTTTGAATTTATCCTGTTTCTCTCTCTGTGGCACCTGTGATTTGCTCGCAACTTATACACTATTAAGTAAGATGTAGGTGAGAAAAGTTTGGTTTATAAAAGTTTTGAGACCAGTAGACTAAATTATAGATACTTCCTACTTTTATTCCAAGACTTTCTTGAAAAATATTGAGAAATTATTATTGTTTTTTGGTAAGAACCAACTCACCTGTAAAAAGATTCAAAGATTAATGCTGAAAGCTTGTTTTGTATAAATTTTAAATTCTCAACTGTTATAACTTCTCACACATAGAAGACCAAAACATATGCAGTGGTAGATGACTCCCACATAAATAAAAGTGACTAATATACAGCTATTCATGTTAATAACAGAAGTGGCTTTCTACTGAGCATTTGTCTATTTTTCTTGAATAATGTTGTTCAGTGGATTAACAAACAGCTATTTTTATAGATCATATAATATTAGGAGAGGGATATATCTTCTTTGGCAACTTTTGGGGCTACATTTTTCATTTCATCATCACAATTGATAAAAATATTATTCTCTTCTGATGTTAGATATATTTTTGTTTAAATTCTCATCTACCTTGAATTTAAACATAATAGAGTTCCAAGTTAATCTTTCATGCTGTGATCCATTTTTTCCAACTGTATTAATTATTTCTTTCCCTAAAGAAAATGAAGGTATTTCATGAGGGACCATTTTTTTGTGCTTTGCATGACAAAATGTTTGTTGAGAAATGTCCAATCTCTTGGGATCCATCAAGAAGACAGTCAATTTGGTCAATAGTAGCTTTATGAGATGTTAAACCCATAGGCAAAAGAACTTGGGGAGAGGGGTTGTTATTAAAAGAAAAGTTCTATATAAATTTAACATGGTGACATATCAACCAAAAGAGGTAATTTAAAGCTTACTCTGCCCATTTGAAAGTTTCCTCCAGAGGTCAACCACTTGAAGCCAGGAACTCCATCCTCAAGACTAATAGTTTTTCCCAATATTTCTGCATGGCAAGTGCCAAGGAACTCATTGTTCAGAACTTGCACAACTGACTCCAGCCATGAGTCATTAGGCTTTCAATCATGGTTATCATATCAATGGCATTAAAAAGAGAGAGAGAGACCCTGAATTCCCTGAGACCATGGAGAATTCCAACACTGACTTTGCCATCAGCAGTCCAGATACTAAAACATATTAAGGGCTACCCTCCTCTTACTCTACCTCCATGATAACATCAACATTCAATTTCCAACCTGATGCTTCTTGAATTAGGAGAAGTATCAATTAAAAAGCAGCCACAAGTAGCTTCATGTTCTTGGGTGAACCTAGGGTAAGTCTACCCACTGCCTTGGGTAAGGATCATTTCTTCTTTCTGAATGCCTGATTTGAGAAACATGAATAAAGTTGCATGTGTCCAAAAACTGGTGAACAAAAATGTAGCATTAAACAGAAAGAAGCATCGAAATATTTAAAACTGAAAATGACATGCTAATTCCTTCATGAAATCTGGTAAATTCCTAGATTTTTATTGTTCCTCTATTCTAGCTTGCATTGAATCTCAATTGCATAGTGATGAAATTAGGAATATATTGATAAAGTTTTGATAAGTTAAGGAATTTGTAAGGTTGTCTTACAGGCTGCAGAGTGACTGATGCAGAAAGAATTCTGCGCATGGTTTTGGAATTGAAAGGCAGAAGGGCAGGAAGAGTTATGAGGCAATTGGTCCCTGACTTCTGTGGGAACTAGCCAGCTCTATTCTCTCTCTGCATATAGCCCTGCTTGTGACAGGAAAGAAAGAGAAACACTTGAAATACCTTGAGAGTTTGTGCTTTCCTCACTGTGAAAAAACATCAAGAAGAAGATGGGTTTATACTTGCAGCTGTGAAAACTGTTGTGTGAAAGGAGAAAGACCAGAAGTCCTGCTTGCCTGGACTCTGAGGTTCACATCAGAGCCATACTCTTGTTCAATGAGGCTCTAACATTTTGGCTTACTGGCTTTGCCTACTTGGAGACAATCTTAACATAGATCATTTAATTGTATATAAGGATTTTAGATAGTTTAGTCAGAGAATGTTTTTTGGGGATTTTAGTTATTAGTAAGGAGTTTGGAGAGTAGCTTGGGTGAATTCCCAAGACTGAGAAGAAATTCACTGTGAGGTAAAAGGAAAGTGGGTGGAGAACTTAGTCGCCTTAGAGTTAAGGCATCCTGTTTTAATTTATCCTTATATATTACTATATAATACAAATAAATAGATTATATATACGTATATATATAATAGTCTCCAAGCAGTTTGTACACTGAGCTCAGTGAAGGGAAATTCACTCTTGGGCTTCCTTCAAAGGAGGAGAGCTGAAATACTTTGTGATCATCTAGCAAAGTATATATAACAATATACTCCTTATTAACACATTTAGTACTATCATTATTACAACTCTAAAGTTGGGGTATTTGTGAGGAAAATCTCAGGCCATTAAATTCAGCTAATTTCTCCCCCACAAAAAGGGCCTTTGTTTCATATCCCAGCGAATAACTGGCCATCTGAAGTTTGCTTGAAATCTTCCAGTGACTTTGAGCCCTCATAGCAGAAGGAATCATTTGCATAGCTAATTGAAAATAAGCTGTGATCAAATGTACTAAGATTGGTTTTGATTCTTCAATCACAATATAAAGATATTGAATGCATTCCATAACCCTAGAAAGCAAACACAGGTTGCACAGAGTTTGAGAAAACAGCATAGCATTACTCTTTTGTTCTCCAAATTACTTATTCCTTAGAAATGACCCAACTTAAAACCAAAATTTGAGTGTGAAATCCTCTATCCCCTTTTGTGATTATAATATCAGCTTTTATGATTATAACACAAATAATATAGTTTGCTTCATATGAATTATGAATATTAGATAAGAAATTAGTTTAAGGGCAGTACCAAATCTTGCTGACAAGCATTTTTACCTTAGGCCCAAAACCCTGTGAAGTGTAAATCAGACTTCCTTTTAATACCTCTTCTTAGTACCTCACCAGACACTATGTAAGGGAGTCCGCAAGTCACTTGCTAAAATGAGTGATAACTCCAGAACTCAACACTAAGTAAAAGTGTTCACAAGTCATTTACTAAAGCGAGTAATAACTCATTCAGAAACTTGCGAATCCTATGATGAAGGTTGATACCTTCAGAAGTCTATGATAAAAGGTTAACACCTTCAGAGGTAAGAAGTGGATCCCATAGACACTACCTCTCTGGGCAGTGCTAGGCAATTTGGAAGCTGTTATTGGCCTCTGTGAAGAGGGGAAAGGACAAAAAGTCATTATAAAAGCCCTCAATTTCTTCAGCTGGAAAGAGTCTTCTGAAAATCCTCTTTGGCCTGAATCTGGAGCTTGTAGGATCTTGGACTGGTGACCTGCCTCTTGGAGGTAACTTGGGACTTAGATTGCCTCTTGGATGGGTGAGTAGCTGGCCTTCCTTTTCTGGTTTCTGGAGAGAGAAGTTTTGGAGAGGCCTTCCCTTATTGGAGGAGGTGGTGTGGTGGAACTCCAGGTCCTCTGGTCAGGTCTAGGATTGACAAGCCCTGCCAGACTAAGCTGAGCACTGGAGCAATATTTAGTGTGATAGGGTAGAAATCTTCTCTACCATCTTTTTGTATTTCTCTACTTTTACTCTTTCCACACCCTTTTGTAAATAAAAGCTATTGAAAGTCATTTTGATTTCAGCTATATTTTAAATCAGCAGCCACAAGATTATTTGAGAATCCTCACATATTTAGTCAAACCCTTAATATAGTTCCTTACAACCTAAAAAGTTCCAACCAAGCCCACCACACACCCTGTTGCAAAATCATAAGACAGGAGGTGGAGGGCTGCTCTTGGGTCTGAAGGTATCTCAGGGTGCAAATGTCAGTCATAAATGACATCCATCTAGTGCTGACTCCTAATTGTCAGTGGAAAAAAAACATTAGAGCCTGACCCTTTACTGAAAAGGTCAGTAATAATAATAGACAAAGTTATCACCCATAGTGATTTTTTTATACTTTCTGACTTATTCGGCACTTGCATGATCTGTCCGTGTCAAAAATGTTGTATTCAGTCTGTCTTTTATGACAGGATTCATCAGATTTCTATTTTTAAAAAGGCTATATTCTAAGGCTCTGGGTCTCTGCCTTGATCTTGACCAGGATCTGGCTTTATTGGGGTCTTGTCTTCTCTCAATAAACCTACTATTTAGCTTGGAGTTTTGTACTGGTGTGATAAATTTTCACCACACTAGAAGCATTATCTTGTGAAGATAAAATTAATCAGCAACCTTTAACTCAATCAGTCAAGAACTCAAAGCACCCCTACTAACACTTAAGTAAGAGTTCATAAGTCAAAAACTCTCACCTCCAAAGGGGACTGCCCAGTTCTGGGTAGGACTAAGCAAAATGAAAAACTGCAATCGGTTTCTGTGAAGAAGGGGTAAAGATAGGAAATGACGTGAAAAGGGGATATAAAAGAGATCAGCATGAGCTGGAGAGTATGTTCTTCTACCATTCCTTTCCTGGTATTTGGAGGTTACTTGTTCCCTGGATCCTGCTTCAGCTTGCTGGGTGAGTGACTCTGGCTATAGAGGAGGCTGCACTTGTGGACTTCTGGCTGAAGACTCCATGGAGAGTTTGAGACCTGAAGAAGCCTCCTGCTGGGGTGCTGAACCAGACTTCACTTCCCAGGAGAAGCTCTTAGGGCTGATAGGCTTGTTAAGAATCTGTCTCTCCCTGCATTTCCCACATTTACACTTTCCACCTCTGTAAATAAAAGCTGCTAAAAGTCATTTTGACTTAAGCTATAACATTTTAAAATCAGTGACTACAATATTACTTTTTAACTCTATTACTGAGCCAGAACCCCAATTTTAACCCTTACATCTTCTCAGAGGGTCTTAAAATTTTTTTAAGCTTGTACTTAGTCAACATCTTTTGAAGATCCCCAATATCTGATCAGTAGTAAAATGTACATATTTATTTATGAAACAAAGTGGAGAGAACTGGTTTTTCAAAACTATGCTCTTTTGAAGAATTATTCCCATGTAGTCTAAGTGGTAGAATTACCTTCAACTATTCTTGACAAATGACAAAAGCAAAGAAATCTTTTTGGACCACAATTTGCAAAGAAAGCAGCAGTAATGTATAGCACGGTTTAGGTATAGTTAGATTGTGCTTCAATACCAACTCTCATCTCTTACCCAAGTGTTTGAAGCTAAGTCTGCTTTGGTCATTGGGAATGAGCAACATTTAATGGGTCTATTTGAGAAATGGACCAACAAGCCTACCAATGCTGTTCTGAAAGGTAGGTCAACAAGAAAGGGGTTTATTGGTTTTCCAGTACTTTTTCCTACTTCCTAATGAATGCAGATGGAGATTTCAGTTTAATATTGTTCCTGACACCTAGCAACACCTAAGTCCAAGTCTTCCATTCATCAATGCCATTGTACTCTATATGGGGAGTTAAAGCATTTTAAAAGTTGCTCTTCAGATAAGCTGTTCAATTCAGACTATGATAGGGCTTGACTATTGCTTCTATTGTGGCATGTTTCTTAGGACCTACTGGGATGCATAATTTTGCCATCTACAGAGTCTTCAGGCAGCTAGTGGAGTTTAAGACCCCTACACCTTTAACTGAATATCAAAGAGATGGGAATGAATCCTTCCCTTCTTTTCCCTCCCACACTCATTTTCTTCTCATCCACAAACCCAGCTCTGTATCTAATCCCATGGCTAATTCCCAAAAAGTAATCAGTGTACTTAACCCTTTTCTTCTAAAACTACCCAGTCCATCAAGTACTTCAGCATGGAAAATAAATATCTTGATGTTTGTCACATAGGCCTAGGAAAATGGAACCTATAACTATGCCCCCAGAACCCTCAGCTTGTAAAAACAATATTTATTTTCTAATATCATCCTTATAAGCTCTGCCTCCTTTTTGACATCTTTTTTATCTAACGCCTTCTAAAACAATTGAGGAAACGGCTATCCTCTACTGGGGTCAAAGAATCGATGGAAGGCTAGAGTCCCAGGACTTTGGTTGAAGATTGCTGAAATAAGAGTGAAAGATGGAAATTTGTCCTATGGGATTGGGATCAAAGGGAGCAATAACCCAAAATAAAAATAGAACTCATTCTTGATGCAAGGCAGAGCCAAGATGATGGTGTAGTAACAGGGAAATCCTAAAACTGCTCTGAACATCCTTCCAAACAAATCTTTAAAAGTGCCTCAAAAGAATAATAAGGAAAGAGATTTGTACAAAAAGATTTATAGTCACAAGTTTTAGTGGCAAAAAATTGGAAAATGAGGGGATGCCCTTCTATTGGAGAATGGCTGAACAAATTGTGGTATCTGTTGGTGAAGGAATACTATTGTGCTATAAGGAATAATGAACTGGATGAATTCCATTTGAATTGGAATGACATTGTAGTGGAGTAAACACCCATAACGAAAACTAGATAAAAACCTACTACATGCTTGCTGAAACGACCAAAACCACTAAACCACAGAGGCTACAGAAGTTCCGCTCCAGGAACTGCAGGGCACCCCTAAGTCTGTCAACACCCAAGCAACATCTTGCTTTCACATAGCACCAACCCGGAACCCCAAACGTATATAATCTCCACCCTGAACTGCATTACCCTGGAACTCTCTTGCTGAGCTTCCCCTAGCGTGCTGTAAATAAAGACTTCTTTTTGCTTGGTTTGCATTGTTTCTGTGTGCTCCTTGGGAGGTCATCCACTCGGACCCTAACATTTGGGAGCTTGTCTGGATTGGATACAACCCCCTGAGGATTACCAGGTCAGGGGAAGTTCTCTCCCAGATTTCATGATGACTTTCCAGAGGTGAGCAGTGTGTCTGTGCAGTGTGTCTGTGCAGTGTGACTGGTTGTATGATTGTGTAGGGAGGATTTCGGGGTCTGGATGGACATACAGCTTAGTGGGCGGGAGAGCCTGTGCCTCCTGATCATAGGAGGACTTCCTATGCCAAGTCCCCAGGCAAAGGTTGATTGCTCACCTGTTTCTGAGTCCAGACCTATGACTCTCACAGTTCCTGTCTCCCGTGAGAGAACAGGTGGGGAAAGTCGGGAAGCAAATCCATTAAGACGGGTGGGAAGTGAGTCATCTGAAAGCTCAGAGACAAAATACGGAACTTCAGAAGGTTGGAGGTATTCTGTCCCTTGAGGAATAATTAGGGGGAGTCCAGGGTTCGAGTCCCTGGTGGAACTAGATTCCAGGAAGTCCAGGGTTAGAGTTCTTAGTGGGATTAGATCCCCAGAAGACCTGTAGTGAACACACTACATGAGCAGAGCAAGCACTAGAATGCTGAGCAAGCTCTCACCACAATTCAAATTCTGTGTGGATCCACGAAAAGGACTTTTTGTCTGTCATTTTGTCTGTCTGTCCTTTGTGTAATCCTCTTTTGGCCAAACATGGGCCAGAATCAGTTGGTCCCCCTGAACTTGGTTCTAACCCACGATCCTGATTTTAAAGCCCACGCCCACAACTTGGGGGTGACAGTGAGGTGGGGAAAACTGCAAACCTTCTGTAATTCAGAGTGACTCAGCTTTGGAGTTGGATGGCCCTAGTGAGGGACATGGGAAAACAGTCATTTCTGCCATCCGAGCCCGTGTCCTCCTTCCCAGCCCAAAAGGGCATCCAGACCAAATGCCATACATTCTGACATGGCAGGATTTGGCCCTAGATCCCCCCACCCTGGCTCTGGCTGATTATAGAGGCCTACAACACGAGAGCTGATCAACCTGCTCCCACTCAGGTCTTGGTTGCATAGGCGGGCCAGTCTCCAAATTCCAACCCCAATAAGATCCAGAGTCTGACCCCAGTTTACCCACACCAGATGAGCCTCCTCCAGATCCCCCATTCCTCCTCCACCATATGCTCTGAGATTCCTGCCCAAGCTCTACCCTCCCCTACTTCCTCAGGGAGAGGATAATGAGATTGAGGCAGCAGCCCCCCTAGCAGATTTCCCCTCTTCCTGCATGCCACAATCAGTGTGAATGCCAAGTTCCAGGCCCCAAAGTCCCCTCCTCCACTACTGCCCTCCCAGTCTGCACAGTGGGTCCTATGGTACCGAGATGCCCTTTAGTACACCAGTACTGGCCTTTTACTTCAAGTGATCTTTACAATTGGAAACACCAAAACCCACCCTTCTCTGAACAACCCCAGAAACTAATCAACCTGGTCAATTTTTTTGACTCACAGTCCCACTTGGGACAACTGCCAACAACTCTTCCATACTCTCTTTACCTCCGAGGAGCATGACCGCATTTATGCTGAAGGACGTAAACTGGTCCTTGGTGATGATGGTCAGCCCACCACGGACCCCACCCACCTTGCTGCTGTCTTTCCTGTCACCTGTCCAGACTCGGATTTCACCACGGAGGAAGATAGGGAGCATCTTCGAACCTACCACCAGACTCTCTTGGCCAGGCTATGGGCAGCAGCCTGAAAACCCACTAATTTGGCTAAAGCTGAATCTATACACCAGGGCCCTGAGGAAACTCCAGTGGTATTTTTAGAATGCCTACAGGAGACATTTAGGATTTATTCCCCTTTGAACCCCATGGTCCCCACTAGTCAGACCATGGTTCTTCTGGCATTTGTGAATCAGGCAGCCCCTAACATTAGGAGAAAGCTCCAAAAGCTGGACAACTTTATCAACCAGCCTCTCTCTGACCTCCTTAAAACAGTCAAGAGAGTCTTTAATTCATGGGAAACCCTGGAAGAAAGGGAAGAGCGATTCAGATGGGAGGATCTTGAAAGTCAGTTGCAGCACAGGAGGGAGGAAGAGAGGGAGAAAAAAAGACAGGAGGATCTCCAGATCCAGGAGGACAAATCTAGGAAATAGTTTTTGAAATACCAACAGCAGACAACCTGCATGCTAGCTGCTGCTCTGGCTCAACCCCCACCCCCAGATTTCCCCAGGGTTTGCCTCAAGGCTAGGGGAAGCTGCTTCCACTGTGGGGACCCAGGCCACCGGAAATGTCTGTGCCCTCAATTCCAGCAAAGGGAGGGACCCCGTGGGCCTTGCTGGCCCCCATGGCATGGCCATCCCTCACCAGCCCTCGCCCTAGAGGAAGAGGATTGAAGGGCATGGGTCTCGACTCCCTCCCCAAGCCTGGGTAATGGCAAACATTGAGAGGAAGTAGCTCCCTGTGCTGGTAGACATGGGGGCAGAGCACTCAGTTTTAACAGCCCCTTTTGGGAAGTTGTCCTCTCAGTCATCCTGGGTCCAAGGAGTGGCTGGAGTTAACTGGTATCCCTGAACCAGCTCCTGTACCATTAACCTAGGAACCTGAAGTCACTCATTCCTTCTTGGTTATTCCAGACAGCCCTGTGCTTCTTCTTGGGAGAGACCTATTACATAAGATCGGGGCCCACATCCAGTTTTCTGCGGGAAAGGTTACAGTCACCAATGACTCAGGGACCCCCCTACATGTCCTGACCCTCTCCCTGCGAGATGAACATAGACTCTTTTCTGGACCAACACCTGAGGGTATTCCCCTTCATGTTCTCCCCTGGGTGGAAAAATTCCCTACTGTGTGGGAGGAGCAGTCCAAAGTGGGCCTCTCCGTCAACCAAGCCCCCATCGTGATAACCCTCAAGAGTGGGGCCATGCCAGTGTGGGTCAAACAATATCCCATGTCCTTGGAGGCATGCAAAGGCATCTAACCCCACATTGCCCGCCTCTGAAAAGCTGGGATCCTAACACCCTGTCAGTCCCCATGGAACACCCCTCTGCTGCCTTTCAAGAAACCTAGGGGAACTGACTACAGACCAGTCCAGGACCTTAGGGAAGTCAATAAGCATATTGAGGAAATCCATCCTACTGTCCCCAACCCATATACGCTTCTGAGCAATAGCCACCCCTCCCTAATCTGGTACACCACACTGGACCTTAAAAGATGCCTTTGTCACCCTTCCTCTCACACCCATTAGAAACATATTTTTGCCTTTGAATGGTTTTCCCCCAATGTCCAGTCTACAGTCCAACTCCCATGGACTTGCCTGTCCCAGGGTCTCAAACTCAGTCCCTCCCTCTTCAGTGACACCTTGGCCCAAGACCTATGGCCGTTCCATGAGCAGAATCCCGAGGTCACTTTCCTACCGTATGTTGATGACCTTCTTATTGCCACCCAAACTGAAAACTCTTGCAAGACTGCAATGGAAGCCTTGCTCCATTGTCTTGACTTGGCGGGCTATTGGGTGAGTGCCAAGAAGGCCCACGTCACCCGCACGGAGGTCTCTTTCTTGAGTTACCGCTTGCGAGATGGATTGCACTGGCTCACCCTGGAGATGACTCAAACCATCCTGTCCATTCCAACCCCATAGAACCGACAAGTTTGGGAATTCTTAGAGTCAGTGGTCTTTCAAGCTGAAACATTTAGGACATATAGTCAAGAAGTTTGAAGATATTTCCCATGAGAAGGAAAGGGGGGGGATCTCTTAGCCATATTGGAAAAGAGTACATTAAAGGTGTATACTTATGTGTAATAAATATAAAGCTGCTTGGAGACAGGGGGATTTCTCTACTTTTCATAATGTGATAATGAGACTAAATCTATCCTGCCCTTGCTTAGATAATAATCACTAAAGATGTAAGCACCACCATTTGATTCACAAGTAGAGAGGTCTGTGACCCACGTGTGCAAAAGTGGGTGACGAATCAAAATTGACTGACTGCCCCCTGGGCAGGCCTAAGCAAAGTGTCTGTTGTGATTGGACACTTAATCTAAGAGGAATGCACAGGAAGTAATGAAAGAAATGGTCTGGATAACTTAAGAGAACTTCCATGGCTTGGTCCTTTGGACTATTCTTCTGGTTCCTGACTCTGGGAATACTTTAGTCAGAGACTGGAGTAACAATGGCTAAGGATCTAAGACAAGTGATGGAGTTAAAATAGGATATCAGGAGAGTAACAGTTGGTGGAAACAGGTCAGATATATTGTTCATATTGTGTGAAGTGAGAATTAATGTGTTATTCTCAAAGTAATGGTTAACTAGCAATATTAATATCCTCAAAAATCAATATTTTCAGTACCCCAACAAGAGCTGGAGGATTACAATAAAACTATCTCCCCATCCTATAAACCTTTTAGCTTTTCTGACCTATTTTCATAACCTTGAGTAGAATATTATCTTTAGACTCTGAAGGATGCCAGCTCTGGGGAAGGGACAAGATAAGCTAGCAGGAAATAAGGAATATTGTTGGAAGAAAGCATGTCTTTTGTTCTGTACATTCCACTTACTGTACCCTGAAATTAAATCACATGCTAAAGATTGTAAGCATCACAGTTCTCCCCAATACAGAGTTGGACAGAGAGAAAGAGGGAAATGTTGCATCAGGAGTATTATAAAAAGTCTGTTCTTGCATGTAGATGGGGAAATTTTGTCATTTTAGGGCATGTGCCATGTAGGGCAAATGCCATTACAACACCGTCATGGGAGGAGGAACAATTGCTTTGAGCCCTTGGCTTGAATAACAGCTCATAAAGCTGTGATACCTTTGCCTTTTCTCTTGGTGGATAGAGGGTAGGGGGCAGCTCCCCTAGTCCCTTAGCCTTTCTAGTAACAAACACTGGGGGTCAACAGCTCATGAGTCCACAGAGTACTCTGTGTCTTTGGTTTATTTTTGACACATGAGCCATAGGTTTGCCATCACAGATTTAATATCTCCCAGGAGAAATCTCCAGTTAACACCCCAATTTGCCTAACTGAGAAAAGGATGACTAGTCTGTTTTAAATTTCAAAGACCTTTTGTTGCCTGTTTATCTAAAGACCCTGAGACAAGCCTGGGAAAGAGACTAATAAAAGACAGAAGGTCTTTGATTCAAGGGCAATAAAAAACTCAGTTGTTCACCTTATGTCTTAAGAATGTTAAGGTAGATTTCCAGGTTAAGATGGTGGCAGAGTAAAGGCAGGGCAATTTTCTCTCCTTACGAATGTATATAGAATACATCCAAAGGACAAGAAAACAAAATCCAGATGAAAGAAGGGACCCCACAATAGGATGCAGTATCGCAAGTACATGGGATTTGGGCACTTCCATGCTATAAGGGGGTGGAATAGCTCCCACCAAATTCGGAGCGGATCAATGCTCCCCCACCCCACCCACAGTACCAGAGACAGAGGCTGCACTCCAGAGTTAGAATGAGCGGGGGCACAAAATCTAGTCCCTAGGCAGCTAGCTGGCACTACCAGGAGCTTTCCCCTGAGAGTAGCAAGACCAAAGACCCAAGGAGGCTGGAAAACTAAGACCTTGGACACGGGATGGGGCTGAGAGAGGCAGCAGCAGCACCCAGCAAGCTCAGACTCAGGGGAAAATCTCAGGTGGAGGAGCAAGCGTGGGCCAAGTCCCAAACTCTGGGCAGCTGGCTAGGAACATGGGACCTCAACCCTGAAAATAGCTAGACCAGAGACCCGAGGAGGCTCCCCAGAGAAGCCAAGAAACTCACAAAGTAGACTCAGGCAAAAAAACTGCTCCCTAACTCCATACAGAAAGAATCAGATTGCCTTACTCAGTCTTCTGGCAGATAAAACATAATGGTGCCAATCAAGTCCAAACAAGAAATAAACAAGAAGGAAATAGATAGTAAAAGTTTACTAGTGGGAGATCTAAATATTCCTCTTTCAGATTTAGATAAATCAAACCAAAAAACAAATAAGAAAGAGATAAGAGAAGTAAATGAAATCCTAGAAAAATTAGATTTAACGGACAAGTGGAGAAAAAATAAATAGGTTCAAAAAGGAATACACCTTTTCAGCAGCACATGGTACATTCACAAAGATTGACCATGTAATAGGGCATAGAAACAAATCAAAATTATATATTATATTATATTATATTAAAAAGCTTTTGTACAAACAAAAACAATGCAACCAAAATCAGAAGGGAAACAACAAACTGGAAAAAATCTTTATGACAAAAAAGTCTGACAGAGGTCTAATTACTCAAATATACAAGGAGCTAAAACAATTGCATAAAAAATCAAGCCATTCCCCATTTGATAAATGGGCAAGGGGCATGAATAGGCAATTTTCAGATAAAGAAATCAAAATTATCATTAAGTACATCCTATCCCTCTCAGCCAAAGACTCCTTCCTTCTCCCAATAAGAGTGACTGCCAATTGGCAACACTATTCAGTCTTCTCAGGCTGCTATCTTTATGGATTGTAAAGGTTAAAATTAATGGTTGGACAATGTTTATATGAAATTATGTGGTCGCCAGTATTTATTATTCCTTAAGTCAGGAATTTATTTACAATGAATAAATTTGAGGGGGATAGAGAAATCATCTGTTCTATCAACCTAAATTTTTTGTTCAGGGTCTGCTTAATCAAGGCAGAGATTAATTAGCTCTCAACCAGGAAGGCTGGTAGTGAGTAACCACATGGCCTCCTCCAATATGAAAGCTAGTCTCTCCAGAAGGTAGGAAAGGGGTCAGCCTTTTACTCACCCAAGGAAGTAATCCAAGAGTCAGAGTCCAAGTAGAAGCTGCGGGCCTATGATCCAAGAGTCAGTCTCCAGCAAAACTCCCTCAGGCTTAGATAGTCTTCTATCTACAGAAGATAATCTCTTGCTTTTATGGTGACTTCTTGTCCCTTCCCCTCTTCACAGGGGTCAATTACAGTTTCCAAATTGTCTAGCACTGCCCATAGGGCAGTGTGTCTGTAGGATCAACTTCTCACCTTCTAAAGGTTAAGTTCTCATAAAAAAGATTCAGATTACCATCTGATTGAATTTCTAAGGGTGTGAATTCTCTAAGTACCTTGCTAGTTTCTCACCTTACTAAGTAGGGTGTTTAATCTTTTGTTGATTCAATTAAAAATAGACTAGGGGGAAGTTTATCCTGAATTCAGTCTAGGGAGATACTAAGTAGGGGTACTTAACTCAAGATAGAATAAAGAATTCTCTCTCAGGATTATGCTATGGAAAAAGCATGGAAAATAGCTGAACTGGCAGTTTATAATAGAACAGTCCCAGAAACACCACCCCCCACCCCGGGGAAGAAAATCATGTGGAAGAGGGGGAAGAACAGAAAACAAATCCATCTAAAGCCATCTTTTCTCTCTTTTCCCATCAATTGGGATGGCACTCATAATTGTGAAAGTTCAGGGGATTTGTACTTTTCATCTATATCTCAGTATTCCCACAAGTCAGTGACAGGAAGCAGTCCCTACATCAAGAGAAGAGAACAAACCAGATACAAGGAAGAGAGGGTTCAGGCTTCTACAAGGAACCCCTCAGAAAGCTCTATTATCTTAAAACATATTGAGTGCAACAGAAAAAAAGCACTTCTTGGGACTGCAGCTTACAAGCTTTACTTTGAGTAAAAAATTAGAAGCTACTGAATGTTGTAAGACCACACAGATTATGTTTTTATTAGACAATATATGACTCATTACTGATGTGGGGAGTCATTGATTAAGCAAAAGTTACTATACATTAACTGGCTAAGAATAAAAATCAGAATAACTATAATGTTGAAATAAAGTTATATTTTACAATGAAAAGAGCTAAAAAATTAACAGATTTTTAACTGAAAAAAGGATTTGTATGGAGAAGTGAATACAGACATTGATTATCATGTTCTATTATACTGCAGCTGATCTCATGGCATAGGAACCCACCAGAACTGCTTGTACTGTGTCCTCTTTCATAAGAACTCTTTACTCATCTCTCTTGAGCAATATAAGGACAGCATTTCCTTTGGTTATTCTTTACTATCTATCATTTCCTTTATCATCTAGAACAGTGGTTCCCAAATTTTTTGGCCTACTTCCCCCTTTCCAGAAAAAAGTATTACTCAGCCCCCTGGAAATTATTTTTTTTTTAATTTTAATGGCAATTAATGGGAAAGATAAATGCACCTGTGGCCATCACTGCCCCCTCTGGATTGCTGCAGCACCCACCAGGGGGGTGGTAGCTCCCATTTTGGGAATCACTGATCTAGAAGCACCAAATTAGTATTAGATGGTCATGTCTAGGAGAAGCAATGAAGACAGGGAAAGAATTGTGTTCAAACAATTCATATACTGAGGGCATGGGAAAGATTAAATGTTGAAAATGTTTAGAGCTTTCAGTCACATTCATGTCATGCAAAGTAGTTTGCGAAATATTATAAGGAATTGGTAAAAAGAATTATAAGGAGTGGGTAAGAAAGAGAAAAACCTTGGAATCAATGACAAAATATGAAATGAGATGACTTCACCATTGATTATACCCTCCTGGCTCCACCTTCCATACTGGCATTGTATGCTGATGAATAATGTCAGGATGCTGGAGACATGATGCCAGATTTGCCTAGTTTATGTAGATGACAATCATTTAGGCTGTAGTCAGGGAACACCAGGCCATGGAAGATTCCAAGAAGGTAGGTGGAGCTATTTTTCCTCACAAAATCACTTCCCTCTAATTCTTTGGGAGACCAGCATGTTAAATCTCTTCATTTGGTTTACCAGGAGACTAACATGTTATAATCATAACCTGGGAAGTGAGGGATGCCACCTTGCCCGACAGGAATTGCAGTTGGAAGACTCGGAATGTTCCCAGATGCCATGAGCCAGGGGCAAATGTCAGTTGACCCCACGGTATACATACCCCTGACAGCCACTTTGAGGGGGTCTCTCTGGAGTCTCTGGACAGGAGTCTCTGGACTGGGAAATCTCGGATTGGTGGTTGAAGGGTGGAAGGGAGGTCTATGTAGAAGAGGGCAGCAATAACTCTGAATATTTCCTGATAGACTGTGAGAGCTAGTGTATCACCAACACTGGTAGTGAGAAAGCTGAGAGAATAAGATTATCAATTCAGCTGCATCAGTAGCTTCCCTATTCTCTGGCTTGGCTGTGGCCAGGTCTGGCCAGAGGTAGTGGGGATGAGCAACTCTCCAGCTTTCACCTGATCAATAGCCTCCAGTCCTGATTGTCAACTAGTCTATAGATAATAGACCAATGGGGTCTCCAATCCCCAATCTTTGTCCTTGTTAACCTTTCCCTGAGTATAAATAAAGAGTCACACAGCTGGGAAGTGGCTGAGGCCGGGTTTGAACCTAGGACCTCCTGTCTCTAGGCCTGACTCTCACTCCACTGAGCTACCCAGCTGCCCCCCACTGAGCTACCCAGATGCCCCTCCTTCCCTTTTAAAGCAAAGCTTTTCCCCAACCATGTCTTGTCATTTTACAATGACAAGATGACCAAAAATGAACTTTCTTTACTTCGGAACATGCATTAATCAGAAAAACCTTGCTCTCTAGAAACAAATAACAGCTTGAAAAAATGTGAACTTACAGCACTCAAATAAAAAAGTTAATATCTATAACAAATGCGTCTCATTACCAACATTATTAAGGCATTAAATGCACTTGGTATACAATATTTCACACATTATACCAAAACTGGGAAGAAAAGATTAGGATTTTAAAGTCATGAATTTCTGGACCTCCTTTTGCCCTTTGTTGGATGGCCTTTTGCTGGATATCCTCATATCCAAATCT
This sequence comes from Gracilinanus agilis, assembly GCF_016433145.1. Classification (NCBI taxonomy): domain Eukaryota; kingdom Metazoa; phylum Chordata; class Mammalia; order Didelphimorphia; family Didelphidae; genus Gracilinanus; species Gracilinanus agilis. Next base: position 760,306,398 of record NC_058130.1, read on the forward strand.
CCAGCTCCTGTCTTGTCTCTTCAGCTTTTGGGAGATATTAACTGTTAACATAACTTTTGGACATTTAAATCACAAGTATTAAGGTTATTAGTGAAACCTCCTTTTAAAAACACATCACAAATACTATATAAGCAAAACCTCGGAGAATTGAGAAGAAATCCAGAACTTAAATTCTTTAAGCTTCTGTGAGAAGCTCTTTCACAAAAATTTACAACCATTTAAACTTTAGACCCTTAAACCGTGGCATTTCAGTTCATGAAGAAACTTTCTCCATTTAATCGACTTAAATGTACCTTCAGGCTCCCATACTCCAGTCAGCTTCCCATTCAAAGCTTTCAGCCAGCCATTCAGGCCTCTAAACTATTCTCTTTTCTCTTCTACTCCAGACACTGCTTCACCCACCTTCACATGCAACAACACATACACACCCTAAAACCTAGACAAACTCGAAGCTTGTAGTGGGTTGAACTACACTCCATTTTGGCTCATACCTTAGGACCCCTTGCAATACATTTACATTTAACACTCGGCAGTATCACTAGGTGGTTCTTCCAGCTGCTGGCTGCTTCTAACTCTTAGGGCCACAGATTTACTGTGTCTCAATATCCAGACACCCCCAGGTGGGTTCTGGTTCTGTGACTCTCCATAAATTTACAGACCATTGCCTAAATCCCCTTAATTAAAGAGTGGGTCACTCCCAAATACTTGAGCCCAAGTCCTTTACTCTGAGAGCCACTTGCCTGGCCCCTCTGCTAACCGTACTCCTGACTCAACTCTAAATGGGCTGTGTGGATACCTCATGTCTTGGGGTCCTCGTTAGCAGGGCGGCTCAGGTAGCTGGGGACTTCGAATCTCGCTGGGGCCTCCATTTGTTAACTTAGAAAAAACACATGACTATTAGTTATTAATCCACTCTTTAATCAAAGACAAGGGGGAACAGGGCTGACTAGGCCTCTTATGAAGAGCTGGGCCTTACGCAGAATCTGAGGAATGAACACTGCTTCTCTCTGCTCCCTGACCCCCTGGGAGTGACACCCCACTAGATGACGACTCCAAGGAACAAAGGAAATTGGGGAAGTTATGTACCATTTGGGAAGATCCAGGGGCTGGGAAAGATGATTGACATTATACTGACAGGATACAATCTAGCTTGGGAAAGGAATCCTAGCCAGAGGCTAGGGTATAAGGGAAGGGGCTGCTTACACAATGGATACTAAAGAATGATCCCTGTCTAGGTGTGTCTTCCTGGGAAAAGGTTTTGATACAATGGGGAAGACTACCTAAGACAAAAGGGTATTTAACATTTACCCCAGGATCCATTATTCAGTCTGCAACTGCTAGCCTGAGATTCCCTTCAGGGTGGATTCTCATGGGAACAGGGAATAAGCATAAGCTTTGGGGGTCTCCAACCTACAAGCTATTTCTAAAACTTGAGGTTCATCAGATCTCACTAAGCCACTAGTTTGGGGTCTCTAGATTCCACATCAACACAACAGTATATATTTTGCTGTGATAGATCTAAAAAGTAAGTAGGGACTCTTTCTGAAGGAACCAGCCAGGGGGAAGGTGGCTGAGGGAGCCATTTTGAGAGCATCCAAAAGGTTAAAGGCTTCTCTAATTCTCTGCTTCTACATATCCAAGCAAATGCTAATAAACTTTATCAAAATTGAGGACCAGAGTCCAAATTTCATTTCTTACAGAATTATATGCACTTAATCAGGCTCTGAAGATACTGGGGGGGGGGTATTTTTACTGACTACATATGAATGGGGAGTAGTACACAAATTTGGGAAAATTTGGAAGCAGAGGGGCATGATGTCCTGTAAAGGGGAGGAGATGGCACATGCTGAACTACTGAATCAAGTGTTAAAGAATTTGCTGAGGCTAGAGTAGTTAGCAGTAGTCCATGGAAATGGGCACCAGAAGGGAAATTCTTTTGAAGCCCATGGAAATAGATTGGCAGATAAGGAGGCAAAAGAGGACTGGAATCCTGATGTGAACCTGGAAAGACAGTAAACTGACTCCAGTCTAGAAAAGACCCTTCCAAGTCCTGCTAACAACTCACAACTGTGAGAACTGTTGAACAAGGCTGGGCCCACTATGCCCCAGGGAAAAGAGAAAAACTGTTACTGACCAACCCCTGAAAGTCATCATAAAGAAATCTCATGCTACTTGATGGTCCTGAACTATTTCTATATGGAATAGGCAGTTTAAGAATTTTGGGAATTAGTGTCTTGTTGATTCTTTTAGACAAAGCAATCCTAAATTGTGCATTGTCCCTCAGCATACATTGATTAGTAATCATAGATTGGTAACTTCCTCTAAAAAATTAGTGAAGGCACCTATTTCTCCTTATTATGAGAGGGAAAAGGGATATTTTGGTTGGATATATTAGTATTTAAAGATATGATTGCTAAGGAACTGAATATCAATTCCTAAAATGATCTTAGTAATTTATTTACAAAATATAGGAGAGAGTGGAAGTAGAGAGATGAGAAGAGGGTAGAATAAGAGATCTAACTTAATGAACTAGATTTGTATTCAGCCAGAGAATAGTAAGCTAAATGGAGCAGCAAAGAAAGTAACCTATATATCTCTCTCCTATTTTTCCAATCTTTTCCCCCTACTACTTTTGATTTAACAGAATTATTAATTTATAACCAATCTCATATTTTTTCCCTCTTACTTGCCTTAAAGTAGATACTTAGGAAGGATTATAAGGGAGAAGGTAAGGATTTCTTTTTAAAGACGCCTGGATGATCTTTGGTGCTCCATTCTTTTTTAGACATGAATAATACATTGTCAATGTGGAATCTAGAAAGCCCCAAACTTTTAGCCACCTGGTATCTATCTGAAAGTCCCCCAAATTTAGTTAGCATGAAAGTAAAGACCTCAAGGTTGACCTTGCCACAGAAGAATTTCACCCAGAGGGAAGGCCCAACCTCACAAGTCTCAGATTAATAATAGACTTTAAAGTAGTTTAGGTGGAGGTAACAAATTAAATGAGGTATTAAGTACCCTTTATGTCCCAGTAGTTTCTCCCTTTATGTCAAAGTCCTTTTCCAAGGCAGCTGGCCCTTGGCTGGATCTTTCTCTTTTGTGTCCATTGTAAAGCATCAGCCTCTCCCTGATAATCCTGTCCAGGACTCCTCATTTCCTTTGTAGCCTTTTTAAAGCCAATCCACTATATTCTCCCATCCTCAGTTTCTTAGTTCCCCTAAAAGGTATGGAAGTTTCCTAAGTTCTTTTATTCTTTGGAGCTGTCAATCTAGTGAGGTTGGCCCTCCCAGGGGGTGGTAGCCAGAGTCTTGGGGCTCTGTGTGGGTTATGTAGTGTACAATTCTGTATGTAGGCCTTGAGGAAAGCACAGAATCCCTCTCCTTGATTAAAGCCATGAGTTTTCTGACTTTTTAATAGTTCTGGGATTTCTCCAGCTTAACTATATACATATCCTTGTTTCCTTATATTGTGCAAATGGAAAATCTTTATTCTTTTTAACTCTGTGAAAACTCCCCAGCACTTAAGTAGATCCACCCCCAGCCATCATCCGACCAAATTCCCTAAAGTCTTCCTGCCTGGGCCAAAAATATCCCCACCTTTTAAATTCTCAACATGAGAAACTTTAACAATTGGGTCTTATAATACTTCACTTAGTCTACTTTGATTTAACTTCAGAGGTGTGAATTTGTTTCTGCTGATATGCTATGAGGTCCTCTAATGCATAAACCTTGAACGCTTTTAGATTCACAAAATACAGGGCTAGCTTTACTCCTAGGTAGAATGGGAAAATTTATAGACCAACTCCCTTTATAGATAAGTTTATGGTAAGGAAGCTAGTAGCACCTAAACATTTTTAGCTATATTAAACCCACCAGTGGTGAGATAAATTAATTCATTTGTAAAGTGTCCCCTTTGATTTCTCTTGAGTTATATGAATTTAATTGTTAAAGACTGATGCCAATGTTTTTGTTTTTTTTAAACCTCCTTAGAAATACAGAAGATTGTAAGGTCTTAAAACAACTTAAATACAGTTTGATATCATTGGCTTTGAGAATTATTGCTGAATTTCAGCAGCAGATTGTTAAATGCAGTTAACAGAAGAGGCTTCTTTGACCTCTCTGACTTCATGATTGTGACAGGTTTGGAGATATCTCTGGAAAGTTCACACCTTTTGAACCTGTATTCTCATACAATGTTACATCTTCTCCATTGCCACTCCCTCCTATTCACACCTCTCTCTTGTAGAGTATTTAAACCAGCTCCCACCTCAGAGTAGACATTCTTTCACTCCCATATTGTGTGGTGACCTGGGACTGCAGTTCCTCTCTCCTGAGCAAGGACTCTTGTTATTGCTACTTGGGCAGTCCTCTTTATTTGCGATTGCCATACCTGGTGGCAGTGGTAGGATTTGAAGGCCCCTGCCTGGCCAACCATCATTATCAACCTTGGGCACCAGGTACCAGCACAGGAACTTTGAGTCCAGTCAAGATTCCATTCCACCCCAGCCAAGCTTGGATAAGTAAGCCCACTCCTGAGTGGCTTGGGCTGCAGAGGAGGCTGTGCTGGTGGCCTTCTGGCTGAAGACTCCATGCTAAGGACCCAAGGAAGCCTCCTGCTGTGGTGGTGAGCCAGACTTCATTTCACAGGAGAAGCTCTTAGGGCTGGTAGCCTTGTTAAGAATCTGTCTCATTGAGTTGCCTAGTAAACCCCTCCCTGTTCAGCCTCCCTAGCACTGGAAGGAGTGGAAAAGATGGCACTAAACAGATTATTACCAACTCCAACTCGGCTTTCTCAGCACCAACTTGAGACTGAGGAAAGAGCAGGATCACAGAGATCAGGGCAGACTGCTCTAGTCTCATCAAGAGAACCTCCTCCTTATGGGAATAGAAAATGCTGGATACCTCGTTTGTTAGAGGATTTTGGAGATGGTGGTGCCTTTCCAGAAATACATGTGGCCCAATATCCATTGGATATGGGAAGAAAGAAGAAAATGTGCAATGCATTGGCCATTCAAGTGGATGCAGAGGGAAAAATTAAATATGATGCAATTGCTCATCAGGGACAATCAAAAGACAAGGTCATTTATAGCAAATATACTGACTTGGTTCCCAAAGAAGTTATGAATGCAGATGAACCAGACCTACAAAGACCTGATGAAGAAGCCATTAAAGAGATAACAGAAAAGACCCGAGTAGCCCTAGAGAAATCTGTGTCTCAGAAGGTTGCTGCTGCTATGCCAGTTCGAGCTGCAGATAAACTAGCTCCAGATCAGTATATCCAGTACACACCATCTCAGCAAGGAGTGGCTTTCAATTCTGGAGCTAAGCAAAGACTTATTCGAATGGTGGAAATGCAAAAAGATCCAATGGAGCCTCCAAGATTCAAGATTAATAAGAAAATTCCTCGTGGACCTCCTTCTCCTCCTGTACCTGTCATGCATTCTCCTAGCCGAAAGATGACTGTGAAGGAACAGCAAGAGTGGAAAATTCCTCCTTGTATTTCAAACTGGAAAAATGCAAAGGGCTATACTATTCCATTAGACAAACGTCTGGCTGCTGATGGGAGAGGACTGCAAACAGTTCACATTAATGAAAACTTTGCCAAACTCGCTGAAGCTCTCTACATCGCTGATAGAAAGGCTCGTGAGGCAGTAGAGATGCGTGCTCAAGTGGAGAGAAAAATGGCCCAAAAAGAAAAGGAGAAACATGAAGGGAAGCTTCGAGAAATGGCCCAGAAAGCTCGGGAGAGGAGAGCTGGAATCAAGACCCATGTAGAAAAAGAGGATGGAGAGGCTAGGGAACGGGATGGAATAAGACACAAGAGATGCAAAGAAAGACAGCATGACAGGAATCTTTCCAGAGCAGCTCCTGATAAGAGATCAAAACTCCAGAGAAATGAGAATCGAGATATCAGTGAAGTCATTGCTCTTGGTGTGCCCAATACTCAGACTTCCAAGGAAGTTCAGTATGACCAGAGACTATTCAACCAGACTAAGGGTATGGACAGTGGTTTTGCTGGTGGAGAGGATGGAATTTATAATGTTTATGATCAAGCATGGAGACATGGCAAAGACATGGCCCAAAATATCTACAGACCCAGCACAAATCTGGACAAAGACATGTATGGTGATGACCTAGAGGCCCGAATAAAGACCAACAGATTTGTTCCTGATAAGGAGTTCTCTGGCTCAGTTCATAGGCAGAGTGCCCGAGAAGGACCAGTTCAATTTGAGGAAGATCCCTTTGGTCTAGACAAATTTTTGGAAGAAGCCAAACAGCACGGAGGGTCTAAAAGACTCTCAGAAAGTAGTCACTCAAAGAAACATGAACATGAAGGCAAGAAGAGGAGGAAGGAGTGAGTAGGATAGCATCTCTTCCTCCCTCTGAGAATGAAATATTATCCTTAACTGTGATGACACTAGTCATTGGAGAAGTCTATGTAAATGGTCAGAATAAAAACCAAATCTGGAAATGTAAATCCCATTACTTTTTATTACTGGGGTTGGGGAAAAGAGAAATTGAGATCACCTCTATAAAAGCCCAGGGGCAGAAGACTTCAGGGTCTCATTCTTGATAAGGGGATCATGGGTGGTGAAGGGTGGGGTAGGCCTATAGACCTCCATATCCACCACCTGTACCTGATTGTCTCATAATTTCATTGACCTATTACTGAACAAGGCTGAGAGATAAACATCCATACCTGCTATCAAGAATATCACAAGCCCTTCCTTTCACTTGGTCTAGACCTCAGCCTGGTCTGACCAGAGTCTGGGAGGGAAAGAAGCCTCTCCAGCCAGCTACCAACCTGTTACTCATTGATTAGCCTAATCTAACTCCCAAAGAATTTAGCATAGCCATCCGCAACACCTCTTTCCTTGTCCTGAATCCTGCCCCTTTAAATTACAGCATTAAACCCTTTGAAATATATCTCAAAGTAAAGACTGATATCTCTCCTGGAGCAAGTGAATAATTACATCCAAAGAGGAAAGGGGAATTTATCTAAATCACAGTCATTCAGCATTATCCAACTCAATATCAATACCATCCTTATTATAAAACCTATATCCTCTAACCCAGTGATTCCCAAAGTGGGCACACTACTGTCCCCTGGTGGGTGCTGCAGTGATCGCCACACTTTTTTGTGTTACATTCTATTCTGAGTTCAATAGTTTCATAATTTCCAGGGGGTGCTAAGTAACATTTTTTTCTGGAAAGTGGGTGGTAGGCCAAAAAAAGTTTTGGAACCACTGCCCTAACCTAACCTAAGCCAGGGAACCAGAGGAGCTGTGTGAACAATATGCAGCTCCTCCCTTGATAACTTGGCTTGGGCACTGTTTGTGGAGTCAGGTGCTTAGCTGAGCTAATCATTCATAAGCCTGGTGGTTCACCAGTGCACCTTGGTGGCCATCCAAGCATCACTGTCCTCACTCAGCCTAGATCCATTTACCATCTAGGGATCTTGGGCCAGCTTCACAGGCCCATCTAACAGAAGCACCATACCACCTCTTATAACATTCCTCAAGGGTATATAGAGGCACCAAACCTATTTGAAATCATTCTACTATATATTCCAAAAGTTGTCGAGTCTCCTTCCCAAGTCACTCTTTTAACATGTGGATGATTTGTTACTGGCAGGAGATAAAACACCCCATTGTTTCAACCACTTCAAATGAGCTCCTAAATTTCTTTAGAAAAAATGGGCTGAGAATGTCAAAGGGAAAGTTGCAGTTTGTAGCAAATGAAGTAAAACACTTAGGGCATTTGATTAGTGAAGGATGAAGTAGGCTGGGCCTTGAGTCTCTGCCATCTTGCAATCAGAACTTCCCAGGACCAAAAAAAAGTTAAGAAAGTTTCTAGGGTTTATTGGGTACTGTAGACTTTGGATTAATTCTTTTGCTGTACCTGTATCTATTGGAGTAATCTCCAGACCCCATAAGGTGGGACCCAGAGGAAAAGGAGGAGTTTTCAGAACTGTTACTGACCAACCCCTGAAAGTCATCATAAAGAAATCTCATGCTACTTGATGGTCCTAAACTATTTCTATATGGAATAGGCAGTTTAAGAATTTTGGGAATTGTTGTCTTGTTGATTCTTTTAGACAAAGCAATCCTAAATTGTGCATTGTCCCTCAGCATACATTGATTAGTAATCATAGATTGGTAGCTTCCTCTAAAAAATTAGTGAAAGGCACCTATTTCTCCTTATTATGAGAGGGAAAAGGGATATTTTGATTGGATATATTAGTATTTAAAGATGTGGTTGCTAAGGAACTGAATACCAATTCCTAAAATGATTTTAGTAATTTATTTACAAAATATAGGAGAGAGTGGAAGTAGAGAGATGAGAAGAGGGTAGAATAAGAGATCTAACTTAATGAACTAGATTTGTATTCAAGTCTGGGCTTTACTCTGGCAGGGCTCTAGAGGTCCAGCTGGAGAGCCTAAAAGTCAATTAACAAGGGGTTTAGTCAAGAGGGCTTCTCCCAATCAAGGAAGGGCTCCTCCGGAGGCTAAGGTAGTCAGCCTTCTTCACTCACCACATGTAGTTCTAAGGGAAAGGTTTAAGAACAGTCTCATTAGGGTCACAGGTCCAATGCTCCTCTAGGTCCAAGTCAGGAACCAGAAGAAGAGTCTAAAGGACCAAGCCATGGAAGTTCTCTTAAGTTATCCAGACCATTTCTTTCATTACTTCCTGTGCCTTCCTCTTAGATTAAGTGTCCAATCACAACAGACTCTTTGCTTGGGCCAGTCAGTCAATTTTGATTCGTCACCCACTTTTGCACACGTGGGTCACATACCTCCCCCACTTGTGAATCAAATGGTGGTGCTTACATCTTTAGTAATTATTTTCTAAGTAAGGGCAGGATAGATTTAATGTCATTATCACATTATGAAAAGCAGAGAAATCCCCCTCTCTCCAAGCAGCTTTATATTTATTACACATAAATATACATCTTTAATATACTCTTTTCCAATGTGGCTAAGAGATACCCCCCTTTCCTTCTCATGGGAAATATCTTCAAACTTCTTGACTATGTGTCCTAAATGTTTCAGCTTGAAAGGCCTTGGACATGTTTAAATTCTGACTCAACTTAGATATTGCAACTTAAGGAATACTCCCATGGACTTGGAAGCATTGGGAAAACTTAAGGAGGATAGAACAAGATGAAAAAATATACCATATAAAAGCATGTCACACTCAGATGGTGGGAACAAAAGAAGGTATTGTGTCATATTCTTATAAATTCTGACTTCTTTTGAACACCTGTGTGTCAGAGACCAAGGAACGAAACCTAAAAACCATAGAGACCATAGAAACAAAACCATAGAGACCATAGAAACANAACCTAAAAACCATAGAGACCATAGAAACAAAACCATAGAGACCATAGAAACAAAACTTATAGAGACCATAGAAACAAAACTTAGTGAAGGGTTTCCCAAGAAACGAAAATAGAAACTTATCCAGCTTTACCCAGGATAGGCATGGCGAGACCAACGGCCTGAGACCATCAGGAAAATTCCTTACCCCAGCCCTAGAAGTATATAAACCCACTCCCTGCACACAATAAACGAGCCTTGTCACAATTAAGACTGATTTGTCTTTATTGCGCCTCGGTTTCCCCTCTCTCCCCCTATGGTTCTTCCAGGTGGCTGACTCACGAGTCTTGCGGTTGTATCCGGCTGGATCCGGATACCTGTGGACACTGTTTTCTGAGAGATCCCTCCAGACAGTGCTTTTACTCTATCCCCTTTCCTAAATAAAGCTATATGATCTCTGCCAGCATCTAGTTTCTACACAGCAAAGGAATTTTGGGGGAGCTTGCACTCCCAGAAATCACTCTAATGAGCAAACAGGAGGCTTAGATTAGAAGCTGGCAGAGAAAATGTGGCTTTATTTGGAGAAAACAGTGGACAGTAGGGAAGGGGGAAAACGGGGAAGGGGAAGGGATGGAAAAGGAATTCTGCCCACAAAAGCTGATTTTTCCAAGCAAAAATGTCCTCTCTCCTTTGTATAATCACAGCCTCTTATAAATAAACCTGATGCAAGATTCTCCTCCTTCCCTCTATCCAGTCCCATAAGGAGGATTGGTGGGGTAATGTTTCAAATCTTAAGCATATGATTTTTCAACATTACATACCGTTAAAGACTCCCATGATTAAAAAACCCTTGGTTATCATGGAATTTTCAGCCTAGGACAGTAAAGATACAATTGAAACTCATTGTTCCTTCTTATCTTGTCACTTCTTCCTAGAGTTGGCAAGTTTCCCAGGCTACAGATAAACTCCTGTCAAAATTTTTGAAAATTGGTCAGGAAAAATAAAAATTTTATGGGGTGGGGGTCAGGTTTAGTCTAAGGTAAAAAGACCCCTGACAGCCACTTTGAGGGGATCTCTCTGGAGGTCTCTGGACAGGAGTCTCTGGACTGGGAAATCTCGCATTGGTGGATGAAGGGTGGCAGGGAGTTCTATGAAGAAGAGGGCAGCAATAACTCTGAATATTTCCTGATAGACTGTGAGAGCTAGTGTATCACCAACACTGGTAGTGAGAAAGCTGAGAGAATAAGATTATCAATTCAGCTGCATCAGTAGCTTCCTTATTCTCTGGCTTGGCTGTGGCCAGGTCTGGCCAGAAGTAGTGGGAGTGAGCAACTCTCCAGCTTTCACCTGATCAATAGCCTCCAGTCCTGATTGTCAACTAGTCTATAGATAATAGACCAATAGGGTCTCCAATCCCCAATCTTTGTTCTTGTTAACCTTTCCCTGAGTATAGATAAAGAGTGTTCAACAACAAGTACCTTCCTGAGTGGCCCTTGGGAAGGGAGTCAAAAGCAGTCAGATCCTAAAAGTCATCCAAGGCAAATCAATAGCCCAATACTAAACTATCCCACCCCAGATTGGACCTGGCAAGGTTACCCATCTATCTAACCTCTTGAGGGTCCTTCTTGGGCAACTATTAGAGAGAAAGGGATAAATTACAGCAGCAGTCAAGGGTGATTAGAGTTGGTGTTCCTAAATCATCCATAGCTGAGGAGAGTACAGATAGATACATCAACATCATTGTACATCTATACATCTGCCTTGGTCCCCTTTTATTTATAACACATGTCAGGTCTCCCCAATGAATCATTCCACACATGGAGTCTATACACTTAAGATTCTCTTACTAGAGGTATAAAATATTACACCTTACATGGAGAGGAATACAACAATTTGGGGAATAAGAGGGAAAGAGAAAGAAAAAAAGATTAATAGGTACATTTACAAAAAGCTAATTAGGGGACATTACCCTTTAGCATAAGAGTTTATAATCAACTCCCTTCAGTCCAGTTCATTATATCCAAAAGATCCTCACAGGGTTTTTTTGGTCTCCTTGACCTTGTGCTTCTTAATGCCAGAGAAAACAAAGAGATAAGGCAGAGGACCCTTCCAAAGAGTGGAATCAAAAACAGTAAAAGCAATGGTCACATATATCCTGAAGTCCTGAAGAATTGTGCATCTCATGATTTTAACACCAGCACTGTATTCTGTTTATTAAATGTCAGTGTTTTCTGCACTGGCACAATGGTTTTTATTGCATTTAGGTAGACTATGCCATTGTAAGGAGAAGAGACAGGATGTGAGAATGATTAAAGCAATTCATGGTGCAGGTGCTGGATTAATCATAAACATATTCTCTCCTTAATATTCACATTTAAAAAAGTTTTGGAGGGGGCAGCTGGATAGCTCAGTGGAGTGAGAGTCAGGCCTAGAGACAGGAGTTCCTAGGTTCAAACCTGGCCTCAGCCACTTCCCAGCTGTGTGACCCTGGGCAAGTCACTTGACCCCCATTGCCCACCCTTACCAATCTTCCACCTATGAGACAATACACCGAAGTACAAGGGTTTAAAAAAAAGTTTTGGGCTCAAGGCAAGATGACTATGAGAAGACTTAATGTCAACAGACTAAAGAGCCCTTCTCTATACATGAACAGTTTATTGCTGACTTGTATGCAAATCTAAACGAACTCACAGTTGGCAATGGTGAAGCGGAAAAGGAGCAGCTTTTAGAGATTTGATACCACATTTATCCATCTGGGTTAGAAAGCTCTGAGAAAATTGAGAAACTAAGAAGCTACTCAATGCAAAATGGCAATGCCACAGTCATTACCAGGAAGAGTTTTGCCCAACTCTTTTTTAATTGACTATCTTCCAGGAGAAGGATTAGTCATCTACCAGAGCCAGTGTGGTTTCAGAAAGAGCGGAGGGATAGTTGGCATGGTGTTTTCTGCTCTACAACTCTAGGAGAAATGGCAGAAGTCTGTATGTGATATTTCTTGATTTGGCCAAGGTCTTTGATACTGTCAGTCATGATAGTTTATGAAATATCACTATGAAATTTCAGGATTAAAGGAAGCTCACTGGTATTGTAAGCCATTCTGTGCCAGCATGTTTGCACAGGTCCTGGATAATGGATGATACTGTCACAATTTCCCAGTCACCAAACAAATAAGGCAGGGCTTTTTGATGATGTTTTAAACATCTTTATCAAAGACCAAAACAACATCAAGTTCAGCTACCAACTTTGTAAATTATTTAACTTGAAAAGGCTATAAACCAAGACAAAAAGTAAAGGGAGAGCTGATGAGTGACTTTTTTATCTCAGGATAATTGTGTACTCAATGCAGTCTCCAAGATTAAGATGCAACAAAGTGTTAATCAAATCTGGCACTTCTGCTAATTTTGGGCCCAACAATTAACACCAACAGAACAGAGATTCTCCTCCAGTTAGCACTGCACCATCCATGCATGGAATTATCAGTTACAGAAAATGATATAATTTTTTTGAAGACTGCAGATAAGTTCACTAATTTTGGCAGTAATATGCTTTCCAGAGATATACACAAAAGATGGTCAGCTTAATGCATGAATTGCCAGAGCTAGCTCAGTATTTGGGAAGCTCAAAATTGGGAGAAGAGAGCCATTGTCTTGTTGCTCCCGATTGTGTCCATTTATCCTCCATCTTGGCCTCTCTGTCTGCATATTCATCTGTCCAATGTTATGATGGTAATTTGAGGAAAGGTGTTTGGGATAAGGGAATTGAAATGAGGATGTTGGAAACTTGGTACGTGGGTAATCTTGGTTACAGGTAGGCTGTGATTAAAGGAGATTCAGGGTATAATAGGACTGAAGTCAGGAGTATAACACAGAAGGGAAACAGAGATCTTCTTGGGAGAAAGAAGCTAAACTAAACAGACTAATACAGCAGGCTTTCAGACTGGGACTTAGACTCAAACACAAGCTAAGGGAAATAGACTAGACTGAAATTAACAAACAGGCTTTAGTTAATTTCACAGGAAGGGACCGGTTTTGAAGTAACACCTTCCTTCAAGATGGATGCCCCAGCTTCCCTCTAAGCCCAGAGTATGTTGTCTCTTTCCCTCTTCTTCCCTCTTGTTAACTAATAGACAAATTATACTAAATAGGACTATTGAAACACAAAGGGTTTATTTATTTGAAGGATGTTGTTTGGAAGGTGGATTAAAGGAAAGCCCTATCAGTTATCTCAGGAACCTCAGGTGGGGGAAGGGAAGTGAAGATGAATCTGAATAAGGACCTGCCTTACTCAGTTTTACAAAATGCTATCTAAAGGGAATAAATGATGATTTAATTAAATTATAGATAATGCTGCCAGTTAGATAACTCTTCACAGATTTAACTCCTCTCTAATTTCTCTCCTTATAAACTCCACAGGCACTAAGGTAAGGGAGGGAAGGCAGGGTGGTATTAGGAAAGGAAGATATAAAGGGTCTATCTAAAATAATAATTTCTTAAGTAAATATATCAATGTTAGGCTAAATTTCAATATTGAAGCTAGATAATCTAAGAGCTCGCTCATTGACTTCCTCCCTCCACGGAAGATCCAGTCAACTGCCTCTCTTCTCAAGATTGTAAAAGCCCAACTGCTTTTGGAACTCAGCCAAAGCTAGAAAAAACTATATCCCCCAATTCTGTATACTACACCATGTGTTTAAGTCCAGAGTTCAATTATATGTGTCTCCCATGTAGACAATAGATTTGTCCGAGTCCCACTGCTGACATTGGAGCTGACTATGGAACAACTGACAGTCAAAGCCTACTTTGTAAGCAAAAAAGGAGATGGCCTTCAAAATTCCACTGCTTCACCCTGGACATGTTCAGCTGCTTGGGGCACTTCACTCAGTGTTCCTGGTACTTCAGCCCAGAGGATTCAAGGCATTCTACTGATCTGATTGCCTTTTCTAGCAGACATTCATTTTCTTTAATGTAAATCATGAAGATAAGTAGGAGCATCATCCTCCATGTCTAGCAGGTTACCACAAACATGGAGCACTCCAATGAGATCAGTGATGGCTACAATGGGGCAGTGTTAGAGAATCACTTCAAGTATCATCTGCCCAACCATCTGGATGAATGGAGCACCTGTGAGGGCAAAGACCTTTACAAAGAACATAATACAATCATCTTTAAGAACCCCTTCAACAAAATGCCTCAGTGGGCATTCTCACAGATATTGGTTTCAGAAGATGAGCCATGGGCTTTTCCCCCTTTTGGGGGGATGTTAGGCTCCTGGGAAAACTTTGTTCCAGATCCCATGAATCAGAATGCTCCACAGGCACAAGCTAATGGGAATCCCCCTAATCTAGAAACAAAACAAGCTAATACCAGTTCACAACAGGATGTAGGTAAAAGTGTGGTACCTGCTCTTAGCTCTGAGTATTGATGTTGACACTGTGAAAGGGAATTCTTTGTTCTCTTTTTCTATTCTGAGTTTACACTTGTGAAAAGGGAATCCTTTATGCTCTTTGCCCAGTTGGAGTTGTCACTTTGGTTAACATTAACCCTACTTAGTACCTCACTATACTGAAGACAGGATTAACTCTCCTTTGTCTACCTTTTAAAATGAATCAAAAAAAAGTTTGAACACCCTACTTAGTGCTAGGTGAGAAGCCAGCAAGCTACTTGGAGAGCTCCACCGCTTTTTTTTACCTCAGTAAGAAAATCCTGATTTCTTTTAAGAGTTCACACCCTCAGAAACTATTCAATCAGGAAACTGAACTTTTTTGATGGGAAATTGACCTTCAGAGGGTGAAAAGTTGATCACATAGACAGTGCCCCCCTAGGAAGTGCTAGACAATCTGGAATCTGTGATTGGCCCCTGTGAAGGGGGGAGGAGACAAGAAGTCACCATAAAAGCAAGCCCAAACTCCCTCAGAGCAGATTGTCTTCTGGAGAGAGTCTATGTTCTCCAAGACAATCTCTTCAGATTTCCTGGGGAGAGTTTTCATCTTTGAGGAAGCTTTGCTAGAGACTGTGGCTTGGAGCTTGGCTTCAACTTAGACTGACTCCTGGACTTTGTTGGGTGAAAGGTTGGCTCCTTTCCTAAATTCTTAAGAGACAAGCTTCTATCTTAAAGGAGGCCGTGTGGTTACTTACTACTGGCCCTCCTGGCTGAGGACTAGTATAGTCTTCTTTCATATTTCTTGTTTCCCCCTATATTGGTAAAGAAACTTGAGATATAATAAATATTGGAGACCACATAATTTCATAAAATTATTATCCAGCCATTAATTTTCACCTTTATAACACTGATGTGGAGTATAGTAGAAAAAGAAGCAAGGTGATTCCATCCTTCCCTTAAGCCCAGCAGCAAGAAGAAGATTAGTCCTTAGCAAAGCAATTCCTCCTTCAGCCAGAGGTCAAGCAAACACTCACAATTCTGAAATGGAAATGGAGATTCTTTCTGAGCATATGTAACAGATAATTTTGACATCTTGCATGCAAGTGGATAAGAACCCACTAGCTCAAGAACTGAGGCTGGTAACTTCAGGAGGAGATGATTGGATTTGCTTGTGGATCCCATCACAGTTGAAATACAATCTCTACAAATTCCAGAAAAAGATGTTCTAAACTCTTAGGGCCCTACAGGACTCAGAGAAACTGCTTTATACCACCATCTTTTACCAGAAGTAGATGTGTTTGATCAAATTCTTCTAAATGTCCATGGACTTCTGATGAAGGTGGCTAACTCATTGGATTCTTGCATACTAAGAACTACAGCATTGGTACTCTCATTACCTTCCAGTATTTCAAGCCTGGATATCATCCACAAAATATTTCTACTCTTGTTAAAACTCCTTCACCTAACTTTTTTGTAATGTAACCCCCACTGACCTAAATCATCAGTTCTAGCTAATCTGGGAGTTAGGCGCATCTTTGTGAAGGTTCTTATTTCTTTGTTCAGTCAAGTTGGGAGCCATATTAGTTCACCTTATTCTTAGGCTATTGTGAGAACCCATTTCTCACCATTGTTTCAAGGAAGGAAACAAAGGATGATGGAGCTACCTCAATTCTGACTTTGTGAAGAACAATTTTCTACCTAGGAGAAGGGCATGAAAGTGGAAATAAATTATTGGTCTTCCTAGTTCATTTCCATGTTCTCTTAGATCTGGTGTGAGAGACCTGTACAATTTTATGGCAACTGTCTTAAACCTTTTCACTTCTAAAACCATTCTGCAGTTAAACTAGTGAAGAATTAATATATTGCTTTCTTTCAGTGGAAAAAACTTACAATAACAGACACCATTCATTCAGCCTTAAAAAAATGAGGAGAGCATAGGTAATGAAACTGCCTAAAAAAGTATAGGTCTATAGATCTCATTGCTGTATGCCTATAAAACCAGGACAGTCCATCAATGCCATGGCTGAAAATTGTATCATTTCCATTTGAATTGTCTTATGAAGATTAAGATCAAAAGAAGACAAGAAAAGGTACAAGACAATGAGGTCCTTTCTCAAGATTACCTGCCAAACATTAAAATGCTATTGCAGAGTTCAACTCTGACATTCAAACAACATGGACAGCCCAAAAATGTTTACATAAAAGGCTATTTTATGGAGAAATGACACTAAGAAAGTGCTCACATGGGGATAAGAAATGATTCAAGGACACTCTCAAGGTCTCTCAAAGAACTTTGGTAATTATTCAATGTTGCTGACACTCTAGCCCAGGGACTTCAAGGCATTCTATTGACCTGATTGCATTTTCCAGCTGACATCTTCAGGATTTACTTTGAAGAAGAATATAAGTAGTAGCCTTATCCCTCAAGACCAGCAGGTTCCCACAAATGTGGTGCATCCCCAAATGATCACTATGGTTACAATGGGACAGTGGTAGGAAATCACTTAACATGAGACACATTGGCACAGGACCATCCAGCATGGTATGCCCACATCAAAAAAAAAAAAGACACTATGCTCTATGAGCAAAATAAAATTGCAGTAGCTCAGAAGAAACCTGAATACAAATTACAGACATCTCCACCACAAATGTTTATACAGACTATTTGTGCCTGAGCTGTGGTAGAAGATTACATGTTCACATTGGCCTGATCAGTCATAGACATACCATATGTTGATCCCAACATTGTGATGTCATTTTGTTCCTCTCTAAGTATTAAGGAAAGCACACAAATGAAATATTTCAAGATCATTAAAAATTTGATGAGTTTATACCTTCTCAATCATTTCCCAAAAAAGACACATAAAAAAGCTTGCAACTTTCAAGCATCTTTTTCCGCCCTTAGCCTTCCAGCTTAATTATGTAACACTATGATCTTTAGCTTGCAGCAGAAGAACAGTGGCATACAAAGGAAACCTTCTGTTCCACAATTGCCCAAATAAAGTGGCTTTTATGTCACCCTGGGAAAAGCCTTGTATAAATACTTTGATTAGAATTCTAACATTTGACCTGACCACGTTCCTCGAGGGACCATCTGACTTCCATAACAATTTGATCATTGAAATACATGGGATCCCATTAACAAAATGAAATTTAATTAACATTGTCCTTCACACTTAATTTTCCAGATTTCAAAAATTTGGGACCAAGTGAACACAGGCAAGAGATTATTCTCTTCTGCCTTTATAACCAGTGGCTATTTACTATTATAGGAAATAAGGATGAAGATTGAAGGTGTTAAAGTGTCACTAATATTAGACCAAGTATATTGAGAAAAGTTTTGTACAGAGGAAAATTGTTTTGGAGATACTGAAGTTAAAAAATATCAAGAAACTTAAACAGTATGGGAGAGTTGTTTTGAACAGGAGGATAACTTTTAATTTGATAAAGATAAGGCAAACTCTTTCTTTGAAAAATAATTGTAGAAGCTAACTTGACTGATAAATTTTTCTTCTTCATAACTGGCACAAGCCATCACCCAAAATAATTCGTAATCTCAAACCTTTCTTTCAGATTGGGAACCATATAAGTTGTGTAGCATTGTTTCTTGGAATATTGGGAGGAACATACAACATGAGGACATCAAAGACAACTTTTAGTACTGCCCTCAGTTGTTCTCTGTATTCTTTACCACCTATATATAATTTAGCTCTTGTCTGATGATTCTTGAATAGTCTGAGATAATTTTTTAGAACAACTAAGTGACTCTAGATTTTCCTCCTTGAGACCAATTTATAAAACTAAAAGAGATCCTCATTGGATGCATGATAAAAAAAAGCCCTCTCTCAACACTGTTAGAGCCTCATGATGAGATCTGGGAGGTCAATTCAAGGAGAACAAGAAGATATTTTATGGAAATATTAGGCTGCAAAGATTATGTGAACAGTGTTTACCTAGAATTTGCATTTTCCACACTACATTTGTCCTTGTGAGTCAGAGGGTAAAATCCAAAGAATAGTACATCCTGATCACCAAATAATGATCCTGAAAGTTGATCCACATCAAACTTTTGGCAGCTTTCTTGTGCTATTGCCTGGAATTATGGAACCAAGTGTGTTTTCTGTAGCTATATTATTTATAAACACACAGAATGGCATAAAGGGAACAGGTTGAAGGTAATTACCACAGGATGAGCAGCTCTCCGGAGAGGTTACAGAGTTCTTGAATCAAATATGATCCCTATGACTATACACTTCTCACTGTTTGGATTACACATTTTGTAACTGAAAGTGCTTTCCTTTCTTTCCTAGTTCACTTGTGGCTGAGGAAAAAATGAATCCTCAGTTATCTGTCCAAGTCAACAAAGAGTTATCCCAAGAAATGAATATTTCCAGCCTTAGCAGGATTCCTATATGATTTCTATAATTATGGAATCAAGGGGATTTCCTGCAATCATATGCTTCTTGAAGATGACTACCATAGGAGTATGAGCTGTCTAGAGACCTGAACCTTGAATGATTTCTTTCACTAATATAGACTGAGAGTCCAGGAAAGGATCAAAGACTAATTTAGGAGAGATGTCAAGGTTTGTAGCTAATGGGGGTATATTTGGGGGAGTTGCAGTTATTTCTGCATTTGACCCCTGAATGGGATGGTTGAGTAGAATTTTCACAGCAAATCTCTCCTCTACATTTGATTCTTTTATTGAAAATATCAGAATCTAGCCAACTTCTTTGGAGGTCTAGAAGTTCTTACTGCAGGGTAGATGACAGTCACAAATGTCCTGGAGGACCATAAACAACTTGCCTTTGAAACTCCTTCCTTGGTACTGAGCTATCTTGATTAGAAAGAAGATATTGTGTTGGCTAAACAGAGTTTCATAACTTTATACACACACTAACTCACCAACTTTCTATTCTCTTCATCTTCAGAGCCATCCTCCTACTCTCCAGATATTCCTCTGGGATCTATACCACAATAATGAATATCATTTTCCTTTAAGGCTTTACTTGCCAAGCCTATCTAGAACAAGGTACTCTTCCCTCTCTGATACTCCCTTGAGAGTTTCTCCTATTAGAATGTAAGCTCCTTGAAATCAGGGACTTTATTGTTTTAATATTTACCCCGGGCACTTGCATAGTGTTTGACATTTAATTTATTTTTTTTTCATGCTCAAGGTGGGAAAATGGCAGAGGAAAGGATGCTAAGAGAGAAAGAGAGAGAATAAATCACCTCAAAGCTAAGGTAAGGAGGAGAAATGTCTCACTGAGGTTAAGAAGTGATAGTAGCCCAGGAGTGCAGCATCTGTGGGATCCAGTAGAATAAGGACCAACCCCCAAAACACTATGCAGCCAGAGGCAGTGAAGAACCAAAATAGACTACCAACCCAGCTTCAACCATTCAGTATGAGTAGTGTAAATTAGAATCTGTTATTCTAAAAACTACAATCCCCAGTAAAACTATGATTCCCAGCAAAACTATGATCTCCAGCAAAACTAGAATTCCCAGAATCCCACTCACTTCCTGTCATTATGTGCTGATGTAGACAGGATATACATTGGGTGGAGTTCTGTGTCTAGGACTTTTTCCTTCCTGTTGGTGCTTTGGTAGAGTGGGGGATTTGAGCAGGTACAAAACTTAATCACAGGGTTCTATTTTGTCAGACAATAAACTTTTAAAATATAATACTTCAAGTATTCAACTTTAATTTAACTCTTACATTAATGAAGGCAGAGCAAGCATAAAACTAACATAATCCTGTGAGAAGCCAATAAGAGAATAGATAAAATTCTGAGACTCCTCTTTTGACTCCTTTTGTGATCCTTGTGATTTCTTGTTGAAAAGTATTGTGGCCTTGTTGAAAAGCTTTAAGTTCCTAGCGAACCAGAAGTTAAAAGGTTAATACTCTTCCCACTTTGGCCAGGAATGCAGCTGCCTGGTACAGCCAAGGCCAAAACCTAAGCAGGGGCAATTCAACCCTGAGAAAATATTCCCCATTTTGGCTCTGATAAGAACCCAGTCAAAATTCAACCTTGGCCTTGTTCTATTCTGAAGCCAATGAGACATTTTGTGTTTTGATATGATAATTTGTAACTTCTGCACATCTGCGAAGTTTTAGGGGGCGGTTCTTTTGTGTAAAATGAGTCTTGAAATATAATAAACTCCATGCTCCAGGTAATCCCATGTGGTGGCAGAGTGCCTGAGGCAGCAAAGTGGCCAAAAGGGACCAATTCAGCACAACCCCCATGGTACTTCTATGTGACTTGAAGCAAAGTAGCAGAACAGGGAACCAGACCAGCCCAAGTCTCTTTGCAAGGGTAGGAAAGCAACAAAGTATGGATTAGCCCAGTCCATGAGACAAAAGGGGAAAAGGCAGCATGGACAGTGGCTTGTATCTGAACAAAACAGCTACAAGCCTCTCTACAGCAAGTCAGCAAGGCCACCCTTAGACACACTAAAAGAAAGGCAACTAGGCCTACCACAAGCATCAGAAAAGAATGTTCTCAAATTTTGGATCTGTGTTCCCTCTACCCCAAGAGCAGAGTTGCCTGGCAGATATTCAAATCACCTCTAGGACAAGACACAGAAATATTAATGTAAGATCAAGAAAAAGATTGATATGAATTATATTATCCAAAGGAAGAAGGTCTTTCTGAATCCTAGCATCTATGAAGCTCATACAGTTCTGTTCAATTGATGAGCTTGGTACCACAGTTATCCCAAAGACATGTTTGATCCCCATGGAGGGTCTGAGGATCCCTCCATCTATTTCAATGTTTTGTGTTTTGACTAGAGTCTCAAATTGGAAAAAATCCAAAAAGGAGAGAACAAAATTGGAGTTTGTGACAGGCACCAAGAAGGGGACCTCAACCAATGCTGCTGCCACCCTGACCACCAAAGTCAGCACCACAGGTACAGCTGCTCAGAAAAGAAGGAGTAATTGGGATTCTGCTATCCCAGTTTGTCTAGCATACCAATGCCATCCTCCAGACTGTTGTCATATTCAAACTCTGGGAGTTGTCTCACCTTGATTGACGGGTGAAGACAGTTAGAGACATCGGAATGTTCCCAGATGCCATGAGGACAAGAGGAAAGGCAGTTGGCCAGGGGATATAAATACCCTGATAGTCATCTGATAGGGGCCCTTTGGTTTGGGACACCTTGGCCTAGAATCCTTGGCCTTGGACATTGATCTGATCTTGGAGGATTGACACCTGTGGATCTGATCGTGGGTCCTCTAGTTCTCTCTGAATTTCTTTCCCCTAGATATTTAGACATCTGAACCATCATTAGATATTTAGATATCTTGGCCCCGGGTGGGGACCAGGAAGAGGGAAGAAGAAGCAGAGGGAGGTATTTCCTGATGGCTGTAGGACTGACATAACAACTGGTAATAAGAAGCTGAGAGGGATAATCGATATCTGTATCAACCAAGCAGATTGCTTTCTCTGGTATGGCCATGGCCAGCATTACTGAAACAGCCTATACTAAGCCTGAGGGATTAGTGATCATAGCCATTAGCGACAGGGTGTCCTATCCCCAATCCATTCCTGTTTATTCCTTTCCCTTATTAACATCTATGAAGTTATTTAAGTACCTTCCTGAGTGATTATTACATCACAATACTTGGGGAGGGAGCAGATGAAAAAGTTATCCAAGGCTAATAGAGCCCAATATTAATAACCAATCCAACCACAGGTGGGACCTGAAAGGGTTACCCATCCACTGACATTTATGGATCCTGCCTGGGCACTGTTATTGAGAAGGGCAGTTATTATAACATCCAGCTGAATGACAGGACTCAGGTATCCCTGCACCAGCTATAAAGGGAATCCAAAGCACAACTTCCCTGATTAATATACCCTCTAATAACTAGAATAGTAGCTAAGATACCTTCTTTATAACACTGTTCATTAGAGGATCTATGCCAACCTAAAATCTATGCTATGTTTCACTTGGAGTTCTGCACTTTGTAGCATTTGGACTATGAGAGAAAGTCAGCTCCTTAATCTCTAAGATTCTTGCTTTGAAAGGCCTGATTCATGACTCAATTATTCCAGTGTTTGAATAAAACAAACTCTGCCTTGATTCTTGTTCCTTTTTGTGCTTCCCCAGCTCAGGCACCTTCCTTTGGACCCCCAATGACCAAAATGAAGAACACTAGAAAGTTGGAATCAATCTCAAATGAAATCAAATGGGACACTCTTATTTAGCAGAAGGTGAAAAGTAGTATCAGGAGGGAAGGGAATTCTTTCTACACCAGATCAGTACAGAATTCTGAAGTTAAGTGTTGAGTTGAATGTATATCCCTTCCCAAATCTGCCCACAGAGAGTCTGATGGATAGTAAAGAGAATACATATGGGTCACAAGAGATGATTGGATGACAGTACAAGAATGAATGAATGTATGGCCTCCACAATCATCAAACTGTCTCTTGGAATAAAGATTTATTTAAAAGATCATTAATTTGCCATGTCTGAGTGAGAAGGATGTGAGGGATGGAATCCCAAAGAAATAATGATAACAAGACAAAGTTCCAAATATTTTGGCAGAAACTTCTATTTGGACTATTTTCCTGTGATTCTATACTAAATAGCGAAAACCAAGAAAGTATTTAGAGCCAACCTAGAAGCATTTTTCTCAAAATAACCTTGAACTCTTGACTCTCATATCCTGTCATGATGTCAAAGAATGACAAAGCTACTCAGAGGAGGAACCAGTGATTTGAAGATTACATCACATCATAAGGGCCTAGTTGTTAAATATTTCCTCAAAAATCCTTAAGTGCCTATCATTAAAAGAAAATTATCCCTTCCTATTGCTTTCATCACCAAAGTGATCCCCTTTATCTTATTCTCCACTCTCACTGGCTTCAGGCTGAGAATGTAAAAAAAAAAAAGTTGGGTCATTGTACTATCAATTGTTTCCTCTTGGCCTGCTCTCCTGTGCCTTTTCTTACAGAACAAATGGACTTATTTTGTGTACCATGGATCAAGCATCCAGTCTGTAACCAAGGTTGGCAGGAAGAATACCTAATGTGAACTACAGAAATGGTAATTGCAGGGTATTCCAGAAATGCTCAGAGAAGCCATGTGTACTCTTCACTTTTATTAGCATTGAGTCATTCTTACATTCCTGTATGACTTTCAGTTCATACCCAATGATAAGCTTTCCTTTTCAACTCACCCTTAAAAATGTTTGACCTTCCCTGATCCAAGATTGGCTGGACAAGGCTAAAAAGCAACCAACATAAGGAAAAGGGCCTCCTCCTAATCATTCCATCCAATCCAGGCTACTTGAGTATAGTTGAGAGAGAGTATGTAAATTAAGCTATGAAAGCCTGAAAGGCATCAAGGATCAAGAAAAGGGAGAAAGTAATTTTCTAAGCACTCCATTTTATCTAATATCTGGTAGAGTCTCCAACTGGGTCAGTTGGCTAGATGAGGCCTAAGATTAAGCGCACTAATTGAAGATCTCATGCAAAGAACTAAGGGTAGATTCAGGATCAAATGTTCTTACCATTGGCATCAGAGAAGTGGGAAACACTTGTGATTCAATAGATTATTGTTCAAGATCACCCATTTGCCCAATGACATAGATCATGAAATGTCCTTAGATTTTGATTCTTCAATCACCATCAGAAATAAGAATCTTCCATATTCACAGAAACCAGATATTAATTAAAATTAGCAGCACTATGTGTAAGTGCCTGTTTATTATTAGGTAAGAGTATAACTGGAATATAATTCTGCAATTATGCTATCCTCTGGGTCCTAAAGGCTCCCTCAGAGTTTCTCTGTTGCTTCCTTTTATAAGTTTTCCCAACCTTGTTTTCCTCCTAGATCTTCAATAAGAAAACAAAATCCCAAGTGCCACAATCATTTGCTCAGAATATACCTGCTATTAGAATGAACAGCTTTCCTGAAAATCATCTTATCATAGGTTTCAGAGGAGCAGGAGCTCAACTGGCTCAGACAATTCCTTAATTTAGTAACTGGTGATCTGTTGAATTGAGGACAATTATTTGCCAGAGTTGAAGTTTAATGATGGCTTTTTAAGTGAGTGACAGATCATTTCTTAAATGCAGAAGAAAAAAAGAAGAGTTCTCAGTCTCTGCACCTTGGCTAACCATGAACTTTATAATGCTTTGTGAAGGATAATGTCTCTTATGTCCCTGGTGAGAACACGTATAGAGACCTCAAATTTGGCATTCACATATGCTGCCCAACAAAAAAAAATCTGACTAGGCTTCCTCAGGGTCTTAGTTATGGTTTCCTCATTCAGAGACTCTAAGACACCATCTTCATAATTATGGGTTCCCCTAGTGCTAAGAGAGGTGGTAGAACTCAATCTTGACATACCATGAGGCAAAGAAAGTATAGAAAGGATTCTTCCTAAAACTCCAATGCAGAGTGGTACTTCTGGGAGCTAGGATGGCAGAATAAAGAAAACATTCTGCACTCAAATTCACCAAACAACTATTTAAAAAACCTCTCAAATGAATTCTGACATGGCCAAATTCATGAAAGAGGTCAGAATCTTTCAGTCTAAGAATACAGAAAGTCAGCAAGAAGTGTCTAACTAGGGTAAAAGGGGAATGAAATCCAGTGTTGTCAGTGTCTGGCAAACTAGCAGTAGGAAAAGTAAAATCAAGTGTAAATAGTGCCAGGGAGGGCCAATGGTGGGGGATTGAATAAAAACCAGAGTACTTATTGAGCAAAATAACTGCAAGCCTCCCCTCAACAAGGCAGCCTGGTCACCTGTACACCCCTCCAGAACACAATAGGGCCCCATCCATGCTGCCCTTGCCCACCTGAGGAAGCCCTAGAACAGGAATCTTTGGACAGCACCAAGAACACTAGCACATAGGCAGTGGTCATGAAATAGGTTAGAAAAAATGAATAAAAGGCAAAGAAAAAAACCTGACTATGGAAATTCACTTTAATGACAAGGAGGATAAAATCAGAACCCTGGATGGATTGCATCAAGCCTAGTTTAATTAACTGTCTATAACTCCAACACTAGGCACATCCTAAGATTGCAACTGACAATTGTTTCTTAGATCTTACATATGAAAACAACTCTAATCACCATCATATAACCAAGATGGTAAGAAAAGAAGTACAACATCAGTCAGAGAATCTGAGGGCTGAGAACAAGGAAGTAACTTTTGAACCTGTATGATGTATTTCATATTGCAACAATTCTTTTATTTAAAGCTTCGTATGAGATTTTGGCAGAGAAGCTTAGGTATGCTAAAATCCAAACCTCCCACCCTCTCTGATTCTGAAGATGCAATGCTGTTAAAGAAAAAGTCTGTTTTTAATAGTCTCAAATACATTGTCTCAGTTTCTCAGGAATAGTCCCCACAAGCCTGGAGGGGGGGAGAAGCTAAGACAACTTGGCTAGAACAAACTGATTTTGTCCCAACTTTAACAATTAAGGTGGTCTTACTGAATTTCCAAGTTGTCAGGAAGTCTGCCCTCATTAAAGACCTCAGGGAGTAGCTTGGTCCTGTAAAGTATCAAAGGCATTCCTTAGAGATAAGGAGAGATGATTCTCATGATATATGGGGGCTATGCTCACTTTCTTTTATGCAATTAATAATGATCTTTCATTTTTGTGATGCTGATCAGTTAGATGATTTCTCTTTTGTACTGTGTTCTATGCTTATAAAAATATATGGCATCTTCAAATCTAGAGTCTTTTGACTATTTCAAGGAGATCAAGAGATCGGATTTATTGGTGGGTAGTGCCTCTACTAATAAATCATAAGTTTCTTGGAGAAGCTGCTACAATTTACCTTTTTATAAAATACCAAATGAAATAGACTAGCTATGTTCTCTGCTCAAGTCAGATAAAATTATTATATCTCTTTTGGGGAAAGGGTACTGTGTGTCAGAAAACAAGCTGAACATGCCCAAATAAGGGACATTATATATTGGGACATAAAGATCCATTTTGAATCTGCTGCTTTGCCTGGATGACTCTACTATGATAAGTTCATCACTTCTAGTCTCATTACTATGCTCCTAACTCAAACCTTGATTAACACCTCCTCCCCTCAGCCCTTCTCCCTTCTGAGTTGATAGAGTATGGAGCACCAAACTCATCCCAGTATCTTCCTTGATAGAGAGCAGAAATTGGCCTATTAGTGCACTCCATGAAATAAGATACCTCCATAATGGGTTCCCTTTTAGGTTCCCCACCCTATTCTTTCCTGCCTTTTTTTGTGTGCTGGCTCCCTCCATTGGACTGTAAATTCCTTGAGAGTAAATACTGTCTTCTTCTATTAACTGTATCCCCCAGCACTTAGCACAAGGCCCAGAACATAGTTAAAAAATTAATAAATGTTTACTTGATTGAATTTAGAAGTAGAACTCTCTGTTCCTAAATTTTCTGTGATTTTTAACTGCTCCAAGATAGTGTACAAATGTTTAGGCAGAAGCATGTTTCTATTTGCCCACATAAATTCATAACTTTGAGGCAAGCCTCATAGGAACAAAGGTTTTGTTAATTTAACATCATTACCAGAATATAGAGATAAATTCCCAAGAGTCAAAGCCCACGGTGGTTCATCTAATTTTATATTTAGGGGAAAGAAACTAGAGTACCATTTTTACCTTCTTTAATTCAGCTAACCCCATCTTATAATTGCTTTGGGTAAAACACATCCTAGTATTGCCCATGCTCAAGCTACCATGGACAGTTCCAATTTTAAGTGCATTGGCAATGTGTAGCCATAACCTTTCAGTCAATTTCCCACAGTGACAGACCTCCTATATCCATTAGATATTTTTTTAAGTATTTTGACATGACTTGTTACCATGGATGTGGAATCTGAGGGTCTCCACTAAATCTTAGAAAAGATATTTGTTTGCGGAATAAGTTCTAAAGATAGCAGCAGGAGGTAGAATTCAGATCCTTTAACCTCAGAAAGACAACGATGAAAATGGTTATTTACCATCCTTCTGTGAGCTACAGGAATTGCCTTACTTCAATCTCTCTATCCTTGAGTTAGATTAATCCAGAACCCTTTTACTCTGTGTCCTTAGGTACCAAGTTGTGATGTGAAGAATAGCTGAGTTGCTGCTTCCAGTTAATGTTTTATGAAAATGAAGATAGAGAATATTATTCTTTTTTCCCACCATGATTTTTTGTCTCTTTACCAATAGTCCTAATTCTCTGCCCAGGGCCTGGACTAATTACACTAGTCACTGTGTTCATATCTTCCCACACAAGCCATGACTATTTTATCTGACCAGGTAGTACAGAAGCAGACTTACATAGGCTTATGTTTAAATCTTGTTCTTGTAAATAGGCAACTAGATGTAACAATTACCCCAGTGATTTATGAAAATAGGCCTACCACTTTTCCTGTTATCTTCAGAGACATGGATTCTGGGAAAAAGGAGTGTAAGATGCAGAAATGAATAACCATATTTCTGGGGGTGCAAGCTGGAAGTTGCCACTTTGGAACACAGAAACTGGCAGAGCACCCAGGCCATGTGCCAGGGTGTCAGTTAAGGACAGAGTATAAAAAGGAGTCCTCAAACCCCTGGGAGCTTCACTTCTCTCACTCACCTGCAGGGTTAGGGAGGAAGGAGGGGTTTGGGGCTCCAAGGTGGTTTGGGAGGTTTTGTTAGGCAGAGAGGAACTAAATCAATTATTAGCCAAATATTTATTACTTCCTTGGCATAAACAACATCCTTACATACCAGCTAGAGAGAACAGCTACAACCAAGAACAACTGCAACTGACCCAGGGGATTCCCAGCATCTGGGCTCAGGAACAAGCAACAGAGTTGGGATTTGGGCTCAAGTCTGTCTCATTACTCTACTCCTAGGGAACATCAACTAGTGCTTCAAGATTGATCAACATCAACAATTTAGGCAAGGTCTTAGGGTTTCCTTTGCCTACCTACCACCCTTACCTTCCCCCTCTGTTTAATTACTAATAAACCCTCCTGGTTAATATTGAGCCTAAACAGTCTTGGAGCCTTGCTTACCTTACCATCAACCGTCCCTTTAATAGCAGTCAGATCCACATTACAACTAGTTGAGCAGGCCTTTCCAAGCCAGTTTATCCATTTCAATTTGAGGTTTCAGAAGTTTCAATCTGCTTCCTGGAAATATTTCTAACTTTCTTGGCTGGATTGGTTCCAAGCCCTAGGCCTGTGGCAGAGAATCTTGGGCTTAAAGAGACCTGACCCTGCTGCTGTGGGAGGTTATCTAACACACATATAGTCATGGCTTGGGACTCTCTCCCTTTCTTATTCCATCAAACATCTGTCTATGCCCTGTGGCTGCTTCTAATAGTACCCACATTGCACTTCCCCCTTTGCTCTAATCAGAAAAAAACTATGATTTGTACTGGACTCCTAGAAGTAGGGCAGGGGTCAGCAATGTATGGCTCTCCAGCTATATCTGGCTCTTTTGAGGGCCAGATATGGCTCTTTCTGCAGGAGCCATAAAGTCAATTTTTTTTTCAGGCACTGTTACATGAGCACACTGTGAGCACTGTATGGCTCTCACGAAATTACATTTTTAAAAATGTGGCATTTATGGCTATCATGGGCCAAAAAGGTTGCTGTCCCCCAAACTAGGGGGTACCACTATCTGTAATCCTAGTCCTATAGAAGTAGATGCTCATCAATAGTCCTCATTAATATGCCAGTCTTCACCATACTCTAAAGTCACTTTTTTTGAAAATTTTATTGAATTGATTTAGAATTTTTTCCATGGTTACATGATTCATGTTCTTTCCCTTCCCTCCTCCCACCCCTTCCTGTAGCCAATGAGCAGTTCCACTGGGTTTTACAGATATGAAACTGAGGCAGACACAGGTTAAGTGGCTTACACAGGTAATAAATTTCTGAGACCAGATTCAAACTCATCTTCTGATTCCAGGCCTGGTGTTTTCTCCAGTTCCCAAATCCAATTATCCACTGATCCACAACTGGCTGTGCATATGAAAACCAAGGATGAGAAGGCAGAGAGCTACTTCCTAAGCAGCCTATCCCAGATATTCATCTTTATGGTTAGAAGTGTCATCTGGATTTTTTGGAAACACAAGTTTGCCCTTGTCCCCCTGAAAACTCCCTCTTTCAAGACTGAACAATAGACTTTAAAGAACTTAATGATCCCAGTTTAGGTGGGACTAATAAACACAAATGTTAAGTATCCTTTTTGTCTTGGTAGTTTCTCCCATTGTATCAAAGCCCATCCCAGAAACCCAGTCCTTGCCTGGGCTCTTTCTTTAGTATCCATTGTTAAGCATCAGCTTCTCCCTGATAATTCTGTCTTGGACTTCTCATTTCCCTGTAGCTATACCAAAGTCAATCAATCATACTTCCCTGTCCTTAATTCCCCAAAAGGTATAAAAGTCCTCAAGTTCTGTTATTCTTTGGAGAATCATTTTGAGTAGTGATTCTTCCAGAGATATTCTCCCCAGAGTCTCAAGGTTGCACCTGTATAGTATTTGGAGCTTGGCTGTGTAGCAGATGATCATTTTGGATCTCTTTTCTGACTAAAGATTTGATTTTGCTGACTATTTTAGTAGTTGTGTTTTTCCAAGTTGACATAAATATGGCTGAAGGTCCCTAGAACATGTATATTTGATAGTCTTCATGTTTATCATGGAGTTGTTCAACATAGAGGTAAAATTAAGCACAAACCATTTTGGAATCCTTGAGAGCAGTGGGAATGGCAAAGTTAAAAAAGTCATTATTTCTCTCTACCTTTGAGAAGGATTAATGGCATTTAGGGAATGAGAAAAGCTACTATTGGTACCCTAAGGTCATCTTATCCACTCTCACCATAAACATTCTCCCTGTCTGATTGGTATTCGCTTAGATTATATTTTTATGGCAAGCAAATATGTTATTTAGAAGATGTGCAACAGGTACCAAGTGGAAGGCAGCAGGCACTCAATCCTGACATCATGATTTGGAGAGACATTATGACCTAAAACAGTTATAATTCCTCCAGGTCCCAAATAAAGCAGGAATCATTCCTCAACCTATCCTATAGGAAAGAATGTGTAAGGGTTTAAGAAACCAGAATCTTCTACATGAAATCCTTATGAAAACATTGCTCTGAATCCCTTGTCATAGTTCCAGAGACTACTTTTCCCTCTTTCCACACCTCATGTTAACACCAGCATTTTGAGGTACCTGTTGTTACAAATTGTTCCATTCTATTCCTGGTTAAGAAAAGTGGGGCAATTTTGTCATGTCCAAGTCCTCCTTTCATAAGTACTTTCCTCTAGGTTCCTTTAGTATGCCCCAGACACACCCTCCTACACACTGGGGAATACAAAGAACTTTAAAATGTGCTATTCATACATGTTATCAAAAATAGAATCTAATTGACCGCCATATCATCATCACCATCACAGTAGTGCTAACCTTGTTCTGGAGTCACTAGGACAATATTCCTGTGTACAAATTTCTCAGGATCCCAGTGGGGTTGCAAGACCAACCCTTAACATTCTATGGGAGGGCATGAAAGAATGTGGGGGAGGGAGAAGAGACAAATTCTGCTTTTCTCCTTATTCAGAAAGCCAACATTTGCAAGGACCTCCTGGTGAAGTTACATATGTTGAAAAAAAGGATCTTGCATTCTTGTCCTTATCTTCTTTCATAGAGAAAGCATCGGGTAATCATCTCCCCAAGTAATGGAGTCAATGAGACTTTTTTTTTTGGGGGGGGTTCTACATTTAACAAGGCTCCATTATTTCTTGGTAATTACTGCAAAGACTTTTTTGAATGTTAAGTGACTTTCACTACTTACATCCTCCTCTCCCCACTCTATTGCTCACTGATCTCTTGTTTTCTTTACCTTGTTTGCCCAGTAGTTCTAGGATGGAACCAATAACAAAGAAGTTAAAATAGCATCTATTTAAAACTCTTTGCAGTTTTCCCTTATTCCTCTTGCCATGAGGGGTAGAAGGGTTTGAACTTTAAAGAATAGAGGCTAAGGCTTCTGGCTTATAGCTAAGATGCTTAGCAAAAAAAAAAAAGACAAGAATTCTCCTAAAGAAATAGTAGGACTTGGTTTCATTCTAAGAGAATTTACCAAATAATCAAGGAATAGTCAATGTTACCACCTTTAAATGTTTTCATATAGTGAGCCAATCCCATAGTAATGTCAAGAGCCCAATCTAAACTAAAAGAAGTCACCTGGTTAAGCAAATTGTGAGTTCCTGACAGTCATGATTATGATTAGCTTTGCAGTTCCTAAAGAAAATAAGAAAAAGGATGCAAGATTTCTTCCAAGTAGAACTGACAGGACCAGGAGTATCATTGAAATCCTAGAAGACATTCAATCTATGATCTTTGAGATATGGCTCAGAACTGAGAAGACAGAACTCAAGAATAAATGAGATTCTATTATTTCTCCTAGTTTGAGAAACTTCAATATTATCTCTTTTCAGTGACCTAGAGCTTCCAGTATTGGGTTAGATACTGCAAGATAGGCTTCTTTCAGCCACAACATGAAGATATTTCATAGCCTCAGGAACAACATGGAGGATTAATAGAGTTCAAGAAGCCATAGCATTATACTCATTTGCCAAATCTCTCATAGAAATGGCTCAGCTTAAGATAAAAAGATGACTAAATACCTATTCCCTCAGAGAATCATGACGGGAAGGGCCCTCAGGATATATGTGAAACCAAATTTCAACTCTGATAACTGGCCACAAGTAAAGCATACCTACCTCGGTTTAGTTATAAACCAGGTACATTTCTGGTAACTTCAAAACCATGCTGTTTCAGAGACCTAGCTTCTCTCATTTTCCATCAAATGGAATCACTACCTTTGTTGTGGGAGAAACACACCCAAGAAACACAGCATATGTACTATAGCATCAAGGGTGCAAATGGAAGGCTCAAACTCCATTCAAGTCCAGAATTAAGAAAATAATTTTACTTGAGATTTTTTTAGCTAATAGCTGATTGGTTAACCTCAGGCCCAATAGAGTAACCTAATGAGTGATGGAGCAACAGTTTCATAGCCCTGTACATCAGGATTAGCATATTTATTAGGGAATGAAGGCTTGCTACCTCCCATTCCAGGGAAACCTTCACCTTTTCTTGTTACAGCCCTGAAAAATGGGCACAGCCAAATTCAGTTGGAGGTATGATTTGACATGTCATATATGACCTTGAGAACACTAGAAAGAGAATAAGGAGCATGTGCAAGTTTGAAGGATTCCTATGAACTGCCAGAGCCCTTAGTGTGCATGTCCCACATTCTCTCCATTGTACTCTTTGTCAGTGTAGAAGAGGCCCTCAGTATTCTTTTGGAATGGGAACAAGAAGTGGGTAGACTATAGGTAATTACTAATGCCTAATAGTTCAGAATTAATAAGGTAAATATGGAACAACATGAGTAATCATGTAGAGCAGGCACAAAGCTGATGGCCCAGTACAGAACATACAGGTGATTAACAATACAGAATGGTCCATTGATTAATAAAATAAACTGCAAAATCTGTGGTTTTAGCATTAGTCAAGCAAAAATTGCAGAAT
Source organism: Gracilinanus agilis (assembly GCF_016433145.1). Classification (NCBI taxonomy): domain Eukaryota; kingdom Metazoa; phylum Chordata; class Mammalia; order Didelphimorphia; family Didelphidae; genus Gracilinanus; species Gracilinanus agilis. The sequence goes on from NC_058130.1 coordinate 760,339,632, forward strand.
CTATGTTTAACTAGTGTTAATGGGAGAAAATTACCAGATTTCAGAGTATGAAGGTCTTGTTCCTCATAGTCCATCTCCATCACCTGCTCTTCTTGCAAAATGACCAGAAAAGGATAAAGGTCCTTCAAGATTTGCAAATAAAGTAGCAGCAAGTTATATGACTTGTTATAGACCTAGCTATATAACTCTTTGATAGCAACTAAAACCTCACCTAACAAAGTTCCTTGAGACCACATTTGCCTCATCATTAGGAAAGAGTGATATTCTCATGGATTAACCAAGCATTGACCAACAAGACCAGCAATGTCATTCTGGGATTTGGGGCCCACAAGAAAAAAGATCTCTTGGTTTTCTTTAGCTGAGATCTCTCTATTGAACTAGATACAGGAAAAGATTAAGTGCTTCTAAGGTGGTACCAGAATAATGCTACAGAGTCCATTTCATTCATATATACCATACTATAGGTTCTCTTCATGTGATCCAAGCACATCCTCTCATACAAAAGAAGTTTGTCACTCCCAGAAGCCAATATAGAACTTGGTTGGACTTCATTGTATCCCTGTTTGGGGAGTCACCAGGAAATCAACTTCTCATCTACAGAGTCCTCAGAGACCAGTGAATTTGCAAGCCTCACCTATAACATCCTATAGAATGAGTGTCAAAAAAAATCTCTCTCTTCATATGCCCATATCTACTTTTTCCTTATCCAACTACCATAATTTATACCCAATCCCAACACCAACTCCCTAGTCTATAGTTAGTAGGACTAATCTCTTCCCATACATACATACTGATTTTTCTTTATCTTACTAGGTAGAATACCAGTTTCAAGCATATATAATTTGATTTCAGTCTAGGAAAGAGGAAAATGCACAGAGCTATGGAATAATTACCATGATAGGCCTGTGACATTCATAAAAACATAGTCCATTAGCAAGAAAAGATTGATATTTCTATGTAATCACTGCTCAGGCTAGAGGTTTAGGAGATAATCAAGGTCCTTTGGTTTTTTGAGACTAGAACAACTGTAAAGATTTTCTCAAAAGATTTTCTTCTGCTTCTCTGGTTCATGGCCCCAAAAACATGAGCATGAATTAAGGAGGCTGTAAACCAGTATCAAAGACTAACTCCCAGAATTCTCTATGTAGAAATCAGGATAGTGTCCCTCAAAAAATACTCACATTTCCATTAGAAAATTGAGACTTCTCAGTATCGTTCAAGGACAAAAGTCATATGTATCAAGAGATGAAGGGGAAGGTAAAGTCAAGAAACATTAAAAGAATGAACTGCTTTCCAAGATATTATATCCATTGGTTCCTCTCCTTCACTTATTCTAAGAGGCTCTCTCAACATGGAAGGCCAGAGCCTGTGTATCACAGAGGATGAGGTGATTCTTATAAAGTGGTGACAACTGGATCATAATGGAAGAAGCCAAAGAAATCCATAAGATTATCTGTCTGTCCAGATACCACATGACCATTGATAAGGAGGCTAAGAAATGTTGAGCTTTGTCATCATGTTGATGAAGCTCCAATGACCCATAAGACATTCTAGCCCTGGCTTTCATTTGGGCCCCCTGAGAGTCAAGAACCCAATTTGACTCTTGAGACCTTTAAAGAGCTATTTCTCCACAGAGGTTTCTAGGATCCTCCTGGGCTCTCTCCCTTGTCATAAGTTCCAACATCAGCCAGTATCATTCATTTTTCAGGGCTCAAGTTTCAGGAAGACACTTCTTAGAAATCATTCATTTAACATGAGCTCAACTCTTTCTTGTTATGACAGGTTCATTCCTACTCTTTGAGTATAGAAGCTTTAATATCCAACAGTCTAAAGATAAATCCATTTGTTGGGCTTGAAAATGACCATAACTACTGTAATCTGAAATCTGGTTCTGCTTTTCTCAATAGAGGAAACCAATTCACTTTAGCACTTGGTCTTGAGTGACTTTTAAGTGGCTGTCAAGCATTTGTACCCTTGATGCTCTAGTACATATGCTCCAAAAATCAAGGTACAGAATCATATTACTCCATGTTTCCTTTGTTGGTTTGAGCTCCATGGAACAGATGCCCCCTTCTAGTAAAATCTCATTTCCAAGCTTATCACCATGCTACTAATTTTAACCTTTATTGATACCACCTGACTCAGTTTCTCTTCCCTCTGATTAGAAGGCTAGAGGATGGAGTAATAAATTCCTCCCAATATCTTCTTTTATAGAAGGCAGAAACTAGACTCACTTCATACTATTTTGCATTTGCTGCTCTTCCTGGTTTCAATTCCACAGACAAAGATATTCCTTGGTTTCTCCCCCTTCCCTGCTTTCCAGCCTCCTTTTTTGTTGTCTCACCTTCTAGAACAGAAACTCATTGAGGGCAGGGGTTTTCTTTTTATTAATTATATCAGTGTCTGTAACATAGTAAATGCTTAATAAATGTCAATAAGATTGAATGTGAAGTTGTCCCCAAATAGAACAGAAGATGTAAAAAGCACCTTAGCATGTAGCTAAAGCAGTAGAACAACAAATGTCCTTAAGGAGACCAGAGAAAAGGCTTATATGGGTTTGGAACTATGAACGAAATATAATAACCAGTGTTAACATCACAAAGAGAAATTAATATCTTAGGGTCCCTTTACCCAAGGTATTCTTTGCCACTGTTTCAGTCATCCAGTTAGTTGAAATGTTAGAGATCCACTTTTACTATTTTCAGTTTTTAAAATTTTTTATTATTTTTTTTTGTAGAGAGCAGTGGAAGGTCTGAAGTGCTGAGCTAAAAGGCCCAAGCAGGGAGAAAGAACACATATAAGCAAGCACCTACTGACTTCAAATATATGTGTGGTTTTAGCCATCCATGATAAGTCTTGGAACATAGTTCCTCCCCATGAATGTAGGATCATCATAATAATAAAAGAAACTCTAGAGATGCTTTAATCATTCCAAGCATTTCACAAGGCAATGGGCAAGCCACATTTCATCTCTTGAAAAATTTCATTAAGGGCTGCTTTTCATTGGCCATTAGCTGGAGCCACCGAGACAACTGTGTGCACACACACACTCCTCCATGTCCTTACTCATGACTATAGACAGGGTTGGATGTACCCTCTTGTTGAAGGACAGGAAACTACTCCAGGACCTTGCCAAGACTATGACCCCAAGATGTGGAATACCCCCTTGGACATGGCACCCTGAGCACTCACTAGACTAAGGTTTTCTAAAGAGCTTCCCATCAAGGGTTAGATTTCTCTCTTTCCATTCCTGAAAAAAAACAAACATTACCTTTCTAGTCCCAGTGAGAGAAGCTGTTGCCCTGTCATCCAGAAGGGACCCTTGTTGCCAATCAGGACAGTATAGACTGCTTGCAACCATTTTAATTTGACATTCATTGCTCTGTGCTATATTGACGTGAAAAATAGAAACATAATTTACTCATTTGCTCTCACTTGAGCACAGCTCGAGAAAGCAAGGAGGTCAAGGTGAGATTCAAGAAGGTGAAACCATGGCATGAGAAGTCCTTAGACAGGGAAGGAAAAAGGAAGTTTGGTTTGCTGCTACAGACACTTCCTGATCCTCTGTGGTGAATCCAGAAAGTGAAGTTCATCATGACCATGTAATCCATATAACTCATCAGGTTTTCCAACCTTTGTTTGCTTTTTTTGTGGGAGCCATACTCTGGTCAATGAGGCTCTGACATTTTGGCTTACTGGCTTTGCCTACTTGGAGACAATCTTAACATAGATCATTTAATTATATATCAGGATTTTAGATAGCTTAGTCAGAGAATGTTTTGGGGGGATTTTAGTTATTAGTAAGGAGTTTGGAGAGTAGCTTGGGTGAATTCCCAAGACTGAGAAGAAATTCACCCTGAGGTGAAAGGAAAGTGGGTGGAGAACTTAGTCCCCTTAGAGTTAAGGCATCCTGTTTTAATTAATCCTTATATCTGACTATATAATACAAATAAATAGAATATATTATATATATATATATATAATAGTCTCCAAGCAGTTTGTACTCTGAGCTCAGTGAAGGGGAATTCACTATTGGACTTTCCTTCAAAGGATTAGCTTAAATACTTTGTGATCATCTAGCAAAGTATACATAATATCCTCCTTATTAACACATTTAGTACTATCATTATTACAACTGTAAAATTGGGGTATTTGTGAGGAAAATCTCAGGCCATTAACTCCAGCTAATTTCTCCCCCACAAAAAGGGCCTTTGTTTCATATCCCAGAGAATAACTGATCATCTTCTCTTTGCTTGAAATCTTCCAGTGAGTTTGAGCCTTCATAGCAGAAGGAATCATTTGCATAGCTAATTGAAAATAAGCTGTGATCAAATGTACTAAGATTGGTTTTGATTCTTCAATCAAAATATAAAGATATTGAGCTCATTCCATAGCCCTAGAATGTCGGGAGCTATTAAGAGAAATTAGAATCTCAAGTAGATATTTTTATCTGGACCCCCTCAAAAGATCAATACAGACTGGCAGAGCTGGGTATTGCTTTCTCCCTATCAGGTCGAGAAATCGGAGTGGGATATCTATGATAAAAATCTGAGATTCCTCTTTTGATCCCTTTCATAATTCTCACCTTCCTTCAAAATGCATTATAGTCTTATTGAAAAAGCTTTGGGCTCTCAGCACTCAAGCAGGAGGGGGGCTAACTCTGTTCCCCTTTGACCAATGGCACAGATGGCTGGTACGGCCAAGGTTGAACCTTTGGCAGGGCATATTGCCCAGAATTAAAGTAAAATAATGAGGCTCAAAAAATTTGTTTAATACCATCAAGGCTGAGAAATGCTGGGGCTTTCCCACCTAAGGGAGATGTCCCAGGATGTACACATGTAGTTGATAGTTTAGCATAGGTTTTTTATTCACGCCTGGAGGCTTCTAAGGCTTTTGTTTTAACTATAGTAAAAATCTTGCTCTCTGTAACTGTGGGAAACTTTCTTGGGTTTCTGGGGGAAGGAGATCTTTAATTTCCTTTATAATAAAGTGGCCACTTCAGTATTTTTTGAAGTACTATGAGCTAACAAGCCCTGCTTCCAATCTATTTCATTCTTTGCGTCCAAAGACCACCCTTGGCCACTCAGATTAGTCTCTGGTTATAGAGCAGGTTCTCTATACTAGAAAGCAAACACAGGTTGCAGAGAGTTTGACAAAACAGCATAGCCTTACTCTTTTGTTCTCCAAGTTTCTTATTCCTTAGAAAAGGCCCAACTTAGGGGGCAGCTAGGTAGCTCAGTGGATTGAGAGTCAGGCCTAGAGAGGGGAGGTCCTAGGTTCAAATCCGGCCTCAGACACTTCCCAGGTGTGTGACCCTGGGCAAGTCACTTGACCCCTTTTGCCCACCCTTACCACTCTTCCACCTAGGAGCCAATATACAGAAGTTAAGGGTTTAAAAAAAAAAAGAAAAGGCCCAACTTAAAACCAAAATATGAGTGTGAAATCCTCTATCCCATTTTATGGTTATAATATCAGCTTTTATGATTACAACACAAATACTATAGTTTGCTTCATATGAATTAGGAACATTAGATAATAAATGAGTTTAAGGGCAGTACCAAATCTTGCTGACAAGCATTTTGACCTTAGGCTTGAAACCCTGTGAAGTATAAATCAGACTTTCTTTTAATACCCCTACTTAGTACCTCACCATACACAATGTAAGGAATTCTGAAAATCACTTGCTAAAATGAGTGATAACTCTAGAACTCAACACTAAGAGTGTTCACAAATCATTTACTAAAGTGAGTAATATCAGTCAGAAAGTTGTGAATCGTATGATAAAGGTTGATAACTCTTATCATAGGCTTCTGAAAGTAACACCTTCAGAGGTGAGAAGTGGATCCCATAGACACTACCTCTCCTCTGGGCAGTGCAAGGCAATTTGAAAGCTGTGATTGGCCTCTGTGAAGAGGGGAAAGGACAAGAAGTCACTATAAAAGCCCTCAGTTTCTTCAGCTGGAGAGAGTTTTCTAGAGATAGTCTTGGGGAAGTCTTCTAGCAGTCTTCTAGAGAGAGTCTTCAGGAAGTCTTCTTTGGCCTGAATCTGGAGCTTGGAGGATCTTGGATTGGTGACCTGCTTCTTGGAGGTAACTTGGGACTTGGACTGCCTCTTGGGTGAGTGAGTAGCTAGCCTTCCTTTTCTGGTGTCTAGAGAGAGATAAGTTTTGGAGAGGCCTTCCCTTTCTTGGAGGAGGTGGCGTGGATGGAACTCCGGGTCCTCTGGTTGGGTCTAGGATTAACCAGCCCTGCCAGACTAAGCTGTGCACTGGAATAATATTTAGTGTGATAGGGTAGAAATCTTCTCTACCATCTTTTTGTATTTCTCTACTTTTACTCTTTTCACACCCTTTTGTAAATAAAAGCTATTAGAATCATTTTGATTTCAGCTGTATTTTAAATCAGCAACCACAAGATTATTTGAGAATCCTCACATTTAGTCAAACCCTTAATTACTTACAACCCCCAAAATTCCAAACAAGCCCACCACACACCCAGTTGCAAAATCATAAGACAGGAGCTGGAGGGCTGCTCTTGGGTCTGAAGGTATCTCAGGGTGCAAATGTCAGTCATAAATGACATCCATCTAGTGCTGACTCCTAATTGTCAGTGGGGAAAAAAACATTAGGGCCTGACCCTTTACTGAAAAGGTCAGTAATAATAATAGACAAAGTTACCACTCATAGTGATTGATTTTTTTTTATACTTTCTGACTTGTTCAGCACTTGCACGATCTGTCCATGTGAAAATTGTTGTATTCAATCTGTCTTATATGACAGGATGTCATCAGATTTCTATTAAAAAAAGTTATCTTCTAAGGCTCTGGGTCTCTGGTCTTGATCTTGACCAGGATCCGACTTTATGGGGGAACTGGTCTCCTCTCAATAAACCTCCTATTTAGCTTGGAGTTTTGTGCTGGTGTGATAAATTTTCACCACACTAGAAGCATTACCTTGTGAAGATAAAATTAATCAGCAACCTTTAACTCAATCAGTCAAGAACTCAAAGCACCCTTACTAACAATTAAGTAAGAGAGTCCATAAATCAAAAAGTCTCACCTCCAAAGGGGACTGCCCAGCCCTGGGTAGGACTAAGCAAAATGAAAAATTGCATTTGGTTTCTGTGAAGAAAGGGGAAAACAGGAAATGACGTGAAAAAAGGGATACAAAAGAGACCAGTGTGGGCTGGAGAGCATGGTTTTCTACCATTCCTTTCCAAATATATGACAATAGGTGAAATAGATGAATATTTACCAATATAAATTGCCTAGATTAACAAAAGAGGAAATAGAATACTTAACTAATCCCATCTCAGAAAAAGAAATTGAACAATCCATCAAGGAACTCCCTAAGAAAAAATTCCCAGGGCCAAATGGATTCACAAGTGAATTCTATCAAATATTTATTTTTTTTAAACCATTACCTTCCATCTTGGATTCAATACTGTGTATCAGTTCCAAGGCAGAAGAAAAGTAAAGGCTAGGTGATGGCAGTTAATTCTATCAAACATTTAAAGAACTAATCCCAATATTCTATAAACTCTTTGACAAAATAAGCAAAGGATGAGTCTTACCAAGTTCTTTTTATGACACAAATATGATACTAATTCCCAAGCCAGGAAGATCAAAAACAGAAAACTATACCAGTGATTCCCAAAGTGGGCACCAATGCCCCCTGTTGGGTGCTGCAGTGATCCAGAAGGTCGGTGATGGCCATGGGTGCATTTGGGGGTGGTGAATAACTGTAAGGGGATGGTGATAGTATGTGACAGGGGCACTAAGTAATATTTTTTTCTGGAAAGGGGGTGGTAGGCCAAAAAAGTTTGGGAACCACTGCTATAGATCAATCTCCTTAATGAATGTAGATGCAAACATCTTAGATAAAATACTAGCAGAAAGATTACAGCAAGTTATCACAAGGAATATTCAACTATGACCAAGTGGGATTTATACCAGGAATGCAAGGATGGTTCAGTATTAGGAAAACCATCCACATAAATTGACCATATCAACAACCAACAAATAGAAAATGCATGATTATTTCAATAGATGCTGTAAAAGCTTTTGGCAAAATAAAATTCCCATTTTTATTGAAAACTCTGGAAAGTATAGGAATAAAAGGGACTTTCCTCAAAATAATAAGCAGTATTTATTTAAAACCATAGCAAGTATCATCTGTAATGGGATAAGTTAGAAGCATTCCCAATAAGATCAGGAGTGAAGCAAGGATGCCCATTATCACCATTGCTATTTAATATATTAGAAATGCTAGCAGTAGCAATTAGAGAAGAAAAAGAAATTTAAGGAATCAAAGTAGGCAAGAAGGAAACTAAACTATTATTCTTTGCAGGTACACTTAGAAAATCTGAGAAAATAAGCTCAAAAGCTAGTGGAAATAATTAATAACTTCATCAAAGTTATAGGGTACAAAAGAAACCCACATAAATAATCAGCATTTCTATATATTTCCATCAAAACTCAGCAGCAAGAGTTAGAAAGAGAAACTCCCTTTAAAAATCACTCTACACCAGTGATGGGCAAACTACTTTGTGGACCATATGTGGCCCCCTGAAATGTTCTATCCAGAGCGTGACATTATTCCTAATCTGATGCATACATACAATGAGTAGGATACAATACAATGAAACTTTGAAAAGAGTTGCCTTAGAAACAGACTGACAAATGCGCATTTCCTTTCATTTGGCCCCCTCCTTAAAAAGTTTGCCCATCACTGCTCTACATAATATAAAATATTTAGGAATATCTTTACCAAGACAAATTCAGGAATTGTATAAACACAACTACGAAACACTTCATACAAATAAAGTTTTTGTACAAACAAAACCAATGCAAGCAAAATTAGAAGGAAGGAACAAACTGGGGGAAAATTATAACAAATATCTCTGACAAAAGATCTAATTTATAAAATTTATAAGGAACTAAGTCAAATGAATATTCCACAAGTAACAAATGGTCAAGGGATATGAATAGATAGTTTTCAGATGAAGAAATCAAAACTATCAAGCACATGAAGTGTGGCAAGTACCTTCTGATTAGAGAAATGCAAATCAAAACAACTCTGAGGTACTACCTAACACCTACCAGATTGGCCAACAGTAAAAGAAAATAATAAATGTTGGAGGGGATATGGCAAAATTGAGACATTAATGCATTGCTGGTGGAGTTGTTAATTGATCCAACCATTCTGGAAGGCAATTTGGAATTATGCCCAAAGGCCTTTAAAAGAACACATGCCTTTTGATCCAGCAATACCACTACTAGGTTTGTACCCCCAAGAGATAATAAAAACAAAAATATTCATGGCCATGCTCTTTGTGGTGATAAAAAAAGAAATTAGAAAAAATTCCCCACTTCAATTGGGGAATGGCTAAACAAATTGTTGTAAATTATGGTAATGGAATACTATTGTGCTATAAGGAATGATAAATTGCTTGATTTCTATGTAAACTGGGAAGACCTTCATGAACTGATGTGGAGTAGAATGAGCAGAACCAGTAGAAAACTGGACACAGTAACTGAAACATTGTGCAATGATCAAATGTAATCAACTTTGCTACTAGGTAGCAATGTAATGATCCAGGTCAATCCTGAGGAAATTATGAGAAACAATGATATCTACATTGAGAGAAAGAACTGTGGGAATAGAAATGCAGAAGAAAAACATATGTTTTATCATTATTTATATGGGTATATGATTTGAGGTTTTGGTTTTAAAAGATTATTCTGTTACAAAAATGAATAATGTAGAAATAGGTATCAAGTGATAATACATGTATAATCCAATTGAATTGCTTATCAGGCTCCAGGAGCGGGGAGGGAAGTAGGGAGGGAGAAAACATGAACCATGGGAAAAAGTATTTTTAAATAAATAAAAAATAAAATAAAAAAAAGTTTTTTCCAGAAACTGATGATATCATCCCTTTTGTTTTCAAAGGAGAGAAATAAGGATAGCATCTTTCCTGGACCCATTTTTTTTCATTTTTGGAAACCTTATTATGTGTGATAATAGAAGCATAACATTACTTGCCATGTTCAGTGCACCACAAATCTCTCAAGTTTCTAATTTTCTTTGTATCCAGGATCAATTAGCACAAGGTTTCCATGTTTTACCTTTCCATCTGCCAATTATATTGACATCCTCTTTATAGCATGACCTCCCAATTATCCAGGCTCCCAAAGTCTTATTTTATTATTTTAAATTTTATTAATAGACTTTCTAAATATATCAGCCTTTTTTCCCCTCTCCCTGTAACAATCTGGAAAACAGATAAGTATATATAGATGATATCTTTCATAGTCTTACTTTCAGTTCATTCTTGGGAGCTGAACAATCACATTATTCTTTAAATATTAAATCTGTAGCTAAGTGGTGTTCTTTTGATTCTTCTCATTTTACACTTCATTATCTCATGTCTTTCCTAATTTTTTAAAATTGATCTGTTTATCATTTTTATGGCCCAAATTCCTGCTTTAGACACAAAAATAGGGCTCTGATATTCATATACAGCAATTTGATAAGAAAAAGGCTTTGGATACAGTGATGAAAACCAAATCATAAGAGTAAGAGATGTTGGTAGAAGTATATTTGATTTCCTTATGATTCTTCCCAAACTGGAAACAACTAGTGAATGTTTGCATTTCCTCCTGTGTCTGCATGCCTATTTTGAAGAATCTGTCTCAGAATGAGTTCAAATTCTCTTATCTCCCTTCCTGGAAGAAATAGCAACTACCAACTGAAGAGTATCTAGAGAAAAATATGGTGTGCCCCCGCTTTTCTCCAGAAGAATGTCTCTTTTAAACTACTTGGAAAAATCTTCCTGTGGTTTCATGGTCTTTTTTGGTCCTGAGAATCCATAAGGTACTCTGCCTTGGCAAGAGTAGATTCATTTTCCTATCTTGAAATACTCAGATGTGTTCAGGATTGTTTAACTGATCTAGATGTCTCTCTCTTCTGTTGTGATTATTTCCCCTGGGTTCAATATCTTGAGCAAAAGTAAATTAAGAAAGTTTTCTTCATTTTAGTATCTCTGGTTGTCATTCAGTCATCCCTGACTCTGATCCCAAATTCCCTCTTATGCTGGGAATGTAATTTTCATTGGCTTCAGCCACTGCTCAAAGTTACTTCTGTAGCTCCTGAATTGGACTCAGATGAATACCACCCTCCTTTTCTTCAGATCTTGGATTAAGTTGATCCCAGGAAAAGTATCTGAAGAAATAAAATATAGCCATTATATCTATCTCTACAATGGCATATTTCAGGGACATCAGTAATAATCATGTCAATACAACTCAAACCATCAAGATGTACTTAGGCAGCTAAAAACTGGCTAAAAAGTTTCTTAAAAGTTCTTAAATGAGTTGAACCTGCTAAGTGTAAAAAGTAATAAAGGAAAGGAAGAGTGAGTTATTGTTCCAGATATCTCAATCCTTCCAATTCCCTGGTACAACCCCAAGTCCAACTGAGGCCTTTGGATATGTACAATTCATGGTCTCAACTTAATTCTAAAATAATCTTTAAATCCTTGGCACCAGAAGAAATAGGGAAATTTTTGTGATGCTTTAGGCTACTGTTTCCCATGACTCAATTTTCTAATGTCCTAGACGTTACAATAAAGGACAGATGCTTTGATAAAAGTTTCCATCCTTCAGTTTGGAGACTGCTTGGGCAAAATATCCAAAAAGTTCAACTGTCATGACCCTTCAGTTCCAAGTCCATCTCATCTCAGAGGGTCATTCTAGTTTGGACCCAACTTCATAAAGATATGTTTCGAGATTTTAAATCTAGTTAAAGAAAATTAGAAACATAAGAAATATTAAAATAGAGATTTAGAGACAGTTTTTTCTGTATAATTTCCTATGGAAATTTGATAGCTATTTAACTTCTTATAACTATATGTTTCTGTAGCCCCATCCTCCTATCATGGCATGCTAAAATTACCACAGTTCTTTCCTAATGACAAGGATAAAAAGACAAGCATTCTACTCCCATTTTCAATGAAAGAAGAGTATAAAGGTTTGTATTGGTAGACTCCATCTGAATTTAAGAAGGTAACCTAGCAACCAGGAAAGGTAATATTTGAAATGGTTAGCCTCAATTCTCTGCTGCTGATTTAAGCAATTCTGGAGCAGGAGGGCGATATTTTAATAGTCCCCCAGGAATGCAGTCTTGCTTTCTTGCACTAAGAAGGGAAATTATTATCAACCTGACTTTTCTAGACTGAGCACATCACTGAATTCCTCTGAGATGATTTTCAATTATGCTTTAAAAATCATGATATTCTAGAATGTGTCCCAGGGCTTTTTTGTTCAGAGGTTTGCTCTTATTTCTCTTAGCATCTTTGATTCATTTTTTCCTTAGTCTTTATTAAGATGAGAAACACAGGTAGTATGACTATTTGCCCAATGTGTCTGTTCTGTCATGAAAAGCAGATTGTTATGACAGCAGGGACATACTTCTGACAGTGATATATCTTTGTTTTTAGAGGGAACAGCATCCCAACGATACTCTTTTTTATAAGAGATTTCATAAAATATAAGCTAATTTGTTTGACACTTTGGATATACTTAAGAGGTAGAAATTCTGACCTGTTTGAATTGAGGAATGCATATGATCAGTACCAGGAGTTATGATTCCTCTGACTACAACACCCTAGGAACGGAAGTACCTCCCTCATTCATCTTCATCAAAATATGCGTTTCCAAGGCTTCAAAAGCCTTTGTGACTTAACCCCTATTTTTATAGAAAGGAATCAAAACCAACATGTTTCCATGCTCTAATCTCCCCTTCTGTCCCCCCTTTTCCACTACCACATTTGATAACATAAGAGCATCCCATTGCTTGTCATAGACAGTGCCAACTCAAAAGTTATGACTACCAGGAACCAAGGAACTTAAAGCCAGCTCTATAGTAAGACTACCATTAGCCACTAGACACCTTTTCCCCAAATACATGGACAAATTTTTTACCATAGGCATTGTACCTCATATTCTCTGCTGGTTACTAGGAAAAGTAGTGAGGCGATACCAAAGAAAACCATCCTAATCCTTGTCTTTTTAAAATTAAGGATCTAGATTTCCCCCCATCATTACTTTTAACATCTGCCCCCCCGTCCTATTACCTGGATCTCCCAAAGCATTTAAAATAATGCCTCAAATTTAATTTTAGAGTGGCATAAATAATAAAAAGTTACAGTAAAGCAGTCATTATCCTACAACAACTTGGAAGGGCATTAGGAAAGATTTGACCTACCCAGGTGGTTTTCTGGCCAGGAATGAAATGAAGCTACCACTGGGTCAACAAACAGTAAACTTTGTGAGCAGTCATTTTTATGGCAACCAAGGCTTTGTTGACTTTTGATCCATGGATGGTGGGGGGATATATTGGCTCTGGATGCAGGACTCAGGTGCATTGATAGCATGTGGTCCCAGGCTATGGCTATGGAAGAGTAAGCATGTATCACTGAAGGCAATTGCATAGAGGGTAAAGGCCCTTCTCATGGTTCCATATAGAGAGGACTAATTGGAGCCAAAACCAGGGACTCCACTCTCCTGCATTTCACCACAGAGCAGAAGAAAGAAGTGATACTTGAAGTAGAAAGAGAATGAAGTTATAGTGGCACATTTCTGGGACTATGTGGAATGAGAAGATGGGGGAATGGCTGATCTTGACTCAGGGCTGGAAAGGAGTACTTGAAGTCACCCAAATTGAAACCTAAGTGGAAAGAACAGTGATCCCACCTTGCCTTGAATCATAGCATATTGGAAGAAACAATAAGTCAAAGACCCCTAGATAGATCTCTGGGCGCATAGTCTATCAGGCTTCATTTTTTTTCAGAGTGTGTTTTCAGAGTGTGAGGGATAATGTAACACTGAAATAAAGTTAATAGCCAAGAAATAGGTAATTGAGAAAAAAATTAAATAATAGAAAAAGAAACTGACTAGTTTTTATGGTGCTAGAGAAAGTCAAGGTTCAAACTCAGAAGATGAAGTCAAAACAGCTATTCATGAAACTTTAAAGTAAAATGGTCACAAATCCAAGAAGTAGTTCTTGGAAGAGCTTAAGAAGTTCTTTTAATATCAGAGGGAAGAGGAAAACTTGGGAAAAGAAACGAGTAAAGAAAATTATGAGATATTAGTCAACCAATTGAAAAAAAGAATCTTAAAACTCCTTAAGAATTAGAATTGGGCAAGGGAAAGGTAATGACTTCATAAGACATCAAGAAATAATAAAACATCAAAATAATGAAATAGAGAATAGGAAATACCTCGTTGTAAAGTCAATTGATCTGAAAATAGATCTAGGATAGCAAATGTGAATTTCTGGACTACCTAAAAATCCTGATCAAAAAGAGCCTAGACATTATATTTCAAGAAATTAAGGAAAATTGTCCTGAAGTTTTAGAACTATAGGGTAAAATAGAAAATGAAAAAAAATCCATTAATCACTACCTGAAAGCGATCCCAAAATGAAAACCTCAAAAGATTATATAACTTACTTCTAAAGCTCTCATGGTGCAAGGAGAAAAAATGCTACAAGCAACTAGAAAGAATTCAAATGTTGTGGTGCTATAGTCAGGATAACAAGATTTAGCAGCTTCTACTTTTAAAAAAAACAGAGGGCATGGAATGATATTTAAAAGGTCAAAAGAGCTGGGTTTGCTAGTAAGAATAATTTACATAGCTAAATAGAGTAATCCTGCAAAGGAAAAAAAATAGAGATTTAAGAAACCGAAAGGCTAAGGGATTTAATAAGCTTAAACTCTTTACAGTCTTATTTGGGAAAATTATATTTGTAACTCTTAAGAATATTATTAGGGAGTTAGAAAGACTATATACATAGAGTTAGATATTTGAGTTAGAGATGATGATAGGATAATTTTTAAAAATAAAATTGGTAGGGAGAATTAAAACGGAGTAAATTATCTCATTCAAAAAAAGATGTGAATGGAAGAACTTTTAAAGTGGACGGGGAGGGTGTAGGAAGTACAGGAGCCTTATTCTGTTTAGAACTGGGGTAAAGAGGAAGTGACATACTTGGGCATAAAGTTTTAATTTACGAGGAAACCAAGAAAGCAAGGCGATAACTTAAGAGAAGAATTTTTAAAAAGGTATGGGTTATAAGGATATAGTGGTCAGAACAAATTAGACAAAAGAGGGAAAAAGTAATCAGCTAGGAAAATAGGATAGAGAAAAATACACAACAATTATAACTGTAAATATGAATGAAATGGCTTAAGGAAGTAAAGGAATTCTTGCTTAGCCCAATCATTCCACCTATTGATGCTCCATCACATAAGAGGAACTCTCAGAATTTTAAAATATCCACTTTTAGTTTGTCAAGATTTTCTGGGAAAGAGATGGTTCTTGGCCACCCAAGTCACTGTGGTGGTAAACCTATAGTATGTGTACCAGAGGCAGCACTCAGATCCCTCTCTGTGGGCATGCCTGCCATCAACCCAGCATAGAGTTCATGTCTACAGAAAGACTCAGGGCTGGGCTGCTCCCCCCTTCACTCCTTCTCCACATGCTCCTGAGGACATTGCCCACCTCTCTAGAAGGTTCACCATCACTGGCTTATCAGTTCCCTGTGAGATAGATGGGAGATACTTTGGAATTCAGCAGGCTCCTCAAAAATGAACTTATCTCAGTCCATGGTGTCTTTTGAATCCTCTCCCCAATCCCTCCTGGGAAAGCTCCTATACATAAAATAGGCAAAGCTAGGATGCTAAATAGGAATGGGACCATTATCAAATCAGGATAGACTGACCACAGTCTAGGGAGCCAAAGAAATGGAAACATTTTTAGGCTAATGTATATAGATACCACATAATTCTTTGTGGGGAAGCTGAGAAACCTTACATTTAGACATCATTACAGTGATAGTGCCATGGCCCATATTAGACATCTCAGCACTCATTTTAATTTGAAACTCATTCTAGGACATTTAGAAGTAGATGGGCTCTACACTCTACTCTTGTGGAATTCTTTCAAAGAGAGACATAGTACTCCTTCCCCAATTCATTATTCTAGAATTGTTTGGGGGTTTTGCCCTTTGTCAGACCTAAAGGCGAACCAATCATACTTTTTCTTCATTTACCAAATTTCACAACAGAGCCATCATAATCAATCTTTTCCTTTGAGTGGGGAGGGGAAGGGATGAAGTTCTTTAGAGCCAGTCTACCCAGGCTGTGCTCCCAGGAAAAGCAGTATCTCCAGTCTCCAAAGAGACTGGAGATACTGCTTTTTTACCACTATGGATTACTAAGATTAGTTTTCATTCTGTCTTTCTAAATGCAGAATAATGTATGAAAGCTTGAGGATCTTGAACAAAATCTCTTGATTTCAGTCCTTTTATCAATCTACTCTGACACACATTTCATCTGGGCCCACAGTTGAACAAGAGGAGGAGAGGGGTATGCCAAATTTGGTACATGAAGAGCATACTCTATTGAGCCAACAACTTAAGACAACAGTTAAACCCTTGAGGGACTCTAGATGGGCTCTGATCTTCCACTGAATGAAGCAATTGACACTGATATCAACAGAAACATATTAAAGACTTGAGAAAAAGTCATCCTCAACTTAATTGAGGTGTAAGTATGTATATCAGATGGCTGTGTATATATAGCAGAGTAAGTAAATCAGTGTCAAAAAGGCAGCTGTAGAATTGACCAATTTGGTTAAGCCAATGCATAGGCAAATGTTAGAATCGCACACTAAAGCCTGAGGCATTTCTTCAAGGGTTTCCTTCAAGAAACTGCTGAAAAGATTGTAGCTGTGCTCCTCTCCTGAGAGGACCTTTTACCACTATGGATTCCCTGCCCTCCATTCCAGCCTGAAATGAAGCACCATTACCTCTAGATAGTAGGTACCACTAGTGGGAGAAAAATGAGCACTTATCACCAAGAAACTACCACTGACACTACTGCCCAAAATGTTGGGATTACAGGCAAAAGCCAACAGGATTTGAACATTCTGACTCCAGAGCTAGATTGATACTGTGCTGCTGTACTGTTGACCAGAATTAAAGTCCGCAACAAATAATTTTAGCCTCTGGTCACAGAAGTCGTGAGAAACCCAGACAAAAGTACTGGGACAAATGTCTCCTAGAAGGATTCTTTCCATCTTCTTAGTTACCTGGAGTACTCAAGCAAAGATTAATTTCTATGCTTCTTCAGTCTGAAGGAACTATATCTGACTTGGAATGTCTTCAATGACAGGATTATAAACTGGAGGTTCCCCATTTTTCATTTACTATTTTGCCCAAGGAAAACAGGTCTCGTGACCTTCTGAGATTTGGGTTCTTAAGGCATTCAACATTACAGGTTACCTAGAACATTGTAGGTTAGCACGTACAGGAAGTTATGAAGAAGTTATTTCAAGTCCTGGTTTTGTAGAGATATTCTTTATAGTCAGACAAGTATACTTTTCTTGATTGAAGAGGACTGCGAACTTCAGTTATCTATTTTTTTCCTTAAAATTTCCCTAGAAATCTTAGCTTTCCAACTTTCAAATGAAAAAGACCATGAGCTTTAGTTGTTCCTCCTCTCCCCCATGACAAGAAGACAGTTATTGGTTGAAGTGGCAGTTTTCCCCACTTATATAGACTCTTAGAGGTGGTATCAATGAGGCTTCCCCATTGATATCACTGACCAGACTCCATGAGAAACCATTGGAATTCCATAATATTTTCAAGTGGGCATCAGGAATTCTCCACAAAAACCAGTCAACACACCCATTTCATTCTGGGATGCTACATCCATAGGGTAAAGATGTAGAGTCATCATGGGGCTTTAGAGGCCAGAATCAATTCCCACACATGAAGAAACAGCCCAAGAAAGTTTAAGTCACTTATAAAATTCACATGGGTAGAAAATGTTAAAGGTGGGCTTCAAAATCAAAGTATTTCCTATTTGTCAGAGGCAGAGGGCTCACTCCTTTTCCAGCTACCAAAAGTATTTTCTAGAATCCTTTGGTTCCCCCCCCCCCCAGATGCCTTCTCCTCCCACATGAGCAAATTAAAAAAAAAAACCAGAAACTTGCTATTCACATACTCTGTCTAACATGAAATCTGACTGGGTTTCATTAGTGTCTTAGTTGTAATATTTCCTTTTGCTGGTAGAAGGGTTGGCAGGGGTTGGGTGGGGGGGGAAGGAAGAGCTAGAATAAAGACATCTTCCATTTGTAGATATGTTACACAATAGAGTTGTAAGATCATATCCTGAACATTGAAAATGATAGTGTATGAGACTCCTTTTCCTCTGCCCCTATACTTTTTTTTTAAACCCTTAACTTCTGTGTATTGGCTCCTTGGTGGAAGAGTGGTAAGGGTGGGCAATGGGGGTCAAGTGATTTGCCCAGGGTCACACAGCTGGGAAGTATTTGAGGCAGGATTTGAACCCAGGACCTCCCGTCTCTAGGTCTGGCTCTCAATCCACTGAGCTACCTAGCTACCCCTGCCCCTATACTTTTTAAACTGATTTATCTGGTTCTCTAAATCAAAGTCCACATCTCTAAATGAAAATCCATCTAACATCCGATTATATATCCAGAAGCTAGTTTATTGAACTGTACACAACAGTAGTATCAAGTCTATAACTCGATTTCCGTGCAAGTCTAGGAAACAAGATACTAGTACAAAAATTGTGCTCCTCAGGACCTGAGACTGACTCGATATTCCTTTCTTGGCACCTGCCATATTCCATGAAAGGAGGGGAGTTAGTTTTGACTTCTGTAAAAGGAAGCATTTGGATCCCATTTTCAAATGCCATGTTTTAGAACTAAACTAGGAAACGTCCAAAGATGACCTTTTGAAAGATTTCACTTTCCCTAATAAAAGTAGAAGGAACTTGGATTCTGAAGTGAAGATCTAGTTTGAGATCTCCACTCCATTTATTACCTGTGTGATGGTGGGGAAATTGCTTAAAATTCCTGCACCCAAGTTTCCTCTGTAAAATGAGAAGGTTGAATTAAATGATCCAAGATCCCTTCTATAACCAGGATTGTGAGCCCCAGTGATATATGAACCTAAGCTCCAAACTGTTCCAAGATAAGGCTTTAGCCCTTGAGGCAAGGGTTGGAGTGCCAAGAACCAAAGCAGTCATTGACTCTGAATAGGGTAGCCCTATAGAGATGGGGCCATCATCCACCACTGAAGATTCTCTAATATTTTCCCCCTCCATAGGAAGCAGCAGAATTTTGTAAAAAACAAGTCTTCCGGTTCCAAATCTTGTGTTCCTTCCATGGTGCCACATGCTGCTTCCCAAAGGGAGTGATTTATCCAACATAATAGTCAAATACAAAAACTAATTAGACTAGGCATCAGCAACATGGAATTCTAAGTTAATTCTTATTGCAGAGTCATATTTCTCCAATGTTTACACTGAGGGCAATAGTAATTATGCCATCAATTTAACAATGGAATAGGTAAGGACTTCCCACAAAATACCATGAGGCTGCAGAAATGGGAAGAGGGAAGAATGGACAAGAATTTACCTGGGGGCAAGTCAAGGAGGTCATTATTTTTCTATTTGGTTTCCTATTTTTGCTAAGTAATTTCCATTTTATAGAGCAGTGATGGGCAAACTATGGCCCACAGGTCAGATGTGGCCCCCTGAAATGTTCTATCTGGCAGCATGACATTATTCCTAATGTGACAAATACAGTGAAACTTCCAAGGAGTTGCCTTAGAAAGACTGACAGATGAGCATTTCCTTTCCTTTGGCCCCCTCTTGAAAAAGTTTGCCAACACTGATATAGAGTGGTACCAAGAACTATTCTAGATTTTTCAGTCTAGGACAAAGGTCTAGTCCTAGTAATGTCTTTGCTTCCATAGCCCATTGTATTTCCCTCGGTACCATGCCATTTAAAAACTCCAAACCCAAGTCTTCATAGAGCACTTTGACTCTGTTGTCATAGCATTCTGTCTTGCATCAATTTTTTCTTTTTGTACAGTCTCTCCCTCCATTTAGGTTGTAAGTTGCTGAGGACAGAAGTCAGGTTAGACATTTTCCAAACATTAGACCCATTCCCTAACACAGAGTTTTGTGCATGTGTTTCTAATTTAGCATCACTGAATTAAACTTAAAAATCTCACTCTGGAACGCCTTGTGAAGTGGCCTGGGACTCGGGAAAGAAGCAGAGCCATCACAAATGTTAAAAGCATTTTATTGTTTATCCTCTTTAAAAAAAAAAAAAGAAAAATGAACTTCAGAGGATGATGCCGATTTACTCGTGAACTAGATTTAAATGAGGCAGTTACACAAAGTCTCTGCTGTCTCTCTCTCTCTTCCAGAGTCATTGAATCCAGTGGCAAAAGTTAGGACAATTGGCAACGGCATGAGATTCAATGGATTACTGTGGTACCTTCAATGCCTGACTAAGCTCCAAGTGCTCCACAGTGCCATCCATTCAATCATCAGCTGGGGAAAGTCTTCATTTGCTTGGGGTAGACCACACACCCCTCCCCCCCCAACTCACTGACAGTTGGAGGACTATCAGTACTCTTAACTTGGTTAGCCTGTCTGCTGAGATGGTTTTACATGTGTGGCCACTGCATGTCCTGGAACTTCTATAGGGCCACAGGTGATAGTTGAAAGATGGGCACCAAAGGTGGATGACTCGCCCTGAAAGGGACTTGCCAAGCCCTCACACCAAAGGTAATCAACCTCCCCTGGTGGCACCATAGTGCTCAAAAAGTGGCCCTTCTCACCCGATATGGCTAGTCCAGCCTGGGCAGCTAGATGGCACCACAGTGCTCAGAACAATGCCCTTGATCCAGAGATACTAAGCACCAATTACATGACAGACACTTTTAAGAGCTGAGGAAACAAAGAAAAACAAAATAGTCCTTGGCTTTAAGGAGCCTACATTCTATCAGAGGGAGAATCACAGGTTTGCATCACATTAAAGTGAGGGAGAAAACAGTGGTTCTGGAATCAGAGGACCTGGGTTCAAATCTCACTTTTAATCATTACAATCTGCTTAACTCTGAGGCCCAGAGAACATAAGTGATTTGCCCTGTTTCATCTGTAAAATGAAGATAGAAATAATGGGCTCTGAGGTCCCTGCCAAATTTTGATCTATGCTTCTAGGAATAGCATGTAAGTAAAGTCAGGGTCATTTGGAGAATGGGTGTTCTTTGGAAAAAGGATGAGAGATCGGATGGGAAGTAGTGTTTGAGGAGAGTCTTGGAAGAAGCTGGAAATTCGAACAAGGAGGGAGGACACTCCAAGAATGAGGCACAGCCTGGGCAAAGATATCAATTGGGAAGTTGTAGCATCCTATGTGAACAGTAAAGTGCTCAGATGAGGTCTACTGGAAAATACCCAAAGGGTTCGTGTACAATTATCTTGAATTGCTGTAGTGGTAAAGGATGGACCTTAATTGTTGACTAGAGGAGTTTGCTTCTAACCCCAGACCTTGTGGTCTTTTCATCCTTTCTGTCATGAACCCCCCTTTGGCAGCCTACAGAGGCTCAGACCAAAGCTTTAGCACCTACATTCACGATTGAATGAAATGCAAAGTTTCAGTTAGAAGTTAGTGGAAAGAAGGATGTAATCCCACAATTACAGTCCCCAAGTTAAAAAACCTAGGCAGTGACCTATTCAGAGAGTGAAAGGAAGACTGTGGATCCCAGGTTGAGAACCCCCATCCTAGAGGAATAGCCAGGTAAATACCTCGGCTAAGTTGGCTTCCCCCCTTTCCCTTCCTGGCATGCCTTCCTGCCCATTCCATCCCCAACCAAGAGGCCTCAGGAACTGACAACAAATTTCATCTTTTCTCTCTCCTTTAGGAGCCCAGGCAGAGAGAGAGGAAACTGCAAAGACAGGGAGCCCTGGTGCACTTTAGCTGTGAGGGCAGCCTAAAAGAGGCTTTCCATGAAGCGAGTGTTTCCATGATCCTCACCTTAGACATTTCCCTGGGAAAGCGAACTCAAGTAGGAGCAAAGGAAGGAGAAGGCGAGTCCATAGGGCCCTCCTCACATCGATTTCCTGGCGCAGCCTCCTGTTTTATCACTCTCCATTTATTGAGTGTACCTGCACGAGAAAGCAGGAGCGTTTGTGCTCCCAGGGGAAGCTCCCAGCAACTCTACTCCCTCCTCATCAAGGATGATGGACTCATTCACTTCCATTCACCTTGTCAACAGCCTCCCCAGCTCTGATGGAGATGGATTACCAGTGGTAGAGGTGATCTGGGACACTTCATTAATACTGCATTCCCCATTAACAGGCAGCCCCAAGCCAGAGTCTGCAGAGCACCAGTGATAGGGGGAGGGGGAGGCTGGCCTCCAAAAAAGGAGTCAGTTTCTCCTGCTTTTTATTCCTGCTCTCAGTTCTTTCCCAATAGCAAAACCAGACAACCTAGAGGAAAACAATCAAATTTCCCTCCTAGAGGAATGGTGATCATGGAACCTAGATGTCCCTTCCCTCAGCATCCAACACATCCACCTGAAATGGTGAGCATGAGATTTAAAGAAACAGCCTTTTCAAAAAGAAGGTAAACTGAGGCTCTAGAATGGAGAAGTGACTTGTTGACTGAGGTTCAGCCCTGATATCATCTCCTACATGAGAAGCCTTTCCTGACACCCCCTACTCATGGTCACCCATAACTTTTTATATTCTAGGGGTTTACTTGTGTACATTTTTTGGTAGTGGAATATAAGCTCTTTGAGGTCAAGGACTGCTTCAATTTTACTTTGCCATCCCTAGTGTCTGGCACAGAAGCCGACCTTCAGGAGGAGCTCACTTCTAATTGAACAGTTGAACCCTGATATTTGCGAGCAACCTTTTCCCTTCACTTTTCTAAAGACATTGTTTTTGGTTCTCTCTCCTTTAAAATAGTACTTGTAATAAGACTAACACCATCAAATGTGGGTCCTATGAAATTCATAACACTGGCTCTGTCTAAATCCCATCTGGCCAGAGGATCCCATCTCAGAATGAACTCACTCAAGCATCAGGTTTTGCCCAGTCTTTGAAGTGAAGCTGAGACTTTAAAGCAGTGATTCCCACAGTGGGCACCACCGCCCCCTGGTGGGTGCTACAGTGATCTGGGGTGGGGCAGTGATGGCCACAGGTGCATTTATCTTTCCTATTGCTATTAAAATTAAAAAAAATAATTTCCAGGGGTGCTAAATAAATTTTTTTCTGGAAAGGGGGCGGTAGGCCAAAATAGTTTGGGAACCACTGCCCTAGAGTATTAGGGAGGAAATCACATTCGCAAAATTCTAGAGTACTATATGGATACCAATGATTTCTACAGACTCTTAAAACCTCTGTGAAATGTTTTCCATCATTTTCATTTGAACCTTGCCAGCACCCCAGGCTGGTAGACTTAAGTCATATCAGCCCTGTTTTCAAGATTCAAACTTGAGTCTTCCTGACTCCAGAACTAGCACTGTCGATTCCCCATATGGATGGTTTTGTTGAGGCACACATTCACTTTCATCGAGTTGAGAAGAATGAATCCAGGTACTTGGAGAACTATATTATAGTATAACAATACTTGGAGGTCTGGTTTAATGGCAAGTTGTGGGGAAGGAGAACCTAACAGACATTCAGAAGAGTGATCAAAACTTTTAGGAACATTCTTCCAAGATACTCCTTGTGGATCATTTGGCTGATTGTCACATGGAAACCAGAAGCTTCTGATACCATTTTATAGGAAGGAACTTTTTCATTTTAGCCTGAGAAGAGCAACTAGTGATGTCCTCAGCTCCTTATAGCGAGTATGACTATGGAGCAGAGAAGACTAGAATAGAAATTGGACTTCTAAAATTCCTTTAAAATGTGGAATGCCATCACTCTATAAGAGAAATTCATAGAAATGGGAGTTATCTTCCGAAATGATACAGGGGAATAGTAAGTAGCACCATGAAAACAATGTATACAATGAGTACAACTAAAGCCAAATGCTTTAGAATTGTGATGCATCTTGTTGTTCTTGGACAAAAGATGAGGAAATGTACTGACTTCCTTTCATGGGGAATGGGAGAAAGGAAGACCCAAGTTTCCATCTCAAGACTCTCCTGCTGTCCCTGCACACAAATAACTTTTGCAGATGAGGAAACTAAGGCTACAGGATAAGGAAACTGGATTCAATGACTTCCAAGGTTCCTTCTAGCTCTAGATCTATGATCCTATGATTCTTGGTATGGCATGATGCTTAGGCAGTTGTTGTTTGTTTTTTTTCTTAACCATGGGAGGAATTTTATATTTGGAGCCAGAAGACCCAAGTTCAACTTTTGGCTCTCCTACATATTACTGGAGTAATAGAGGAAGCACCCCTTGATCAGTAGGGCTTAATTTAATCATTTAAAAAACGAGGGAAAAAAGAGGGCATTGACCTAGGTGACTTTGAGATCTTTTTTAGAAGGGAAGGAGAGATGGATAAGAAAAACAATTGATACTAAAGCCAAAGGACATCAAGATACATATTTGTTCAAAATAGATTTTGTCTTGATTACTGGAGACTAATTTAAAGAACAGAGTGATTGTGTCATTAAGTTCTAACTTTTAGGCCCTCCATAATCTGGGTACATACAGATATTAGCCAGCTTTATTTCCTTCTTCTCACAGCTCACATATTTCATTCTAGACAAGTCAGATCTCTTCTTGGTCACAAGAACAGACCTCACTTCTTCCAAATTTTCAATCTTGTTCTACCCTCTTTTGAGAATTCACTTGGTTCTATCCAAATCTTTTCATTTTTCAGGCAATTCCAAATCCTGCCTCCTACGCAAAGCCAACTTTTCCATTACCTCCACTCTTCTTATAAGGAAGGAATCCTGCAACACAGGAAAGCAGAGCTGAGACAAAACTTGAGGCCTCTATAACTTAGTACCATTTGTTTTGGGTACGTGTGTGTTTTAAGCAATTGAGCTGGGAAGACAGTTTAGAACCTTTGACAGGAGAAATAGTTTGGATGACTTTCCTTGTGTCTTCCTGCCCTGACAACCCCAAGGCCAAACCTCCAAGCCCAAAGATCAATTATAATCCTTTATCCAGGCTTTGATAAGTTGGGACAAGGCTATTAAGCTAAACAAAGCCAGCTAAGTCTATTCAAGGTAGGAGGGACCCAAATGACATCTTCTAAGTTTGGGGCTTTAATGAGAAAAAATATTGGTAATTCCTTCCCCCTTATTTAAAGCAAGGAGGTGCCTCTTCTCCTGAGACCCCACTGAGCTGATTATCCAGTCTGTAGATTCTAATCAGAACAGAAATACAAGCCATGGGCATCCAGTTCTCTAATGAGAGTTGACATTGGCTCCAGGCCTCCAGAACTGAATTAGGGAAAGTAGACTGTCTCACTTGAAGTTTCCCCTCTGGGACCCCCACTACTCCCAAGAGATTAAAACTCCCTTTATCTGCTGAGGGGAGTCACTGAAGCCAACTTTGTCAGGGCAGAAAGGACTCTCAGCTTTATTGATTCTAATCTACCTTCTTGCTTGGGTTGGTTTAGAAAGAGAACAAGAGAAAAAGAGAATGGAGAATTCACTTCTACGACTTTAAGGAGGAAGATCGATAGTGAAAGGAGTTTCAGGTTTGTTCACTAAGGTCAGGTTCAAGAGACCCCCCCATAAAGTAATTGGAGTCAATCGCAAACCCAGAACTATTATATTCCAATATTCTCATTTTATACATTCATTTTTATGCACTGAATAAAGATCTACCAGAGTTGTGATTTGCCTGAGGTCACATAGTTCATCCGCTTGTTGTTTGTTTTTTTTTTAACCTTTACTTTCTGTCTTCTTGTTCTATCTTAGAAATGATACTAAGGACTAGGCAACTAGAGCTAAATGACTTGCCCAGAGTCATCCAGCTAGGAAGTATCTGAAGCCAGATTGGAACTGAGGTCCTCCCAACTCCAGGCCTTGATAAATGAACCTGTCCCAAGACTGCAGGGAGTAATCAGAGGTGGGATTTAATCAAACCCAGATGGTATTTTTTAACCACTGTCTCGCACTGATTACAATTATGCCCTTAAGAGTCTGAAGTGGGTTTACCTATAGAGTCATGTTCTGGACTTTGGAGCTAGAGTTCTCTGGATTTTAACTGAAATAACCATTGAACTTGGGACAGCTAGGTAGCATGATGGATAAAGTGTGCCAGGCTTGGAGTTGGGAGGACCTCAGTTCCAATCTGGCCTCAAATACTTGGTAGATCTTTCTTTATTCAGTGCATAAAAATATATGTAATCCCTGTTGAGGCCCCCCAGCTCTCATCAGCTCAGGACTCATCTTCTCCCCTCGACCTCCTCAGTGCCCCAGCCTGGACATCAGCAAGAATCCTTCATGTTTTATACTCTTGAGCCATGGTTTTCTAAGTGATTCAGATTCTGTACAAAATTGGACATTGATGCAAACTTAGCATTATATTGAGATTGTCATGAATTTTAAAATACAGTAAAACATTCTCAGAGGATATTTCTTTATTCAGAAAATGGGTATAATCTTGGCTCTACTAGACATTTATACTGTCCCTTTAAGATCTGCAAAGGACTTTGTCACATACATCATTGCCTTTGTTTTTCTCAACAATCCTGTGAAGGTCATTATCTTCATTTTTTTAAAACCCTTGTACTTCGGTGTATTGTCTCATAGGTGGAAGATTGGTAAGGGTGGGCAATGGGGGTCAAGTGACTTGCCCAGGGTCACACAGCTGGGAAGTGGCTGAGGCCGGGTTTGAACCCAGGACCTCCTGTCTCTAGGCCTGACTCTCACTCCACTGAGCTACCCAGCTGCCCCTATCTTCATTTTTTAAATGAGGAAACATTCACCCAGGACACTTCCATCTTTGCCCCTTTGCTGTCTGTAGAGCATTTTGGGGATTGGGGACAAAGTGTTACTGGAATTCTTAAGCAAGGTGCCTGTGAAAAGAAGTTCTAAATTGTTTCTGCACACACAGCCTGCATTCCTAAGCCATTCCTGCTTGAGTATTTGATTCTATGATGTGTCTTCTAGGGTGTTTGCTTATCCTCTCCCCTTTCAGGGCAGAAGAGGCTGCCTTGAACACATCTTCTTCACCCTTCTTCTCAGGTTCTTCCCAAGAATTATCTTGACTCTTTCCACTGTAGAAAATACATGTGAAACCTGTCTTTGAGGTATTACGAATGTTTTCTACTAGATTAAAGCTGATAGAACATCAGGAAAGCTAGAGGCTGATTGTGGAAGGGTGAGTGTTCTTTAGCCCACCTTTCTCCCCAGTCTCCAGGGGACCCTGGTCAAGTGTCATCTGAGATGTTATGAGTTCTATATTTTAGAAATATAGGCAAAGGGGGCATTTGAGTGGCTCAGTGGAGTGAGAGCCAGGCCTAGAGATGGGAGGTCCTGGGTTCAAATCTGGAATCAGATACTTCCTAGCTGTGTGACCCTGGGAAAGTCACTTAACTCTCATTGCCTAGCCCTTACCTCTCTTTTGTTTGGAACAAATATACAGTATTGATTCTAAGATGGAAGGGTTTAAAAATATATATGGGCAAGCAGGATACAATCCATCCTCCATCATCATCATTTAGATAGCTTTAAGGTATTCAAAGCACTTAAATCCCTTATCTGATCCTCATAACAGAAGTAGGTACCCTTGTCCCCATTTTAGAGATAGGGAAGTAGACATCCAGAGGATGCATAAGGTTACATATCTAGTAAGTTTTCTGAGGCTGGATTTAACTTAGGGTCTGACTCCAGTTCTTCATTCACTGTGTTGTGTAGCATCAGTATGACTATATAAGAGGAAAAATGAGTGAAAACAGGAATGACTGGTGAACATTTAAAGGGAATGAGTGAAAAATCTGTTCCACTTAGTGTTCAAACGCGTTTACACGTGAACCTTGCTCATCAAGTTAGTTGCATTGATATTTAATGTTAACTCCTAAATACTTTTTAAAAATACAAGAGGAAGCCAAGGCTGGAGAGGAGGGGACCACCCAGACATACTAGGGATGGGAGGGGGTTATGGAAAAATTTACAACTCTCACTGCTTTTGTACACCTGAATGTGCGTGCCATAGCTGAAGAGGAATCAAAAGAAATCATTGAATGAGACAGGTAGGTGGCTCAATACATAGAATGCCAGGCCTAGAGACAGGAGGCCCTGGGTTCAAATTTGCACTCCAACACTTCCTCCCTGTGACCTGGGCAAGTCACTTAATATCAGTTTCTTAGCCCTTACCACTCTTCTGCCTGAGAACCAATATATAAGGACCAACAACTCCTAGATGGAAAGTAAGGATTGTGTTTTGTTGTAGATTTTTTTAAGTTCCTGAAACCAAGTCAATTCCCCATTTTTAATAGGCCATCTTTCCATTCTAAGTACATTGAAGAGAAGCCTGACCCCTTAGAACCCAACATTCCCTTTTGTCTGAATTACAGCCTGTAATTATATCGAATGATACAAAAGTTTATGTTTGGATGAAAAATAAAAGGATGTATACAGTGCAGTTGGGAAAGATGAATACTTATTCAAATAAAATTTATTTGAAGAATTCTCCCCCCTTCCCACTCAAGATTTTCTTTCAAAAATTTGTGTGATTATGTTTTCAGGATTGATGGGCACAATTTCAGAAAAAAAGGAGGTCCTACATGTAAGAAAATTCCAATCCATTGGGATGGCTTTAGGAACATGATTTTCATACCACAGGGCAGGTAGGTGATGAAGTGAATAGAGTGCTGGGCTTCAAGTCAGAAAGAATCCAATTCCAGAGTTCAAATATGGACTCACCAGCTGTATGATCCTAGGCAAGTCATTTAACCCCATTTGCCTCAGTTTCCTCACCTATAAAATTGAGCTGGAGGAGGAAATAGACAACTACTAAAATATCTTTGCCAAGGAAACCCCAAATGGGGTCACACAAAGAATTGGACACAAATGAAAAATGAACAATAAGTTTGCTAATGCCTGAGCTGGATAGCAATTACCAAGGTTACTGGGGAAGAAACATATGCTACAAAGTCAGTAGAATTATGAAGTCCTTGGATTACCAAGGACCGAAAGCTACATACAAAAAGAAACCAGACTCAGAAAAAGAAAAGAAACAAAGAAATGGATCATTAAGTGCTCCAAATTTGAAGACAGAAAATGTGGCAGCAAAAGAGTCTAGTGTCCCCATTCAGCACTGAAGTTGCAAACCCACTAGGACCATCCTCAGGAGATGTCATAGAAAATTTAAGGTTGAGCCCCAGCTCATGGTCAATCCAATACTGAAGATGTCTATATCAACACGTGCAATCAAACTGCATACAGATCCTTCAAGAAATAGAATGCTTGGCAAATAAAAACAATGGAAAAATTATAGAACTGTGCCCCACAGGCCACACAAATTTATGAGACAATTTCATACATTTTCATTCACGTATGCATACAGTTTGCTAATGCATCAGAAACTCAAAGTGATCAAAGAATCGACACCAAAGCTGAGGGTGGTGTTACCAGGATACACTTGATGCATATGATGGAACTCACTGAACACAGAAGATAGAATAAAGATATGAGAATCACAAAATCTGACATTTAAATATATCTCTGGTTTAGCTACCCTCCTGATGTCAGCTAAGCAAAAATCTTGAGCAAATGTCTTCTCTTTACATTTTGAAGGTCTGGACCAAAATATCCACACTAGCTGGGCCTGATGTTGACATTTTCTACTATCTTTAAATGTCAGAGACCAGCTCTGGCTGCTGCATTTGTCTAATGGATTGCCTTTAGTATATTTATGCACCAAGAACAGATCTTTTCCAAATCTCTTACTCTCAGAGGTAATTGAAATGAAATAAATTGATGTGGGAAAAAATACAGTATAAACATTCAGAAAAATACAGCTAGGATGGTGAAGGCATTAGACAAGTCATGGGTATCAGTTGAAGGGTAATAACAGCGAAAGGAAGATTAGGGTTTATTCTGCTTGGCTCCAGAGGACAGAAGCAAAACAGATCATTACATGCTCCAAATTTAAACTCAGAGGAAAAACCAAAAACAAAACCAGAAAAAAAGGCTAACAAAGAAGTACAAAAGTGGAATGCCTCAAGAAATATTGATTTCCCCATTACCAAAGGTTTTCAAGTAAAAGCTGTTTTAAGTAAGCCAAGAAGAACAGCTGGGTGGCTCAGTGGATAGAGAACAAGACCTAGAGATGGGAGGCCCTGGGTTCAAAACTGACCTCAGATCCCTCCTACTTGTGATTCTAGCATCGCCCTAGCCCTTACTGCTCTTCTGCCTTGAAATCAATATACAGTATTGCTTCTAAGATGGAAGGTAAGGGCATTGTGTAATTAGAAATCTTGAACCTTTGGACTTTATCTCCCAGAATCCTTTTCCCTTCATCCATGCAGCGTCCTTACATATTGTAAATAAGTCTGCTGTCACTCTGCCCCCTCTCTCTCTCTTCTCTCACGACCATGGCTGGGTTAGCTCTCTTTACTCTAGCTTTTTATTTTCCTTTACTTCAAGATATTTTTAATAAACTTCATAAAGTATACTTGGAGTATTTGTATATTATTTTTTTAAGTTTACAGTATATTAAAAAAGAAGAAACACTGCCACCTTGAAAAGTGAGGAGAGCATTTAGATTGCAAAAGGTCAGAAAACCATAGTTAAAAAAATATTTCTGTGTACAATTGGGAAGAATGCAATAATTAAAAAAAAAGTACTCTGTGCTACCAGATGACCAACTCTGTGACAGGTGCTATGCTTACAAAGGGCTGGGCAATGCCTGTTCTCAGAAAGCACACAGTCTAGTAAAGGAGACAACATGCAGACAATTATATATGAACAAGATATAGACAGCTAAATTGGAAATTGGCAGAACTTGCAGTTCAGAAGATAAAAGTATTATTTGAGGAAAGAGTTCAGCAATCTGCCCTAGAATGGGAAAATTCCACTAGAAACAGGACGCCATACCAGGAGTCAAAGAACAGGAGATCAAATTCCACTTCACTGATTTTTACCCATGTGGGCTTTGGGCAAGTCATTGACCTCTTTTCCTCATTTGTGAAGTGGGGATGGGGTAGGACTGTACTAGATGATGTCTAAGGTCACATCTAGATATATAATCCCTCATAGCCTTAATTGAATAGAAGTTGTCACCAGAACTTGTCCATAGGCATCCCGTGGCATGTCCCACCTCCTTATATTTTTCTTGTAGTGGGTCAAAGTGCACTCTTCACATGAATATCTGTCAAATAATGCCTTTTCTATGCAGAGAGGGAGAGAGATACCTGGGAATTTTACTGTAACAAACATTTTTTAAAACTGCATTCTGGGGGCAGCTGGGTAGCTCAGTGGATTGAGTCAGGCCTAGAGACAGGAGGTCCTAGGTTCAAACCCGGCCTCAGATACTTCCCAGCTGTGTGACCCTGGGCAAGTCACTTGACCCCCATTGCCCACCCTTACCAATCTTCCACCTATGAGACAATACACCAAAGTACAAGGGTTGAAAAAACTGCATTCTTCAGTATGGCACTTGACAAACATGAGGATCTCTAGCGAAAAATCCATTTAAACCTTGCTGCCTTGCCATATCCTTTCAAGGCTGTCCTCGTGTTCAGGGTTATTGTCAAAATTTCTCTGAAGTTAAAGGACCAGTATTCAAAAACTCTACACCTGATGCTTACTACCTAAGTGACCTTTTAACTTTGGGCCTCAGTTTCCTCATTTGTAAAATGAGGACTGAAAGAATTGGCCTCCAAGGTCTCTTTTAGCTCTAAGTCTATGATCATTCTCTAAGTAACTCTCTAGGCCTCAGTTTCTTCATCTATAAAATGGGGCAGTTGGATTAGATGGCCTCAAAGGCCATTACTATATCCAAGATTCTATGAAATTTTAAGTGCAAAGATTTCCTATGTTAGATCCTGAGTATGGTAGCTCCTTTTCATATTCTGTGAAAGGACATTTCTTCCTCATAGGGCATTTACTCACTTGAGCTTACCACCACCCTGTCACACATTTAATTCAACTCAATTTTTCTGCAAATTATAGATATATCAGCAGAATGGATAAAGGAGAACTAATCTTGGAATTCAAGAACTAAGTTCTACCTCTGATCTATCCTGGCTATGTGACCCTGGGTAGTTCTTTAACTTCTCGGGACATCTTGAAGACTGTAGAAATTACAAGGTGGCTACTAATTTACATTGGTAGATTGTTTTGTTCAGAGTTCTCTATACCACTGAAACCACATATCTAGTTTTAATTTTTTTTCAAGCACTATATATATGTATACATATGTATGTACATATATATATTTAAAAACCAGAAACAAATGATCCTTACTTAGTAAGGTTTGCCACCTACCCCAACAGCATGTGCCCAGCTTGGCTATCACTGAAAGATTCTGGGATGGACAGAATATAATATATAGGGTAGGAGAGTCTCGTTAACAATCAAGTGACAAATTTGCTTTAGAGGAAGGAATTCTCAGCCAGGCTTAGGACTAGATGGCTTCTGAGGTTCATTCCAGCTCAAACTAATTCTAGGTGACAGACTCACATTATCAAGATTCCCATCATGTGTCACTAGAAGCAAGGGAGACCCCTCTAAAGGTTAGAGATAGAGACACCATTGACTTCATAATGGTGGGTATGGAGGAATGGGGTGGGAGGAGAACAATGACAGGCCTCAGTTATTTAGCTTTGGGGGTTTTCCTTTAGGGAACCATTAGCCTTGAAGACAGAAGTCTGAAGTACTAACTAGAGCATCTCCAAAGACTTCATATGCCAAACCTGGGTCTTAAGACCAGCGATTTAGAGTCCAAGCATCTCAGAACACATAGTCCAACCCTTTCATTCTACACAAGAGGAAATAGGATCAAGAGATCTTAAGTAATTTGTTTCATAGGTGACTGAAAAGACTCAAAAGAAGACTTAATTTTCTTTTTTATAAGGCAGAGTAGTATAATAGAGATGTCAAAACATTTGGTCTTAATATGGGTCTACAGCCCTCCTAAATGCAGCCCAAATAAGATTAAAATATAATCAAGGAATACTTAACAAAATATACAGCAGAACAGACACTACATTTGAAAACTAAGACAATATGTGGCCTGCTCAGATCCTGAAATATGAATCCGTGGATTTCTATTTGAGTTTGATACTACTGAACCTTGGAACCAGAAAAGCCTGGGTTTTAGGATCAGACCTTCTAAACTTGGTGACAGACCTCTCAAAAGGTCTGGTATATCCCCTGGACCTTTTCTCAAAATGAGGTATTTGAAAGCATAGCATAAAATACATAGGATTACAAAGGAAACCAATAGCATCGAATCAGTTTTCAAAGCATTTTTAAGTTAATTGATGCCAAGGTAAGAACTTTGTCCTAGGAGACAGTCAAGATGCTGCCAATTCATGTAGTGCCACCTTGACCACAACAACCTAAAAATCACATAAAACCAAATTCTGGTCAGGAAAGCAGGGGAAAAATCATGAGTCATTTTTCCATTCTAGGTAAGCTTAGGAAGAGAGACAGAATGATCTGCCCACTGGAGCCAGGGCTGGCCAGGAATACAGCCCAGTCCAGAAAAGGTAAGGGTTATCAGTGAGGAGCTTTCTATTATCCAGGGATGCTAAGAAGTCTGTGACCAAGCATCAGAGCAGAAAAGGATCCCAAGGGACACTCAGAACCAACAATGGGGATGGGACTGGGTGCCAATTGGCAGTTCTGCTGCACATTACCCAGTTGTAGGGTTGAGTGTAAATCCAATGAGAAAAGCTCTAGTTATGAATGAACCAAAGAGGATATTTCAAGAATTTAGCTGCATGGCCCTGAATCCAAGAACAGAGGTGGGGAGGGGGTTCATTTTAACCTTTAGACCCACACATAAGCCTGTAATGAGATAGACCACAACAGGAAACCAATATCTAAGGGAGAGTCAGCTATTCAGAAGCTCAACCTTACAGAACCCTCCCAGTAGGTTAACAATACTATGAAAACACAACCACATTATGTCAGTTGGGTGGCTCAGTGAATTGAAAGCCAGGCCTGGGGATAGGAAATCCTGGGTTCAATTCTACCTCAGATACTTCCTAGCTATGTGATGCTGGGAAAGTCATTTAACCTTCATTGCCTAGCCTTTACCGTTCTGCCTTAAAACCAATACACAGTATTGATTCTAAGATGGAAGGTATGAGTTAAAAAAAAAGTAAATACTCAACCACACACAGACCAACAGATCTAAACATGGATAAGAATGTGCAGAGCTCAAATCAGGAGGGCAGTGGACAAGTCTTCCCTTAGACCTGAGAAGCAGCAAAAGCTTACAGGCTCTTAGATTGAGCTTTGAAGATAGCTAGAAGTCATAAGTCAAAAGCTCAGTTCAGACTTCTTCCACATCAGAAGTGAACAGAGCAAGTCAAGTAGTAGATTGGAAGAATGAGTAAAGAATCACACTATAAAGAGTTGCAATGATCACTAGGAAGCTCAAGATTCCAAGACAATGACTCAAAAATATATAGAATCAAAATCTCGAAGAAAAATAGAAATTATCACAAGTTTGACAAGAATTCCTAGAAGAACTAAAGTTTTCATTTTTTATTCAAAGATATTTTCCCAATTACATGCAATAACAATTTTCAACATACATTTTTGGAAACTATAAGATCCAAATTGAATCATTCCCTTGGAGACTGTAACCAATTTAATCTGGGTTATACATGTATAATCCCTCAAAACATACTTCCATATTGGTAATTGTAAGAATATTCCATTATTTTAAGTGGGAAAGTTTTTAAAAATCAAGAATGATGAAATTGGGGAAAAGAAATGAGTAATGCAAAAAACTATGAAAAGAGAACAGCTTCCACCCCAGCCTTAAAACACATAGGGAAACATATCAAAATTACAGGAATAAGAGCCATTCTCTAAATGATAAATGATCAAAAAAATGAACTGACAGTTTTCAAAGGGGGGAGGGAGTGGGAAATCAAGCTGTCAATAGCCATGTGGAAAAAAAAACATTCTGAATTAGAGAAACGCATTAAAAACTTTGAAGGTACCGCTCTACACCTATCAGATTGGCAAAGATGACCCCAAAAAGGAAAATGAGTACTAGAGATGTTAAACACAAATGCACTAATGCACTGTTGTTGGAGCTATAAATATGTCTATTCTGGAAAGCAATTTGGAACTATGTTCAAAAGGCTGTAAAAACTGTTAGTTTTTCTCTGATCCAGTAATTCCCCTACTAGGGCAGGGGAACCAAGGAGAAGGAAAAGGACCCATCCATACAAAAACATTTATAGAGATTTTTGTGGCAAAGAATTGGAAACTGAGGGGATGCCCATTGTTTGGGGAATGGCTTAGCAAGCCCCTCTGTGAATGTGATGGAATGCTACTGCACTTTAAGATATGATGAAGATGGTAAACTAAAGAGAAACCTGAGAAGACTTATGAATTGTTGCAAAGCGAAGAGAACAGAACCAATAGAACAATCTACATAGCAAAAGTGATATTGTAAAGATATCAGCATTGAAAATTTGGTGGATCGTGATGTTGATAAAAGTTCCTAAGTTTTTCAAAGCACATTATCCACTTGCAGATAGAGCTGATAGATTTAGAATATGGATTGAAGCCTCTTCCTTTTTTGAACATGGCTAATGTGAAGTTTATTTTGAATAATTATTTGGGAAAGGTTTTGGTTTTTTTGGACTTCGTTGAGCAAGGAAAATGGTAGAGAGTTTACAACTGGAAAAAAAAGTTTACTTTATAAATAATTATAATCCTAAAGTCTATTGGTATGGGACTCTCCTCATTGGTGGAGATAAGAATTCTTGCTCCTATCCCCATAGCAGGAGAGCTCTAGCCTTCCTTGAATTTTCTTCATATCTTAGAGCTTTCTTCAAGCTCATAATTCCTTCTGACCCTGCGGTTGCTTTGAATGGTTATGACTTTCAGCTTTGAGAGGAAAGATGGACAAAGTGCCACTCTTACTTCAACTTTCTAAAGGAAAAGGCTCTGGGAAGATAGGAGTTGAGGTCTCCCATCATGTCCCTATCCACAGCTTACTATACTAGAATTTGAGGAACTTCACCTTGGCTAAAGTCTGGAATCTATCTTGGAGCAAACTGGTGACATCAGGCCCCATTTCCTGCTTCCTCTTCCAGCAGGAATGAAAGTCTCCCTTTGAGAAGTGTGGGTGGAGAAGCTAGAGATGTCTATTGTGCCTCTTTTCTAGCTACATAAAGATACCTCCAACGCCATATGGAGGGGGATAGCCCTTGCCCCAAATTAAAAAAAAAACCTAAAAAGCATAAATCATAGAAAGTTACTAGAACTAAAGAATGGAAAAACATGCATCACCCTGATTGATACCAGGTCATTACAAAGGAGTGAAAGGTCAGATGTCATGTCCTGTTATAGACATGATGGAAGAACCAACAAAATATGTTGGCCAACTGTGATTCAGTGATACCAGATAGTTGGAAAGAGTTTATTATCACGGTCCATTAAGATGTGCATGGATGACCCAAAATTATCCAAAATTTACTTGTCGTTTTTGAAGATTCAAGAGATGAAAAAGATGCAATTTAAGGTGAATTAAGGATTGAAAGGTCAACAAAACATTTCTTCAAGATTCTATCATGGGATACTACTTGCCTACCATACATTTGATATTAACATGTTTATATAATCAATATTACTATGTCAATAACCCTGTGAGGTAGGTGCTATTGTTATCCCTATTTATGGATGAGGAAAATGAGGCAGAGGGGTTAAGTGATTTGCCCAGGGTCACACAGCTAAAAAATGTCTTGAGTCTAGATTTGAACTCAGGTCTTCCTAACTCCATATCAGGCACTTTATGCACTGCATCATTAGCAATATATGATCCTCTAAAATATTTTAGGGAATGTCCTATAGAAGAGTGATTAGA
The DNA here is from genome assembly GCF_016433145.1 of Gracilinanus agilis. Classification (NCBI taxonomy): domain Eukaryota; kingdom Metazoa; phylum Chordata; class Mammalia; order Didelphimorphia; family Didelphidae; genus Gracilinanus; species Gracilinanus agilis. The sequence continues at coordinate 760,376,508 of NC_058130.1, forward strand.
CTTATTCGGCTTGGCCCAAGAGGGCAAAACCAGGAACGATGGATGAAGTTATGAACAGATCAATAGAAATTTTGTGTCTGGAATAACTTCCTAACATTTAGAGATTTTAAAGAGGGGAGTGGTCTAGAGGCAGAGGGAAAGCTTCTGAGTGACCGCTTGTGGGGTGTTACAGAGAGTATTTCCTTATTTAAGTACTGGCTGAACCAAGTGACCTCCCAGATCCCTTCTTCCAACTCTAAAGTTCCTGGTGATGGATCTAACAGCCCTATCCCTTTCATAAGCAGTCCTGCAAAGCAGAAAGAACTCAAACAGGCTAGGAGTGGGAAGAAAGGAGGGGGGAAATTGAACACTTACTTGAAATTAATTTTTCCTAGGCAGCCCCAGGCTAAGGATATTGGTTCCCCTTGCTCCTGCGTAGCTGTTTCCAGCTGATGTGAATCACCTACTGTCAGTATGTTGAAAAACAGGTTGGAAATTATTATATTTCCCATGGGTAACTGTCAAAAATACTAGGCTTCTTAAGCTTCTCTCTCCATGTTTTCTTTTAGGAACCTTGGAATGGCCAAATATGCATTTGTCAGTTTGGGGAATGGGGTGGGGGGAATGCTATTGGAGAAGCCATAGATTAACTGGTGCCTATCACCACCCTAGGGGACCCTGGATGTTTTATCTTGAGCTATTTTCTTGGACTAGGCCACCTGGTCCTCCTACCTACCCTTGTGCACCCAAGGTGTGTGAAAATTCAGGATAATGGTGCATCTCTCCTCTGGGTATGACTTAACATGTGTGCAAGTTTGACCCGGACTCCACCATCAGGAGATGAGAAAAAGGTTTCATGACGAGGGTGTACATAAAAAATGAGGGCACAAGAATAGATGATTTCTAAGGTTCTTTCCAACTCTACTGTTAATATTTTAAAGAAATAAACTCCAGCAGCCTCAAGGGTTCTCCCTCTTTATGAGGGTTCTGACCACAGGGTGTTCACCTGGGACTCTGGGGATGAAAGTATAAGGGAGCAATGGTTTGAATACTTAACCCAGACAATACAGCAGAACTTCCAAATGAGGTATTTAAGTAAAGACTTCCAAACAAGGTATTTAAGTAAAGGCTATTAGCCTGAGTGCTTGTGTGGGAATCAAGGCTTTTTATCATATTATCTGTAATCTAGATATGAACTCAGTTTTGTTGTTCCCAGGGTAAACCCTGACAGCAAGCTAAAGAAAATGAGAGAAACTTCAAAGAATGGATCTACTCCTTATAAGAAGAGCTATGAACCCACATTTTCGACATCTCTGATGTAGGAATTAAGTTATGCATAGTTTAAATTGGGTAAAATAGAAGGCTGAGAAAAAAGGAGAAAAGGTAAATAAAAGATGGCTCTAGGTTGCCATTAGTTAAGGAAGACTTTCTGGCATTCTCCTTTCTCCTGTGAGAATAGAACTTGGTACTACCCAAGGATTAGGCCATGGATGGCCAATTTTGTGATCAAGCAGTTGTTTTTCTTCTGTTTCTACTTCCACAGTTGTTCTTCTGGATATGGACAGTGTTCTCTCATAAGTCTCTCAGAATTTTCCTGGATCATTGCATTGCTGCTGGTAGAGAAGTCCATTACATTAGATCGTACCACAGTATATCCATCTGTGTACAACATTCTCCTGGTTCTACTCCTTTCTCTCTACATCAATTCCTGGAAATAATTCTAGTTCACATGGAATTCCTCCAGTTTATTATTACTTTTAGCACAATAGTATTCCATCACCAACAGATACCACAATTTGTTCAGCCATTCCCCAATTGAAGGGTATCCCCTCATTTTCCAATTTTTTGCAAGGATGGCCAATATTGGAATTAGTTTCCCCCACTCATGCAACAAGAAGCACGTCTAAGTTTGAACTCAGGATGACAAGAATTCAAAATCCCAGCCGTTCTAGGTCATTCAGATGGAAAATCAACTTCTAACCCCTAATGAACAGCCCATGATTAGAAAAGATGCTTAAGGGGCAGCTGGGTAGCTCAGTGGAGTGAGAGTCAGGCCTAGAGACAGGAGGTCCTAGGTTCAAACCCGGCTTCAGCCACTTCCCAGCTGTGTGACCCTGGGCAAGTCACTTGACCCCCATTGCCCACCCTTACCAATCTTCCACCTATGAGACAATACACCGAAGTACAAGGGTTTTAAAAAAAAGAAAAAAAGAAAAGATGCTTAAGTAGAAGGGTAAGCCTTGGATCTCAAGCATGGCAGTATTTGGTCCCAAGTAGATTTTCCATTAGAAAATGTTGCATTGAATTTCTGGGACAAGATGGATACCACCTTTGAGTGACAAGACCAGAAGCTGAACATCTTGGAATACACCCAGATGCTGTGAGCCAGGGCAAAAGTCAGTTAGAGCCAACCCTATAAATACCCACCAGGCACAGCACAAGGGGATTCAGTCTGGAGCAGAACTTGGGAGGTCGAGCAGGAGGGTAGGCCTGTACCTGCAACCCAACTTGCTTTACTGAGAGAGCTAGAGAGCAATCACCATCATCATCAATAGAGCTGAGAGAGAACAGTGATACTTGAAAGAAGATCATCAATAGCCTTCCCTAATCTTTGGCTTGCCTCCGGCCAAGGCAGGCCAGAGTTAGACTGAGGGTGAAGAACCTCCAGTCTCTACCTGATCTAGCAATCTCCAGGGCTTGATCATTTGTTTAGACAACTAGCAATAGGAGATTGAGCAGTTAGGAGCTAGAGATAAGGAGGAAAAGAGTTCTAGGAATGGGAGACAGCCAGTGAAAATATCAGGAGATGGGACATCTCATTCAAGGAACAGCAAGATGGCTACGACTACTGGATACATGCACATCTGTAGAGGTGTTGAGAACAGAAAAGTAGAAGGGTCCATGCTATGGAAAAACAGAAAAAAAGAGGACACTATGTTCTATCCTGTAGAGCAGTGACGGGCAGACTTTTTAAAGAGGGGCCAAAGGAAAGGAAATGCTCATCTGCCAGTCTGTTTCTAAGGCAACTCTTTCGAAGTTTCATTGTATTATGTATCCTACTCAGATTAGGAATAACTTCACGGGCCTGATAGAACATTTCAGGAGGCTGCATCTGGCCTGTGGACCGTAGTTTGCCCATCACTGCTGTAGATAATAAAAAGCTACTGGATTTGTTTAAATGGGGGGGGGGCGGGGTAGCATGGTCAAATTTACACTTTAGAAGGATTAATTTGGCAGTTGAGTTGGGGATGGATTGAAGTGAGGAATGACTTAGGCATAGAGACTGACATTGCGATGGTCCAGGCATGAAGTGATGGAAGCCTAGAGCAGGGTGGCAGCAGTGCTGGACCTCAGGACCAGATACCATGTTAAAGAAGTCAAGATGGAAGCATGCGCAGTTTCCAGATTTCAGCACCCTGGGGCCAACTTCCAGTTACCACATTCTAGTTCTGGTTCAGCTCTCCCCAAATGAATAAGTAGAGCTGCTGAAAAAGAACACATTGGCCACCCCATGCCAGAAATGGTCATCAATATTCAACAGGCACTTATAATAGAATGCCAAGAAGACACCTTTTTAAAAAAATGATGGCATTTCCATCCATCTGAAGGTATTGGTCCCACACAGATGCTTCTTTATTTCATGCATTTCAATCAGAGTAATAGAGGAATGGGTAGAAAGTTGGTTGGTTTTAAAGTAAAAAAAGATATGGACTTTAAAGCTCACTTCTCCATATGAGGACTACAGGACCCCCAGTCAAGTCAACTTAGCCCAGTCATGGCAAACCTACGACAGGCATGTCAGACACACAAGGCTGCATACAGAGAAGTACGGAGCTGCATGCCAAGGATGAAACATTTGCTGGAGTGTAGACACTCTATGCACTCTAGATGACAATTCTACCTATATTCATTTACCTATTTTGGTTTATTAAATAGTTATATGTTACGATGACACATTTTTTGTTATTTAAACTATAAATATCTTGAAGTTATGGTTTTTTTCTCTAAGTGACACATTGCCCGAGTGATGCTTGGATTTTTGGCAAATTTTGACACACTGAGCTCCAAAGGTTGCCCATCTCTGACTTAGCCTCTCAGTGTTCCCAGCACAAAACCAGGAGTTGTAGAGTCAAGTCAGCTAGTATTTCTTATTAAGAGTTTTCTGGGGACAACTTAGGGACTCAGTAGATTGAAAGCCAGGCCTAGGAGATGTGAAGGATCCTAGGTTCAAATCTGACCTCAGACATTTCCCTAGCTGGATGACACTGAGCAAGTCACTTAACCCTGCTACCGTGTACCCCTTACCTCTCTTCTGGCTTGGAACCAAGCAGTGCGATTCCATAATCACTGTGGGCTCTAACCCCAGGGGAAGGTCCCAAAAGTTCAGAGGTGAGAATTCTGGGCAATTTGAGGCAGTGTGAAATACTGTGGCTTTTCCAGCATATGCCCCCATGTGTAAGAGACTGAACCAAAAGGTATAAGGAACAAGGAGCCACCTTGCTGAAATCTGTCTCATTAATACTGTATAACAGCACAGCTTTATTGAGCAATATTCTAGACATCTAATGGGAGGGAATAAGTCACACCAGGCTCCTGCGATCAAGGTTATAGGCAACCAAGTGAATCTTTCATGCCTCAGTTTTTTATTCAAAAAATTCCAGTATAGTAGTTTGGTTTTTTTGTACTGAAAGTGTTAAATCTCTGCTCTCCCCTGGGTATACTCAACCAGGTGAAAAATGGGGTGCCAAGAGGTAGCAAAGAGTTTACCATCTGGGGTTGGTGCTCGGGAGCACCTGAAGGAAAATACCACCTCATGATTAGCCAAGTCTCAACCCTCTCTCCATGTCTCTTTAGACTTCGGATCAGAGGCATTGAAGGGCTAAGCAAGGACGCCTCTTTTCTCCAGGGGCAGAGATCTGGGAAGCCAGCCCAGACAGCATCGAAAAATTAAATAACTTTAGCCTGTGGTTTCTTCACTAGAATACTGCAAAACTGGACAACCTGGAAGGCACACAGGACCTCCTCTGCCCAGTCTCTCCAAACCCTACCTATGCACTTGCTTTATACACACTTCAGTAAATAATGATGTTACTAGCAATCATTTACAGAGCACTTTAAGACTGGTAAAACATGTTAGATATGTAATAACATTTGATACTAATATAAGCCTGTGAGATACATATTATTTCCATTTTGCAGATGAGGAAACTGAGGCCAATATATAGGAAATTACTTTCCCAAAGTCATACAGTATTACCTGACTGAGCAGGAGTTGAACTTGGGACTTTCCTGACTCCAAGCCTGGTCCCCCATCTACTGCAATACTGTTGCCCCTTCCGAAAGGCAACTTGTTGAGGCAGAGACTATTAGATTTTTATTTTGTGTCCACAGCACCTGGCTTTGTTGCTAGCAAGTAGGACCACTGGACAGTGTCCATAGAATGCGGTGGAGGAGATTTCTACCACAGATTTACTTTGCAGACTGAATTCCACAGTCCCTCCCAATACTAAAATTCTATGATCAGCCATTGCCTGTTGGCTACGTCTGTGCCACTAACTTTGCTGGCCACTATCTCAGTGCCACTATCTCAGCGGGAAAGACAATTAAATTGGACCAAAGGCAGAGTGCAAGTGGGAATATCATGTTAAGACACTTGCTAGCTGCAGGACTTGGGGCAAGTTACCTATCCTCGGTATCTGTTTTGTCTTCTGTAAAATGATGATCCGACCTATTAGGATCTGCCTCATTGGATACTGGTGCTCCAGGAAGAATGAACTCTATAAACTATAAACATCTTTGTGTCTTATTAGATGGGCAGCTAGATGGTACAGTGAATAGAGCAATGGGATTGGAATCAGGAAGACTCATCATGAATTCATATCTAGCTCCAGGCACTTACTAGCTATGTGACCTTGTGCAAGTCACTTAACTCTGTTTGCCTCTGCTCTACATCTCTAAAATGAACAGGAGAAATGGCAAAGCACTCGGGTATCTTTGTTGAGAAAACCCCAAATAGGGTCATGGAGAGCCAGAAGTACTTGAAAATGACTAAATAATCCTGTGTGGGTGTATATTAAAGATTGGTAGAATACCAGGATAAAGAGGAACAATTATCTCTGGGGCTACTGAGAAACTGAAATTTTCAGTTTTCTTGGGAAAGAAAATGGAGTCCCACAGGGAAGGATAGCATTAACAAGAGGGGTCTATGTCAATTCAAAGGAGTCTGGATACCTACTATTTGTAAGATATCATATATTATATTTCATAATTTTCATGCTATATGAAAACGAATTTGAGCTTGATTGTCATTTATCTGATTATACCTGGCATATGGCAGAGTGAAGGAAAGGGGAAGATTAGTATGTAGGATTTTATCACTTGAAAGCCTTGTGTCGAGCTATCTTTATAGAGTCACCTATCTAACTTCATTTTCTAAATTGCCTCAGGTACTGGGACACAAAATCACTTCCCATTTTATTACCATTTGTAACCCTTTGGCTAATAAAAACAAGAATTTGAACCCAGATCTTTGACTTTGAAGCTGGTCTGCTGTCTACTACACTGTGATTAACCTAATTATAAACTAAATAATTGCTTTGTATTTCTTTAACATTTAGAATACTATTGTAAGTTCCAAAACAGTATTTAGTAACCAGATCCTGTTTGGTTGGAGCCAGGATCTAGCTTCAAAACGTACTTGTCAGTAGGATAACCCTGTCCAAGTCTCCTCACTTTGCAGTGATTTACACACTCTCAGACTCATTGTTTTACCTACATTGAGAGGGGGAAGTTCCCTTTGCCAGGGAAGCCCCAGTGCCTCCCATCAAGTGCCAGACCATCCTATTGACAAGAAAGGCCTATTCAACACAGGAGGGAACTCCATTCCCTAGAAATCTGGACTGATAAATTGAGGCTTGGTGCTACCTGATCCCCCAGCTGAGTCTTTGTCACTGAGCTAAGGGTTACTGGGAGCCTTGATGATAGGAAGAGATCCATCAAGCAAAGGGAAGAATCTGGCTGGAAAGCATCCCACATCCCCACCAAAAAAAGATAACTATCCTGTCAACTGGGGTCAGAGCACCCTTTGGTGTTAATCCCATTTTGAAGTGTTACCTTTGCAGGAGAAATCCAAAGGACCATGCAGGTGAAAAGGACACTCTCACCTGTCTTCCCTCCTTCCCCATCATCTCCATGGCCACATTTCAAGCCAGATGCAGTAAGGCACTCAAAATCCAGAAAAGAAATGGAGGAAAAGAGAGCCTTTTGCCTTGAGCTTCCTTCCATCCAACAGTATACACCAGGGGGCGCGCTCTTCACACAAAGTACAGCCAGGCCAGAGACATCTACTAGAAACCCAGAATTCCCTTATCCTCCATCCTCCCAGAAGCTAGGATTATTTCCATCGTCAGGATGGAGGATAAGCTGCAAAGGAGATCAGATGGGTGAATTCTGTCTTCCAAGAAGGCGATACCAAGCTTGTCTACAACAGGGGATCACGATTTAACATTTCAGTATCTGCATTTCTATATAATTGGTTTCCTTTGTAACCACATGTATTTTATTCACTTACAATGCATTCATTCTGAGAAGAGTGTCAAGACCTTCCACAGATTCCCCAAGGGACTCAACCCAAGAAAGGGTAGACCACTACGATGGTAGTCTGCCACCATGGTCTACCAGGATGGAGGTAGAAATGGGCTCTTATCCACAGAGAAAGGGGTCTTGATGTACATAATCCAAGACCCTGGGTGCTTTATTTGTGCAAGAAGGCAGGGATGATAAATTAGCCTCATTAATTATGTCTTGCTTGGGATGTTTTGGTTACATAAAGTTGAGAAACTCTTACACAATCAATGCAGCTAGAGTTAAAAAGGAAAGTTGTTCATTAAAATGTTACAATCAGCTTACAGTCCCCAAAGCTAAAACAGTAAGCCAAGGATTGGGGAAATGGCTCAAAGAGGAATTCCACCTGAGCCTAGCATCAGTGTAACTAGTCCCAAAATAATATATAAAGTGGTTGATGGAGAACAAGGAGTATTTGGGGATATCAATAATGCCATGGCTGGAATGGTTGCAAATCTTCTAACCTGGGGAAATAAGATTGAACATGAGATTCACTAAGGAAAGTGTGATCTTGGGAAGAGGTTGGTTCTCTTATTAAGAATCTTCGGGCAACGTGCCTACATTAAAGCAAGGAGTCTCATGGAGTATGGACTATTCAAGATGAACTTTGGGGTCACTTGAAAGTCCAATCTGAGATTCTGATGTCTTCAGGTTTCTCAGTATGAACAATAGTTCAGGAGATAGGAAAGATATGAAAGACACCCAGTCTCAATCTTTGTCCCTTCTCCTTGGAGGGTTACTCATTGTAGCTTTTAAATGTTTATGACTTTTTGTTTCTTGCCCTCTTGTGATCCTCCTTGCACTGTTTGCCCAAAAGAGGAGGTTTTATAAGATACACTTTTTTTAAAAGTCTCATTAAGTATTTCCTAATCATTTAAAAAATTTTTATCTCAAAATCAAATTAATGTTTTAAATCCAAAAGATGTATTCATTTAGTTGGCCATCCCATCACATATCCTTCAGGACTTTGGCCATGTTTGACAATGATCATAGCCTGCCAATACTGTACTTTCAATAATAGAGAACCAAAATGGTATCCTGGAAAAGGTGCTGAATTTAATCAGTACCTATTTTGCCATTTACTACTACCCATGTGATCTCAGGCATTCTTGTAAATGTCTGCAGGTCCCAGATTCCTTATCTCATCTCAGAGATCAGAGGCTTAGATAAGGTAGCTTCTATCAGCTTCTCCTTCCCTCTCTAATTGTCTCATCCTGTGAAGTCAGACCTCTCGAGACACATTTCATCCACTTCTATAATACCTGTCATATGTCACAAGCCCATCGCTAATGAGTAAGTAATATTATACAGTCCTTTACTGGGTATATATTTTCTGTTTTAGATCCTTACCTTCTGTCTTAGAACTGATACCAAGCATTTATTCCAAGGCAAAAGAGCAGTATGGACTAGGCAATGGGGGTTAAGTGACCTGCTAAGAATCCAGCTCAGAAGTATCCGAAGGCCAGATTCCAACTCAGGACTTCCCATCTCCAACTCCAAGCCTGGCTCTCTATCCATTGATTCACCCCACTGACTGCTGGGGATATATCCTGAAGATCCCGGCTGATATGTCCTGCTCCAGTCAGTCATCTTTCTAACCTTTATCCCCACACTTTTTGGTTTGATGAAGCCAGCAAGTCCCATTGCCTATAGTCTCATGATTCCTTCTAACTCGTGATGCTGTTTTGTTGGCAGGTTTCCTGTAGGCCCCACATAGGAAGATGCAGAAACAAACATGTTCTGCATATCTGCAATGCCTTTAAGAGACAGATTGTCCCCATTTTCCAGCTCAGGCATCAGCCTTGTCATAGGTCTTTCTGATTAGGCAGTGATGGGAAAAGCATCAAGCAAACAGCCAATTTCTGGTGGCCACCAGCTAAGCCACCAAGGCTGGCTGTCCAACCACTGCACTAGGCAGTTATCAGGTCTCAGGGAGGTGGGTAAATATTAGAGGGCCCTGATAAGGCTCCCTAAGTGGCAGCATGTTGTAAACATTCCCACTGGTGCTGTTCGATTAGAGTGCTGGGAAAATGCCTGAAACCTGCCTGTGGCTGTCATTGTGTCAGGGCCAGGCTGAAGGCGGGGGTGAAGTGGAACTGTCAAAAAGGGGGCCGGTTGGAGCCACTGAGGTAGAGGCTTATGAAGGACTTGGCTCTGAGAGAGGATCCAAGACCAGTGGCATAGGAATTTCTGAAGTGTTGCTTGTTTCTGGGCACCACTACATAGAGGGCAATGAGTGGACTTCACACCAGGTGGAGCTCAGTTGATGGAACCAGGGATGGTTTAGACTGGGGAAATGCTTCAGCAGGACAAGGGTGGGCCATGATGACTTCCTTCAAGCACTTGACTGCCTCTTGCTGAAGAGGGATCCTCAGACCATAAAATTAAGCCTTTGTTGTTCAGTCATTTTAGTTGAGTCTGACTCTTCACAAACTCATTTCGGGTTTTCTTGGCAAAGATACCGGGGTGACTTGCCATTTCCTTCTCCAAATAATTTGAAAGATTTGGAGACTGAGGAAACCAGGGTAAAGTGATTTACCCAGGATCACACACAGCTAGGAAGAGTCTGAGGCTGGATTTGAACTCAAGGCTTCCTAATTCCAAGCCTAGCCCTCTGTCCACTGCAATACCTATAAATTACACATGAAAAATCTTTAAAGGCTTTCTAGCTCAACTCCTCATTTTACAGATGTACGAAGCGGGACCAGGAGAGGAAGTGACTTCTTCATGGTTGTACAGGCAGTAAACAAGCAGAATTTGAATCCAGGTCCTCCACTTTTAGATTGCTGCTTGGTCCCACAGTGTCAGAACTGGGAACAATGATTGGATGTAACTCAACAAGCCTAATGGGACATTGGAGGTAGCCAGTTCTTCCTCACTGATAAGTCCAGAGGTTATACCATCTATTATCAGGTATATTTAGATGGATATATTTAGAGGAAACATACTGATGATATAGGCTTGCTGACTTGGTGAGACTTTGCCTTATTTAAATCCAACCCATGATCAAGATATCACTCTCTTGGCAATGGCCCCATTCAAAAATAAAGGCTAGGAGTAACTGGGCAGCTAGGTAGCATGGTGGATACAATGCCAGACCTGAGTTCTAATCTAGCCTCAGACACATCCTAGCTGTGTAACCCTGAGCAAGTCACTCAACTCCAATTGCCTAGCCCTCACCACTCTTCTCTCCTTTGGATCCAAAACTTAGTGTTGATTCTAATATGGAAGGTGATATTTTTAAAGGGACAAACAATATTTAGTGGGACTTGGGGTGGGGGATAGATGACTGGGCCAAATTTCAATTAAATCCTGCCTCAGCCACTCACTAGTGTGACTCTAAACAAGTTATTTAACCTCTGTTTGCCTCAGTTCTCTTAAATGTAAACATGAACCGCTAAGTTCCATTCTAATTCTACATTTCTGACCTTATAATCCAATGCTCGAAGTTAGGTCATTTCATTATAATTCAGTCCTATGTTCACCGTCCCACAGACTTGGAATCAGGGAAGTATAGCTTCAGAGCCAATCATAACCATTCTCAGCCTCAGTTTCCTCATCTGAAAAATGAAGGGGTTGGATTAGATGACCTCTGAGGTCCCTTCCAGCTCCAAGTCTGGGCCTATGATCCCAGAGTGTTAAGAGACTAATTATCTGTTGATTATTGAAGGGTGTTTTGTCAAAACAAATGTTCAAGATGAATGGAGATCAAAGGGCTGCCCATTGTAATGTTTGAACTCTCCCTCTTGGCCTTAGTCCTTAGCAGGGGAAGTTAGCCCATCGCCCCAAGCTCACTGTGAAATGAAGTTCCCTCATCAAATTCTGTATCTAGGAGTATGGTTTGTCTTGGGGTGCTATATGGGAGACACTGACAAGTTGGAATTTGTCTGAAGCATGAGGACCAGCGTGAGAAGGGAAACACTGGTACCATGTAGGACATTTAGAGCTGGAAGGGACCTCAGATCTTTTGGTTTGAAATCTCTCCTTTAGAAGGGGAAACAAAAACGAAGCAACTTGTCACCCCATCCCACCCCCAAATGAGGTAGTCCTGCCTCAGACACTACACTTAAGTGGCCTCAGGGGTAGGACTACTCTTCCGTAGCCTCAGTATCCTCATCTGTAGGGAAGGGGCTTGTATAAGATAGCCTCTGACATCTCTTCTAGCTCTTGACCCATTAGGCTATAAGCAGTGGTGAGGATTTGAATCCAGGTCCCAAATTTAGCTCTTTTTACTGTACCATCCTTCCTAAGCCCCAAGGTAACCTTGACTAAACAAGGGCTCCAGGACACAAGAGTTCAGAATACAAATGGTCTCTGAAGTTCCTTACAACTGAAGGGTCAGACTCAGGGCCCCTTACTAGGGATCCAGAGTATAGGTCTGCTTTCATGGAGAAACTCTTCCCCCATCACCCCTTCCCTCCCCAAAATCAGATAAACTCAAATTCCTCCTTAGGGGTCCCCCAATTCAGCTTTCACACTCATGAGGGGCGGCATGCCTCAAAGTTTGTTCACACCTGTACTCATTTCTCTGACTGCAGAGACACATGATGGGATAACATCTGAATTAAATGTGTGCAGTGGGCGGAACTTACTTGGGGCCAAGGAACTCCCCTTTCATCCTTAAATCCACACACGCAAATACTTCCCAAGGACACAGAATGCATTTGCCAGCCTCTATTTCCCCACACAAATGCAGTGAAGGTCGAGAAGTGATTCCATATGGAACATGGAGGACCCCAAGCCAAGACTGAAAATCTATCCATGGCCCAGGGGAATTGGCATGGCGGGGGGAGCCTTCGAAAGGCTCTTTCACTGTACAATACGGCATTGAGGGAGGAATGGAGGCAAGAGAACGTATCCGGGAGATCGTATGACTGCCGTGTCTGCTCCCTACGCTGTATTCTGCAGTTTCTTATTCACAGGTTATAAATTCAGAGGTTCACCCCAGTGCCACAGCTGGACCAGTGGTGTGGGGAGGGGAGGAGGACTGTTGGCCCCTTCTCCCCCCAAAGTCATTGTTAGCCATCAGCAACACCGGGGTTTCCAGGGGGGTGGGTAGTTGGGATCGTTCATCTAAAAGGCCTAAGCTGCCTCTGGCATCCCAGAAGTCAGTAGGCCATGTGAGCCTCTTGATGGTTCCTTATGATCTCCTTGAAGGATGAGCCAAACTCAGAGTTGAAGGTGTTCTCCCAGGTACACTGAGGCCACCACAGTCTTGGGTAGACATCAAATCAGGTTGGAGGTGTTCTAATCAGTCTCTCTAAACCTCTTTAAAATAAACATCTTAGAATTGCTACTAAGTATTCATGATTCCAAGTCAGAAGAGCAGTAAGGGCTAGGCAAGTGGAATTAAGTGACTTACCCAAGGTCACATAGCTAAGAAGTACCTGAGACCAGATTTGAATCTGGGACCTTCCATCCCCAGGACTGGCTTTAACCATTGGGCCAACTAACTGCCCATTTTTCCAAACTTTTCATCAAAAAAACAGCTGCTACATTTCAAACACCACAGATATCAATACATAAGTTTTTTTTGAAACCTTCCTTTGCTCTTAAGGGGCTTATTCAGACCCATTTTAAAATGGCCTATATTTTTACGTTGAACTAAAACAGCAGTTCTCAATTTTTAGTGTCAGAATTTTGTTATCTTAACTAAGGACCCTCCCAAGAGCTGTTTTAAAATAAGTTATTGCAGTAGCACCATAGAGTGCCAGACCTGAAATTGGGAGGACTTGGGTTCAAATGTGACTTCAGATACTTCCAGTTGTATGACCCTGGGCAAGTCACTTAACTTCAACTGCCTAATCCTTACCACTTTGCCTTACTTTTTTTTTTTTAATTAAGAAAAATTTTCCATGGTTACATGACTCATGTTTTCCCTCCTCTCCTCTCTCCCCTCCCATAGCCAACTAGCAATTTTCCTGTGTTTTACATGTGTCATTGATAAAGATCCATTTCCATATTATTAATATTTGCACTAGGGTGATCGCTTAGAGTCTACATCCCCAATCATATCCCCATCAACCCATGTGATCAAGAAGTTTTTCTTCTGGGTTTCTGCTCCCACAGTTCTTTCTCTGGATGTGAATAGTGTTCTCTCATAAGTACCTCAATTGTCCTGGGTTACCGCATTGCTGCTAGTAGAGAAGTCCATTATGTTCAATTGTGCCACAGTGTATCAGTCTCTGTGTATAAGGTTCTCCTGGTTCTGCTCCTTTCAGTTTGCATCACTTTCTGGAAGTCATTCCAGTTCCCATGGAATTCCTCCAGTTCATTATTCCTTTTAGCACAATAGTATTCCATCACCAACAGATACCACAATTTGTTCAGCCATTCCCCAAAGGGCATCCCCTCATTTTCTAATCTTTTGCCACCACAAAGAGCATGACTATAAATATTTTTGTACAATCTTTTTCCTTATTATATCTTTGGGGTATAAACCCAAAAATGTCATCAAAATTTGCTATTTCTGGAAACTTACACATCTTGGTAGGAAAAGCATTTTGACCTCCCTAGACTGACCCCTTGAAAGAATCATGGGCATCCCCAGAGCTTACCAAGAAACATTAGACCAGAGGATCTGTTATTTCTTCTCATTTGACACTTTTGTCCTAACTTGTGACTATATTAGCCTAGCCTAGGGAGCTCCCTTTACTCATTCAGGAACTTAGTCTCAGAGTTGCCTGGCAGCCCCGAGAAGCAGGTGCCTTACCCAGGGTCACACAGCCAATGCACATCCTAGCTAACACTTGAGATCAGGTTTTCTAGTCTCCCTCTCCAGCACTATCCACCACACAATACTCTCTCAAAATCCTATTTCGGGGGGGTGGGGTGGGGGCAGCTGGGTAGCTCAGTGGATTGAGAGCTAGGCCTAGAGATGGGAGGTCCTAGCTTCAAATCTCACCTCAGACACTTCCCAGCTGTGTGACCCTGGGCAGGTCACTTGACCCCCATTGCCCATCCTTACCACTCTTCCACCTAGGAGCCAATACACAGAAGTTAAGGGTTAAAAAATCCTTTTTCATAGGGGAAGATTGAAATGAAATTTCTCTGGAAGTCACCTTGACTTCCTAGGGCAAGTGTTTAAACTTCTGGGAGTGAGAGGAGATATAGGAGTTTGGATTCAAAGGCAGGAAGAATGAATTTCTGTACCCAGGCTAAGGGAAGCAGGGGATTGGTCCCCCTTTCATATGTACTAGAAGAACAGAGCCCAGGAAAGCCAGTTTTCTTTTCATTTCCCACTCCCACCCCCAATTAACAGGTCATCTCTCCCTTGCATCTTCCTCCATCCCCTGGGGGTGGTGGGAGAGGGAGGAAGAATAGAAACCATTACAAGAAAAGTGTCTTCAAGCAGAACAAACCCCCTCAAATAAAGGAGGGAGAAAAAAATCCCAGAAGACAAAATGGATACTCATTTACATAAAATCCAAAATGGTGTGCACAAGCAAATCCATGAAATGTCTAGGTGGCTTATTTGGCCCCTGCCTGGAATCCAGGGAGACTGGGATAAGAGACACCAAAGAGGGGTAAAGGGTCATGGCTCTGAGATGCACAAAGAGGAGCAAGCTTAAGCCATGACAGCATTGACAACATCCTCTAAGATTTGACCTCTTGAGGCAGAGTCCCGATTGCTTCATCTTAGTTGTAAGATCTGGTCAGTCCTGGGTTCAGTTCTTAGTTCTACAACTTGTATGGCCTTGGGCAAGCCACTATTTCTGGGACTTTCAGCTGAAAGCCTTTTTAAAATGGAAGTGATTGGACTAGACCATGAGCCTAGGACCTTTTGAGCTCCAAAGGAATGTTCTCTATAGCATTGCCTCTGTTCCCTCTAGCCCTGGAGCTAACCCAGTAGAGTAAGGAATGAAGACAGATCATGGGAAGGGTCTCCCTCTCGTAGGCTGGGAGCCATTCTACTTCCTTTCCAGATGATCACAGGGACTACAGCAGAGACAAAGGAAATCCAAGGAAGTTTCAGGTGGGGTTGAATTTCAGAAGGGTAGAGAGAAAGGGGAGATGGCAAGACAGTTCAGGGGAGTCTCTGATTTATTCTCTCATCCTTTGGGCCGACCATCTGTCCTCATTAACTCGCCCAAGTTTATGAGTTCTTAATCTTTTCCACATATACAATATATGAACATTCCACTTTTTTTATAGTTCATGTACTTTCATGTTCAGATTGCGTCCTTATGAATTATGACCCAAGACACATACTGTAGTACTTGTTTCTTGCTTATACTAATGAAGTAACATGAATTCTCTCCCCCACCAACATACCAAATGGCGCCATGAGCTAATCTGGCACAAGCCTACCATGGGGCCTGGGCCGCTAAGAAACCACCTCATTCTTTGTGTTGGAAACTGGGGCCTTATGATGATTCAGGGGGATCAAACCCAACTTCCATGCAGCTCTGAACAGCCAAGACAAGGGCAAGTTTTCTTCTTGAAAGCCAGCTCTTTCCTAGGGCTAACAATGAAGACCTAGAAGGGGACAAGGAAGGTTCACTATCTAGTCCAACTGCTTTATGCTGTGTATAAGGGGACTCTTTCATACATGGGGAAGGGAAAAGAGTAAGTGCACGAGGCACTATGATGAGTGATTTTTACAAATTATCTTATTTGATTAGAACATTGCAAGATCAGTGCTATTATTCCTATTTTACAATGGAGAAGACCAAAGCAAATAGGTTAAGTGGCTTGCTCAGGATCACACCAGATGTTAACTCTTGTCTTTCTGACTTCAGCCTAATGTTTTATCCACTTTCACATAGTCACTTAAATATTTTATAATTTCAGTCAAAAGGTATTAATAACCAGTTTTATTTAAATAGGAAGAACACTGATGGGGGCTCAAAAGCTATTCTGTTGATACTCTTCTGGGGAAGGACCATGTCTACCAACTGAATACTTGCAGGATGAACCGGTCCCAGCCAAGAGAGCTAGAGCTGAAGAAAATGAGTGATGTCACAGCAATCTTTTTTAATGCAACAACATGTCCTTAGGGATGAAACAAGAATACATCCAGGCTATAGCTCTGATCTGGAGACCTGTTAGGAGGCTGAATACCTTCTGAATCACAGGTACACCTTTCTGAAATCCAGAAGGCCTCAGGATCCAAAATCTTTTACTAAAAATCTAATACACTTTGTACCTTCTTTATCCTCCCCTCAAGGTAGAAGAAAGTAGGGGGTTACCACCCCAAAAATCCATTATTGGTTTGAGGAACACAACAGTAGCTCATTACAGGTCTCCAAAAGGCTATGCTAAGGATGAACTTTGAACTTAGTTTTTCAGAGTTAAGTTTTATTTTTTTTTAAACTGATGAGTGCTATACTCGAGTAACTTAAATATGAACAAACTGATGCCCAAAGTCACATAGTTATTCAAGGTCAGACAAATAGAAAATAGAGTCTGGATTCAAAGTCAGTTCCTCTGACTGGATATATCAAGTGTCTTCCACCCAACCACGCATCTATTTGAACTGCCCAATCTTTGTTACCACAAAAAGGCTTTACCTAATAGAAGTAGGTTTACAGTTTTTATTTTCAAATTTTAAAAAGGCAAGAAGGAGTGGGGGTCATGAGTCAAATATTAATGTGGTTCTGTATATAAGGAAATTGTAATATTTGATGATATAAAAGGTTTTTTTAAGACTCAAATTCAAAAGAAATCATTTGGTCAGATCAAGTATGGGGAGAAGGTTAACCTTCTAAATAAGAGTTTACCTGTATTGCACTTTACTGACCTCTACAGTTTGAAGGCAGTGAGGTGGCACAGGAATCAGGAAGTGCCAGGACCTGGAATCAGGAAGATCAGAGTTCAAATCCTGCCACAGACACCTTATGACCCTGGGGAAATTCACTCATCCCCATTTGCCTCAGTTTCCTTATCTTTAAAGTGAGCTGAAGGAAATTGCAAACCACTCCCACAACTGCCAAGAAAACCCCAAATGGAGTCACAAAGATTCAAACATGACTAAAAATCAAAAGCAACTTGAGAGGGTGAAGCTTTTCATAGCCTATCAAGGCTAGACTTAGTTACCTTGCCAGACTTAAATATTAAGGGAATTAATGCTTTACTGAAAGCACAATACTACTGCTATACTATTCATCACTAAGAATACCAAGAAGAATACTAAGTTGTAAGAAATAAGGAGAACTCCCATTAAAGGAGAATCTGAAGTAAGAAATCAAGTTGAGGATGATCTTAAGGGTTAAGTAAGTTTAATCTTCTCATTATAGGGATGAAAAAGCTAAAGCCCAGAAATGTGGTGATTTACCCACAATTCCATAGTGTATGAGGTGTGATTAGAGACCATGTATTCCTGACTCCTGGTCGCACATTATCCATGACATTACCCCACCTTAAGATATGTATTATACATATATATGAGGTAAGATACTTCAACTCCACCTCAGAGGTGCAAGATTTCTCCCAGGCTATCTAGTTCAACTGCCATTATGAATTTTCTCCATGACAACCAACTAGGATCAAATGAAACATTTGTAAAGTGCTTGGTGCCTGGTACATAGGTAATGAATAAGTGCTTATTCTCTTCCTGTTATCCAGACTTTGTCGGAAGAGCCAGTGTTTGGGACAATTTGCTACTTTCAAAGAAGCCTTTTCAACCACTGAATGGTTCTAGAGGTTGAGAATCTTTTACAAGTAAAATACTATTATTACTCTCACCCTAACTCTCATTCTCCACTCTCTCTTTCAATCAGGCAGAAGTCTAATATTTTTTTCATGTGACAGCTCTTCAAATACTGGAAGGTAGCTACCATGTTTACCCCCAAGTCCTCTCTGGGTTCAATAATCCTCATTCATTCAATCTAAGGCAGAGAAGACAGAACTACTAAATGAACCAGTTAGGGGGAAAAATGAAATCACAATCAAAAGTTTGCTGTGAAATTACTAGATTCATTTGTGTTTGATTCAATGTGAAACTGAGATCTTCCTTCAAACCTCATCTCAGGTGCCCTCCTAGGAGGAGTCTTCTTTATCCCACTGCTTTTATCACCTCTCTCTCAATTGGTGTTTACTTAGTGTTCTCTGCCCAAAGTAGGATGGGAGCTCCAAAGATGCAGGCACTCTTTTGTATCTTAATTCCCAATTTTTTTTAAATAGCAAGAACATTGGTGGAAGTTTATAGGTGCTTAACGTTTATCCAATCAAATTAGGTGACCCCAATTAAGTGAAGACCAATGAATTTAGCACAATTCCATAGTCCATCCCCTTATTTTACCAATAAAAAAATAGGGGCCAGAAAGATTAAGTACCGAATATAGTTTATTTATATTTTATTTTTTTAATTTCTATTTAGAGTATTTTTCCATGGTTACATGATTCATGATTTTTCCCACCCCTCTTCCCTCCCTACTCCTAGAGCTGACAAGCAATTCCATTGGGTTATTCATGTATCATTGTTCAAACCCTATTTTCATGTTGTTCCTTTTTGAAAGTGATCTTTTGACGCCAATCATAACCCCATAGAACCACATGATCGATCATGTTTTTCTTCTGCATTTCCACTCCCACAGTTCTTTCTCTGGGTGTGGATAACATTCTCTCTCATAAGTTCCTCTGGATTCCAAGGTAATTCAGACAGCACGAGACAGGACCCAGATTGGGACCCAAGATCTCAAACTTCAAACCCATTGGTTCTTTCTAATGCACTGCTCTGTAGTAACCTTGACATGCCCAGTGAGATAGTGGATGAAGACAGCACTATGACAACCTGAAGCTTGGGAGGAAAGTTTAGTAAGTTGAGAGGAATCTTGAACCACAACTACACAGTTGGAGATACCTGGGCTTCGTGAGGATAAAGGAAAACCAAACACATCAACAATGATAAAATCGTATTCAATAAGAAAGGGTTTACTTACAAACAAGAAATCTAGTAAGAAACCACCCATGGAGAAAAGTCTCACTTCAGTTTCCAACAGGGCTCAGTTCATAGCAACTCCCATTTAGATGAATAAATTTATTTTTATTTACTCACATAATTGGGGGAAGAAAAACAGATTTTCTAAATTGGCCTTCAAGAGTTTTTTTTACCTGAATGGCCATTTTTCTAGAGGCAAGACTGTGTGTAAAGCTATATTCTAAACATAATAAATAAATATTGAGGGAAGGAGAGGGGAGGGGAAAGAGAATATATTATTTTAAAATAGGCTGTGGATTTCCTTGCCCTTTTATTAATGAAAGCCTCTAGTAAAGCCCCTTAAATGTGGATCTTGACTCTCTGCCCAGGAACTGTGGACAAGTTTTCCAATGCAACATTAATAAAGCAAGAGGCTCAGAAGGTTTCCATTAAGTCAGCGAGGCTGGATGACTCGACTTTCAGATACTGTAATTCTCCAGTGCGGGATAAATCATCGGCTTCTACCGTCTGAATTTCTATTTTGATTTTTCTTATTAAAAAGAGAGAAACTGCTTTCTTGCTCTGAAGCAATCAGCCTGAAATAATGCAGTTGGGGGGATGGGGGGAAGGTACCCCTTGTGGTGGGGCCCTTCCCCCACACTCCCATCCTAAAATGTGGCCCACAGCTGCCCTGGCCTTGTAATCACAGGAGAGGACAAAACTGATCAGGAGCAGGTTTTCAAAAAAAAAAAAAAAAAGAAAAAGAAAAGAAGAGAAAAACCACCATTGCTCAGATTGAACAAGGGACTTCGGCCCATCTGTGAAGAAACAAACCCAAGATGGTCAAACCAACTTTATCCTCCTCCATTCTACCGGGGCTAAAAAGGAAGTAAAAACTCTCAACTGGAGGAATGTAGATAGAGTATATTTAGAGAGCTGTCTAATTCAACAAGTTATGAATTAAGCACTTAGTGTGAAAGGAAAGGGGTAGGTGGTAGAAAGAAGAGAGAAGAGGCTTTGCAGTTAAGAAGACTTGGGTTTAAGGCTGCCATACTGGCTCTCTGATCAGAAATTGAATGATTGAACCATTTTTATAATGTCTATTTGCTAAAGTTAGTTTTCAGTCGCTCAGTCCAGAGTTCCCACCTGAGATTTCACCATGGGAGGTAATTCAACATAATTCATCACAATATCTACATCAGTACACAACGCTGCTTGAGTGAACTGGGTTGAAGACCTGTGTCAGGCAGCTGATGGACACACAAAGACCAAAACACTCCCTATCTTCAAGAGATCCACATTCTAATATAGGGAGAGAGGGAGAAACGATACAATGGCACACTAACATAATGCCCAGGAAAAACATCTTCCCCTATAAGCTCCATCTGAAACAGGTCTAGGGACAGGAAATGACTTGCCCATGGTCGTATCCAGGTGGTCCAGTGGCAAGTCCAGGATGTCGATCTAGACATTGATTTTTAGTGCCATCAAGTACATATTAGGCCATCACAAAATATGGGCTAGCCTCACAACCTTCCTTATTCAGCCATCTCATCCCTAGTCTGGGATAGGCTATGGATAGTCCACAAGACACATGCTCAATCACACCTTATTCAAATAGGTAAGGTGTTAGTTGGGGCAAGATAAAAGATGTTACTATCAGAGGGTGACCAGCACAGACTTCATGTGGGCCACACCTTTCAATCACTTCTGACTGTGACCTCATTTGAGATTTTCTTGGCAAAGTTAGAGTGGTTGGTCATTTCCTTGTCCAGCTCATTTTATAGATGAGGCAAGCAGGGTGAAATGTCTTGTCCAGGGTCACGCAGCTACTGTCTAAAAACCAGATTTGAACTCAGGAAGAGGATTTTTTCCAATTCCAGGCTTGGCATTATTCCATTACACCACCCAAGTAGCAGATTTGGGCCCTTTTTTGTCACCATTGCAGGTTCCTCTCCTATAAGAGGATAATGCTAAGAACCTTTTAAAGTGGCTAACAGTTTACAAAACTTCACAAATTTGGCACACAATCTTATGAGAGTCCCACTTAAGTTCCCTATAGTAGTAGTAAAAGTTTGGGGAAGTGATGAGACTGCCAATGGCAGCAGAAGTCCTACTGCCTTCTCCTTGAGAGGTCCTCGCTGTGTCAGATAGTTAGCATTGACAAAGATCTTCTAGAAGGTTGGTTGGTGCCCTCATAGAAAAAACTATTTGAGTGATTTTCTAGAGAACAAAGGGATGGAGTTTCAGAAGAGCCAACAAAATAGGAGTTTGGCACTTTACCTTTCTTTACTAGGGCTTCTTTGGCATCATCATTTTAGAGCAGTGATTCCCAAAGTGGGTGCCACTGCCCCCTGGTGGATGCTGCAGTGATCCAGGATAGTGGTGATGGCCACAGGTGCATTTATCTTTCCTATTAATTGCTATTAAAATTTAGAAAAAATTAATTTCCAGGGGGCTAAGTAATATTTTCTCTGGGAAGGGGGCAGTAGGCCAAAAAAGTTTGGGAACCACTGGTTTAGAGAAATAACTAAAAACAACTGAAATTGGCTAGCATTTGGCAAACCCAAGAATACAAATTTCCTCTTGGGACTTGCTATTCAACATGGACTAATGAAAGCATTTTGACAGAAAAGTAGGTTTAGTTCAGTATCTTATACCATATAACAAGCAACCCCAAATGACTCTGACTGGAACATTAAAAAGGTCAGATTTCTAGAGAGTTAAAAAGTCACACCATTCAAATTCAAGGTTACGAGCAAGCTTATAACCAAATGGGTAAAAAATCTGGGAATAAAATAGACAATTCTGATGACATACAATAAGCTTTTATATGAGCCAAACCAACGAAGCTGAAAATCTATTGAGTGGGGAAAGATATTTTGCATGCGTAAATTTAACAAAAAAAGGTTAGGGAACAGATTCTATGGAAAGGCTAGTAAAGAGTTTGGGTGTAAAATTATGGCTTTGTTTTCTGAAGCAATGTTCATGATTAGACATGAAAAAGCATTCTAAATTAGATCTGAAACAAACTGAGGCATTGAGAGGCAACATGGGATGATAGGTAGAACCTTGGAGTCAGGTATGCCTGCGTTAACCTTATCTTTGGGTGTTTCATCTACAATCCTGGTCAAGAAACCTAAACCACAGACCTATAGTTTTTTCCCCTCTTAGCTCTAAGCTTCAGAAGATGGGGAACTAAAAATGGAAAAAATAGTTGCCTCATCAAGAGTTCCCTACTTTAATGAAGACGTAGTTCAGGTCCATAAAAGGGAAGGTTTTTATAAGCATCATCCCATGACCTTAAGAGATATTCAGGATATCAAGACAGTCAAATACTCCTTGACTAGGAAGGCAAAAATAGCCAATGTTGGCGGGAAGGGGGCTGTGATACAGATTCACTGTTGATAGATCTGAGAATTTGTCTGGCTATTGTACAACACAAGTAGATGCAAATGAGAAGTTACTCCTTAAACAGTTCCAAACCTTTTGATCTAGTAATCCCATCACTGCTCACATTGTTAAGGTAAAGGATAGAAAGATACTATATTAATTAGAGCCATAGTAGCCCTATTTAATAGCAAGAATCTGGGGGGGGGGGAAACAGTGCCCATCAGTTGGGGAAAAAAACAAATTTAATATAGGAATGACTGGATTGCCTTTATAATTAAGGAGGTATTTAGAGAAATATTAGAATACTTAAGAACTGATGCTGGATGAAGAAAAGCAGAAGGGGGAAAATATAGAATGCCTATGAAGCCTTAACATTAGATTATATATATATTCAATATGTATACATTCATATTATAGATAGTAACTATACTTGGTTGCAGAAATGTATGGAGTTAATTCCATGTTCTCAGTGAACTATGGGTTATATTGCTGTGTATGCCGTCTCATGAAGGTTGGGATTTCTAAGCGGTATCTGTGTGTGGGAAGTATCCAGAGTAGACATTGGGAAGCAAAAGTTCTCTAACAAGTCATTGTATGTTTTAAAGAACTCTCCTTTATAACAAGCCTACAAGTGGTCATGCAGTTTCGTAGAGGCTCAAACAGGCTGAGAACCCACTACCTCAAAAAGGAAGCCCATTGCACTGTGGGGAAAACTAGGGTTTCCTGATAATAGAAACCCTATTTGCAGGGTTTTTTTTTTTGCATCCATAGATTTAGTTACCCCTATAATTTAGCAAAACATAGGATAGTCATGTGCTATTCTTATGGGAGAGATGGAGACAAGGACTACTGATACGTTGATTCAGAGCTGGCTGATCATTAATGGTCTAACATCTAACAAGGAGTTTCCAATGGACCGTTCAAGGAATCTGTAATTGACCCTTTGCTGTTCCATGTTATCAAGTCAAATCTCCCTCATTTTTGCAGAGTGAAATTAAAGCTTAAAGAGATTAAGTGACATACTCAGGGCTCTATTCTCTCTACTCTGAATATAGGGAAGGTTTTTGGTGTCGTTTGACATAGCCAACAGATCAGTGATACTGTCACTTTTCCTTTGGTTTCCCTCTTTCCTCACTATGATCCTTTTGGCTACATCACGTGTGACTCATGTGGACCTTTCAGGCTTGCTGAAGCCTCTCAATCCTTTACGTGAAATTGTCAAGCCAAGGTAACTTCAGTCTGTACGTGAAGATTTTGAAATGACAAACTTTATAATTTTCCATCATCCATCACGCTAGCCAGTTGGAATTGTTTTTGAATCTTGTCTTTCAACTTTGCATCCTCTACAAGTTTACTAGGTATGTTATATATCTAGGATGACCTCCAAGAGAGGAGAGAGAGATTTGAACAGATCCCTGGCATGCTCTCTTGAGATAGCTGCTCTTGTGAAGCTGATTTGAAGTCAGGGTTATTAAAACCACTTAGGGTGTCAGGGGACCCTTTGGCCATCTCCGAAACCTTCTCAGAATAGCATTTTAATTAAATACAACGGAATTAGAAAGAAGACTGTCATTGAAATATTGGTTATAAATGCATGCATATGTATATTTTTATTATGTGTTTTTAAGTTTGTGGACCCCAGGTCTGACCACTCTGCCAGTCTGACCTTTCAATTCCAAGTCCACTAATTGCAAACATCTAGTTCCAGATGGATCTTGGTCTGGAGGACATGGGCTATTATTAGGCAAACACATTTATAAAAGCTTTCCCTTGATCTCCAAATCTTATAGCACTGTCAAAAAGCAGCAAAGCTCATGTAATCATACAGACTTTATAATTTATTTAATCCAACCTCCTTTGTAGATAAAAAGAAAAGGAAGAACTCAGAAAAAAGACATGTGGTCCAAAGTCACAAGTGTCAAGCAGAATTTGACTTCATATCCATATCTTATTCTAAATCTTAGGCTCTTCCTACTACCATGTTATCTGGTACAACACGACCTTCAAGTGAGTCCATGCTGGCTCAGTCTTCACTACTCCATTCTTATTTTTCAAACCATAGCTAATAGTCTTATGTTTTATCTGAAATTGAAGCCAGTGTCATTGATCCATCTTCTGAAGTTAAGCCCTTCTTGAATTCTCTACCACACCCCAAATGGAAATACTTCCTCAGTGTCGGCCCAACAGGATTTTTTCCCCATTCTCTATGGCTTTCCCCAAAATAGACAATTTCTCACATCACATCAGCTATTTCTTTCAGGATACCAGCATAATCTTCATCTGGGCTTGAATTCTTAGAAGGCTCTGAGAGGTGCTTTTTGCCATTATTTTTGTTCCTCCAAGTCTACAAATGAAGGATTTGCATCTCCATTAACTCAGACTTTTAAAAAATAATGTACCATATTTTGATTTCTAATACTGCTCTGTGACATTGTATTTTTAAAGCCTTACCCCCCCCCCTTCATACCATTGTCCTGACAGTCCTAGAAATGTTCTCACATTCCTTGCCCCAGAGCATCCTCTAAAATAGGACAGGTAAGATTGTGAATCTATTTTCTGCCAAACAAATCAGACTAACCAAAAACATTCTAGGGAGAAACATAACAGTGTCCTTGATACCTTCATTAGGATGTGTATTAGAAGTCAAGCTAAAACCAGTCCAGACTTGATTTCTGTAGGTAGATCAACATGGATTTTGGAATCCTGTGATCAGTCATGTGACTTTCTCCCATCATCATGAAGGGATCAGGGAGGGACTGGAAAATATTAGCCCATTTGCACATTAAGTATTCACCAATTAGAGATATCTTGAGTTTTCTAGGGGAGGGATTGAATAGTGAGCTATCAAAATTGGTCTTTGGTCACCAAGAGATCATGGATCATGTTATCACTAGTCTAATCAAAAGTTAGCCTTACCCAGAATCCAGTCTCAATTTTTACTCACTCTTCCAACTCAGAGGGCTCATCTTAGATGTTCTCCCACTTGCCTCAACCATAACTAAAAGCTCTTTTCTGTCTTCATTGACAGTCATCCCAAAACTAGTACTTCTGATATTTGAAAGATTTGGAGCTTTTAATCTGTCTTTACTTATTAGCCTTAGAGAGGTAGTATGGAATAGACTACTGGGTTGAATGGCAGGCTCTATTCTAGATGGAAAATCTAATACGGATACCAACTAAGATTGGAGTCTGGGAGACTTGGATTCTCTCACATACATTGGCATAACCCTGAGGAAGTTACTTAATATTTTGGTGTTCTGGGCCCATGGAATTAAATAGAATTCAATCCCTAAGCCCTTGGACTAGGGCTTAGGAAAAAAGTCAGCATTAAAAAACATATGGTCAAAACATATGTATTATATTTTTATTTTTTTAATTTCCCAATTTAAACAGGTTTGGGCAGCTCGAGTTTCATAGTTCTGTTTTATAGAGCCTTTACAACCTCTGCTGTCAGCAAACTCTAAGACCTATAAGTTGCAGAAGAGGTTATCTGCATTAGAAGAGAGGGTTTCCTCCCACGTAGCACTTCCTTATACCAATGGAGTCACAAGTCCAGTCTGTACCCCTAGTATTACTTCCCAGTTTTGCCCAAGTTTATCTAGATTTGTCAGCGACTTACCCAACATCCTCCGGGAGGTCAGTTATAGTCTGAGATGTTAGTACATCATTGCATCAGTCTCTAGACTGAAAGCCTTTGGGTGCTTATGTTGTCCATGTCAGATTCTATCTAGCCCAACCTCCTCCTTTTAACAACTAAGGAAACTACAACTCAGGAAAGTTGAATAACTTGCTGAAGACCACACAGAAGGTACTGAGAGATGAGATAAATCCAAGTTCTCATCCATGAGATATTCTTCATATTCTACCGCCTTGCCTTTCACTTCTTGAGTTGCTTGCTTTTTCCATTCTTATTTTGATTCCTTCCCTTCCCAGGCCTCTGAAATTCTACAGTACACCTCTGAATTTCTGTCCTCCCTCCCAATGCAGCAAAGAGAAATACAAATCATTCTCTCAGGCTCCCATCATTACATTAGCAGCCTGTCCCCTTTGTTAGTCAGGATCAGGACTAACGAGATTTCATTACCACCAATTCATGTTCTGAAGGGCCATCACAAAAAAAGCAAATCAAGAAATTTGGCAACTGCTTTGGTTTTGGGACTGCCAAGCCAATAAAAAGATACTTGTATTCAAATCTAGTGAGGCACTTCCAATCTTGTGACCCTGCCTAAGTCACTTAATCCCAATTGCCTAGCTCTTGCCAATCCATTTTAGAATTGATACTAAGACAAAAGTTGTGTTTTAAAAAAAATATCACTAGCTAATGTCCCTTTCATTTGGATCTTCCATATTTCCCAACTCTTAGCCTAGTTCAAAAAAGACCTCTCCTGTTTTAGCTAAGGAATACTGTTGTCCATCCTTCCTTTTCTAAGGGGACCAATGAGATCATGGGGTGATGTCCCAACTTGCAAGTGACTTGTATTTAAGTGAAGCAGAGTTATGGATTTGGCAGCCTCACCCTCTTCCAGAGTCATTGAAGTCCAGTGGCAAGGCAAGTCAAGATAAATGGTGACAGCCCAAGATGCAATGGATGACCTTGGTATCTTCTATGCCTGACCATGCTCTAAGAACTCCACAGCTCTTCCTTCTATCATCTTTATGGCCATTGGAACAAACTGTTCTCATCCACCCATTCAGGGGGAGAGGAATCATCACATACTTGGGGTAGACATTCCCCTGACTCACTGATGGGTTTGAGGCCTAGTCATTACTCTCTACCTCAATTTGCCCAAATGGTTTTAACAAGATGTAGTCTACACTGTGCATACAACAGCTTCTTAGAGCTGAAGGTGAGCTTGGACACCATAAGTGGAGAGCAACCCTGAAAAAAGCCTCAGTAAGCCTTCACACCAAAGGAGGCCAAGTCCTCCCAGCACCCTCATCTCCCCATCAATGTCATTATGACCAGTCCCTCAAGACATCTCCAGGGTAGGGACTTTTATATATCCTATGAACATGCCAGCTGAAGCCAGG
The DNA here is from genome assembly GCF_016433145.1 of Gracilinanus agilis. Lineage (NCBI taxonomy): Eukaryota > Metazoa > Chordata > Mammalia > Didelphimorphia > Didelphidae > Gracilinanus > Gracilinanus agilis. Next base: position 760,404,394 of record NC_058130.1, read on the forward strand.
TCCTTCCCTCTATGGATACCACTTTGTCCTTGCTATTTCCTTCATCCAGATTTGGTGTTAACATGGTTTAAAAATTGAGATCAAGACAGTAAAAACCTGGTTGAGATGGTTTATGGTTTCTGGCCAAGTTTGTTAGAGGCAGCTAACATTCCATTCCTCATGTGCCAGAGGGCCACATTGGAAAGCTGTATATTGAGCCACCCACTCAAGAATTAGTCCTCATCATTGGGAGGAGAAAGTAATGGGGAGGAGTTGAGGACTCAGTCCATCTCAAAGTATCCACCAATTGGTATTACTGGAGAAGTTCACATGATAGACTGTCGGGCCAATCAGAAGGAGACACACCTAGGCATAAAAGACACTGCCACTTTCCCTCTGGGTCTTTGATGCAAATGGAAGCATACCATTGACTTGTCCTTTATTAATAAATTGCATGGCTATATTAGTAAATTATATTTAGTTTAAAGATTTGCCTCAATCTGTCCTTTGTTAAATTCTAGCCTCTACAGGCCCCAGAGGCATTGCCTCCTTGGGAATGAACAAATTGAATTTGTTTTTTAGAAAATGCAATTTCCATCTCTCTTGGGGCCAGCAAAGACTCCTGAGTGACTTCCAGGAACAACTCAAATGGGGAATGAGTCCCTAACAGGGCAAGATGACTGACTGAATTCTGGATTTTGTTTTTCAACAAAAACAAAGATCTCTATTGAAATAAAACATCCATCTTGACCAAAAAGAACCAAAAATATCCAGAAGTCACATCCCTGTTGCCTCTGACCCAAAGAGGGCAGCACTGACTCAAGACAGGAATTTCACAAACCAGAAAAGAAAGGCCAAGTTGGCTCTCTTTGCTCATTCTCATGAGCAGGTTTTAAACAGAGTTGCATATAGCCATATGCTTTGCTCATCAATCCTGGAAAGAGCCTGTTGAAGGCAGAAGAGTAGGGTTTGAGCCCCATATATATTATTGTATCAGATCCGAGAAGCACTTTCCCACAGAACAGAAGGTGTTGGTGACTGATAAATTGTTCTAAGTCTAGTTCTTAGAAAGTTGTCAGAGGTTTAGGCTGCTTCACAACTCTGCAAAGTTGGGCCTATTCTAATGGGATAAACCAGACAATTGTCTGGACTTTTGACTCAAGAATAAGACCAAATATTAGAGCTGAAAAACATCCTCAGAACCCTCAAATAACTAAACCTTCCTGCTTTGGAGAAAGCAAAGGGACAACAAAGATGAGATAAGTGATCATTTCCAGGAGTTATGGTAGGTTCAGCCCAAACACCACCAAGCCATCCATGCCTTCTGCATATCCACAGATCTAGGCAAGGAGCCATCACTGAACAGCTATGATCCCAAAGTGCTCAAGGGTCTGCCAAAGAAGCAAATACTCTATTTTGTGAGAAGGTATATAAACATTTAAAAATGAGTTTTTAAATCAAAATCATTTTCTGCCTTTGTTAAAATCATGGAAAAAATCCTGGTAGAATTTTAAGAGAACTGCTACCTTCTGAGAAGGGTGACATGGTTCAGTTAGACTGTGGTCATATCAAATATAATCTGCTTAATTCTCAGTATACGAGGAAAGAAAATTGCTAAACTGGAACAGTCACTTCACTTCTGGGCCTCAGTTTCCTTATCTGTCAAAATGTACTTGACTTGACCTCTAATGTCCTCTTATGATCTAAGATCCCTGATTCTCTGAGTTAGAGTGGTGAAGGCTCTCAAAGTTTATGAGCAAGACTGAAGCGATGGGAGATGCTTAGTCTAAAAAGGACATGTATGGGTAGAGGACAAGTCAGGGAGGTACAGACACAAGAATTGTGTGTTTAAGTATTTGAAGAGCTTTTGCCCAGAAGTGGGATTAGTCTTGTTCTGTTTGGCTTCAGACGATAGACCTAGAACAAAGAATGAAAGGCAAAAAGCAGGTTTACACTTAACAAGAAAAATCCTTAAACAAGGAGCATTGTGTCATAAGAGGGGACCCCCGTTACCTTCCAACGGAACCCAAACCACTGTTTTTCAAGCAAAATTTGGATCACCAATTGTCAAAGAATTATTAGAGAGGATTTCTATGGTTGGCTATGGATCAATTATCTGCCTCCCTCCCACTCCCTTGGAAGTTCCCCTTCTAACTCCAATTCAGATTCCATAAAGGTTAGCAAAGGAAACTTATGAAGACTGAGCTTAATGTTTCTCTCAGGGCAGAGCTTAGAAACGGAAGCAGCTATCTCTGACCCCTTGCAGCTATGAAATATTCTGGGGTGAACTGGATTGCTTAGAAGCTTCAATAAGGGGTCTATTGGCTTCCTGTGGACACGCCTGCCAATAGATTGCAATCCTCTCGAGCTTAGAGAATCATTTCCATAGACTTCATAATGTTTTGTGCCATATTCCCATGATACCTTTCTAGAAATGGACGTTGAACAGTTGGAGGAATCATTCAATCCCTTTCTATAAGTCCGTTCAGTGTCCCATTCTCATCAGATCTGCTTCTTGGTTAGCTCATAGGATTTAGAGCTTTGAAATTTCATCCACAGTCCTCCAAAGGTCATTGTATTAATTAGAATCTTGAACTTTTGGGCTTTATTAACATGAGATCTTATTCCTTTCACATCCCACTAGAAAAACCCAGAGCAAAAGTTCAACATCATCCAGAGTATTGATAGTATGAGTTATCCCAGCCTAGTTGTACTCCTCATCATCAACTCCAGCTTACTAAAGTGTGAGAGATCCACATAAGCAAGTGAGGGAGAGATGGTACAGAAGCCAAACATGAAGTTAAGATCCCTTCATTAGATCTGGGAGGGCCTGTTAGAGTCCTCATCTCAGCCTGTCCCCATTTCTGCCTTTAGTGTCAAGCATCAACCATTAACCCACCACTGAATCTTGGAGTCAGTTCAAATCCTGACTCTGCCATTTAACTGTGACAAAGGGAAAATTCTTTCCTTGGATTTCCAACTTGCAAGTGTGAAAACTAAGGCTTGAGGGGCTAATACCTACTCTCCTCGGTATTTGTGACAAGCAATCCAGTACTCCCCCTTCTACTATTCACCAGAAGAGTGAGCCTGAGACTTGATCTTGAATCAAGATCTCATTTTTCAGAAATGAAAATCCTAGTGGTACCCAGCACAGTTGGGAGAACAAGTGAGATAATGCTCAGAGGTAGAATTTACTACCTGAAAACTAAAGTCCTTTACTATCTGAGCAACTCCAGGGTGGTCCTTTCAGCCCTGGGCCTCAGTTCTTATGAGAGAAATAATGCCTTTGAGACAAAGGATAGCACTGTGCTTTTTTCTAAGCTCTTTTTCTGCCCACTATAAAAAAAGATCTTGGGACTGACTTTAGATGACTGGGGCTGCCTTCCTGAGCAAGTTTGTACCCTCAATTGTGTCATCTGTGAAATGGAGACATGTATGTCCCTTACTTTCATACCCTTTTGTAAACCTGAAAGCACTAAAAACAATTCACTCTTCAGTTTCTTCCATGAGGGTATTTGTACTTCAACTAAAGTACTGCATCTCTCCGTCTGCCTACATTCGGAGACTACGTGTCATGTCACAGGAGACATCTGTCGAGCTCCATCTCAATCAATGCCATATCAGACTGGGCCCTGCCTCAGTATTCACTGGCCTGAATTATTCATCTTTAATTGGACTGCCTGAACCCAAGGCACCAAAGAATCAATTAATACAAATTTTCCATCAGAGCTTTCATTTTGAACAGGGGTGCCATAAAGAGGCACAGGAACAAAGCCAGGGTTAGTGGGAAGCCTTAATTCGAGTGATAAAACTCAATCGCTAAGTTGTGAAAGAAGGAAAAGTCACCTGGCTTTGAGCAGAAGGAATATCAAGGGCTCATCTAAATCCAATATCTCCTTTTTTCCAGGTTAAGAAGAAGCCCAAGGTGGTCCCTTGAGAAGCAGCACTGCCCAGTGGGCAGAGCTGAGATTCAGAAGACCCAAGTCCAAATCTCTCCTCAGGCACTCCACTAGCTATTAGGACTCTGGGTAAATCAGTTAAATTCTCAGCTCTAGCATCTTCATCTTTAAAGCTGGACCTTCATGGCTTCTAAAATATCTCCCCTTCTGGCTCTAAATACATGATTGTGTGACTAATCAGGCCTTCAAAGGAAGCCAACCAGGGCACCAAGGAGACCTGGAAACCATCTCAGGAGCCTGGATGAAGAAACAGGGAAATTTTATGGGGCGCTAATAAGTTAGAATTGGTAAGAACTTGGAATCTTGAAGTACAGAAATGCAAGTTGTCTGCATATCTGTATGAGGAAAATCACTTTCCCTACCTACCATCCATTGGCTAATGCCCATTTAACTGTAGAAATGCCAGCTTATGCTACTTGTAAGCCATCATGGATCGATGACCTACTTTTCTTCCTTAAATCTCCTCCTTTCCTATCCAGCTTCCACAGTTTGAACTCTGGCTTCTTACAGCTGTGACTCTCTCCCAGTTACAAGGTTTCCTTGGATTCTCCATTTCCCAGTTATTAATGGCCAAGTATCCTCTATGGCCCTATATAAATGGGAATTGAGGAAGGCTGATCAGTTTTCATGAGCCCTGGCATGGCCTTAAAAGCCTCTCTCTGCCACCTCCTTGGCCCAGCTTTTTTTCTTTCCAGTCTCTATAAATTGGTGGGTGATAACCCAAATGTGGGCTGTTAAAGATGATCTGGGGGCTTCTCAGCAGTCATATTCCTAATCTTTTAAAAGGCATCATGAAGGATAACTCTGTCCTCAGATGGTCCCTTAGTGTACCTAATGGAATTCTGGGCTTAGAAAGAATCTTCATGGAGGGCTGAGGGGGTGGGGCCCCTGACCTTTCATTACTATGGTCCTGTCTTTAATAAAAGCTTTAGAGTGTCCATAAGGCTTTTTTGTAACATTTTACTGGACCTCAGGCAGATTGACGTCTAAGACCAGTCATATGGCCTCAGTCCCAGAAAGCACTTCTCACCTGTCCAGTGCCTTGACTAGAATTCTGCCACTAATCGATACTCATTCATTTGCATGGCAAACACTTGCCACGTGGCCACAAGAGACCAGAGATCCAGAGAGATGAAGTAGTCCCTGAAGGCCCAGAGACCTTTATTAGACTGGAGCAGGTGAGAGCAGGTAAGTAAAGCCAAAATGGGCTTATGTTTTAGGATGTGAAACAGCATGGGGCAATGGGACAGAACCCTAGATTTGGAAGTCAATGGCTCCATGTTCAAACACTTATCTCTACCATGCCCAACGTGCCTTAGATAATGAAAAGCAGGGGAGAGGAGGGACAGGTAAGATTTTAGGATATGAATAGAAAGGAAAAGAACCCCTGAAAAATCAATTAATTCACTCTAATGGTGGAAACAAAGGGGGGGTTAATTTGCAATTCAGATCGATGTGCCATGGTACGTGGGGTGCCAGGAGGCAAGCCAGTAGTGTCATTTCCATGGATAAGAGTCCATGTGACATTGGAACATCTGTGCCAAGGATTGGGGAATCCAGAATTTTCTTTTCTGGATCTTCAATGGTTGTAAGCATTTCATGGGTGCCTACAGAAGCCGGGACCATCTCTGTAGAGATCTGTAGAGATGGACAATGCAGTAGGGAAGAGAAGAGCAGAGACAGGGCCTCTCTCTAAAGGAAAGGTATTGGACTGGGAAACTAAGGTTAGTGCCAATCCTCTCTGATCCTATGAGCTTCAGGGCAGGAGGAGGTACTGCCTTCCAAGGCAGCCGCCAATACCACTTTGGGGGAGACTCCAGTGGTTAGATTTTTTTTCCTTTTGTCAAGGCTATTCCTGCTTCAGCAGAAGGTTAGACAAAGGAAAGGTCCTTGTACAGGTTAGACTACGTGAGGCAGATGCCCTTTTCAGCTTTGACAGCTGAGCACTTTGAACCAGTGTATAGCTGGTTTTTGAAGGGGTAAATGAGAGCCCCGCAGAAGAAGCTAAGCCCTAAGAGATCCTAAGGTGCTAGCAGTAAGTTCAGACCTCAGGAGAAGATGAACTTGACTTGGTTCTAACAGCACCACTTCTATAAAAGTCAAATTAACAAAGCATTTATTATTCACTTTTTTAAAAAATCTTACCTTCCATCTTAGAATCAACAGTATGTTTTGGTTTCAAGCAGAAAAGTGGTTAGGGCTAGGCAATGAGGGTTAAGAAATTCCAATTAAATGAGAACCAATTACTGTCAACCTAGGTAAGTTCCTCCCCTCCCTCTCCCCCATTACAGGCTCTCTTCTAATTCTCAGGTAAGCTTATTCAAGTAAATTTTTTAAACCCTTTCTTTCCCATCTTAAATACTATATATTGGTTCCAAGGCAGAAGAGCAGTAAGGGCTGGGCAATGGGGCTAAAGTGACTTGTCCAGGGTCACACAGCTAGAAGTGTCCATGACACTATTTGAACACATGGCCTCCTGTCTCTAGGTCTGACTCTCAATCTACTGAGCCACCTTGCCCAGCTACCCTTTTTAAAAGGAGTCTGTGTGCACTAAATTATTGAAGTCATCTAGACCCAAGTTTTCTACTTTGACTACTTCCTACAATCATGAATATGATCAATAAGCCAGTTGGTAATGAATGACCTCCCCTCATCCCAAGGATACCATAGGAAACACAAGATGCAAAACCAGGAGCTCCATCCATGCTTAAAAGTACCTAAAGTCAGGGCAGACATGACATTGCCAGGGACTAAAGAGTTCTGCAGCAAGAGGCTCGCCAATTAAGAAATATATAATGACTATGGATTGTTGTAGACTAGATTGAAAACTTTAAGCCAGTGATGGGCAAACTACAGCCTGTGAGCCAGATACAGCCCAGAGACATTATTCCCAATTTGATGAATACAATGAGTAGGATACAATACAATGAAACTTCCAAAGAGTTGCCTTAGAAACAGACTGACAGATGAGCATTTCCTTTCCTTTGGCCCCCTCTTTAAAAAGTTTGCCCAGCACTGCTTTAAACTACAGCTTGACTCCAGAGACGTTAATTCAAGTCCTACCTTGGACGCTTATTAGCGGGTGACCTCTGGCTAGTCACTCAGGCTAAGGCTTGTGTCTTGAGAAGTGACAGTTGTATTGCCTACCAAGGTCTGCTGTGAAAGTAAAATGCTCAAGAGATCTTAAGACTCCATTCAAATATGAAGCCCCTCCCACCAGCAAAGTCCTGGGCTAAGTCAGCTACTTAGAGTGTCCAGTGCAAGGTCTTATTCATAGAAATCTACAACAGCTGAATTGAAGCACAGCTCAGATTAACAGCCTAGAAGCAATTTTAGCTATGGACTGACCCCATCTCATTTCCTTGACTAAATGGAACATCCAGGGAAATTGTGTCTGCCTCAAGGTCACAGGCATAGACAGAGGCAGGATTCAAATTCAGTTCCTCTGTCTCTAAATTCAGTATTAGATACTGGATTGCTAAGAATTGTGTGAATAAAAGGCAGATGGGGGAGAGGAGAGAATTACAAATTTCTCATCATACAGAGAAGACTTCCTTGATTTGGACTCTCAATTACAAAGTAAGTATCCTCTTTCCCCAATTTCATTGCTATTCTAGAACAACTTCAACCTGGCAGAAGGGGAAATAGGGCAAATGACTAAGAAAAGCCCAATTCTCTGAGAGCACTCACACTGTTAAAGGACTCTGCTCTTTCTACTGTTTTTTTTATAAAGAACACCTGATGCTATCAAGCATGAGAAAGTCTCAGAAGTTTAATTTCTTAGTATTGTACACAGAGTGATCATGGAAACCCCAACTCATACGAGATTCAAAGTTTTTTCCCCTCCATGATATTCTGTGGGTTATGGTGGTTCTACCTCCCCACAAAGTTTGTGACTCCTCTTTAGACAGTGTTCTTTATTAGCCCTGGCTATATCTCACCCCAGGTAGTGAATTCACAGTCTCACCCAGGAAAGCTCAGGTGAATAGAATTAAGGAGGAAACCAATAGCACCTAAGAAATGCCAATTAAATGAGAACCAAATAGTGCAAATCTAGGTCAGCTCTCCAATTCTCAGGTAAGTTTATTAAATCCTTTCCTTCCCATCTTAAATATTGCATATTGGTTACAAGCCAGAAGAGCAGTAAAGACTAGGCAATGGGGCTAAAGTGACTTGCCCAGGGTCACACTGCTAGAAAGTTTCTGAGATCAGATTTGAACCCAGGAGCTCCCATCTCTTAAGTCTGGTTCTCAATCCACTGGTCCATGTAGCTGCTCCCTAAATGAACCTTTAAAAAGAAAGTTCTGAGGCAGACTCTCTCCTTTCCTTAGAGATTTAGCAATAAGCATAGAGAAAGAGCCCTGAATTCATACTGAAAGAAATTAGTAAATAGTAAAAAGGGTCAAGATTTGAACCTATCTAGATGAGAAATTTGGGGAGAGTCACTTCAAAGAGTCACGTTTTTCTTTTGTATGTAAAAGGTTATACTAGATAGAATTTCAGGTTCTCTCTAATTCTGGTTTTACTGCTACTTGGCTCCTGCCCTTTTGTCTAAGAGTATCACTAAGACACAAAGTAAGGATTTAAAAAGATACTTGTTTCACCAGGCACTCTGAAAGCTAACAAATACTCTTACTGTATCTTTAGAAGCCTTTTGGCTTCTAAATGTTGCTAACTAGAGGAGAAAGTTTCAAGCTCAAAATCCTCTGGGGCCAGAAAAATTAGAAGATGGAAATGTTTTTGTTGACAATTAAGCTCACAACAAAGAAAAGTAACTCTTCCCCAGCTTTCTGACTATCACAGAGAGCAGCTAAAGTTACTCTTTTCTCCCTAGAGTGGGAGAAGAAGAGAGAGACTGGTACATTGGCATGTCTAGCAAAAGCCACAAGATAAAAGGCTCAGATTAGTGAGGAGAAACTTGGGAGAGAAAAAGAAAAAGCTCTTCTCATCCCCTGGGAAGTCTCTGCTAGTAGAACTGCTCCTTGTCTGACTAGAACTCTTCCTGGGTTCTCTCAGTCCCATCCCATTCTTGACAGCTCCAGAAGTGACCCCCATTTTTAAGCAGAGGAGAAAGCTCTAACTGAATAAGTGACATCTAGACGACAAATAGTAAAGTCAAGCTTGATCGAGCATTGGAGAAAAAGCAATAGAATGTTTAGAGGAGGCAAAATCGCAGGAAGCAACCAGCAGCCATTTCAGCAGGAATGCTCCGCCAACCCCCTCATAGGGCCTTTTAACCTTTCTCTGGCTGCCCTCCTTGCTGCCTATTGGCCGGATGACCAGCCCCCTCAAATCTCTTACACCTGGGCCAGACTCAGGAAAGTTATTGCTGAAAGGGGTGGGTTGAGAGGCTGGTTTGACAAGTTCAGAGTGAACTGGTACCAGGTGTTCTTTATCAAGGGAAAATAGCACTGAGATGGGCACCAAAACCCTGTAAGAGAGCACAAAGAAAGCATCCTGAAAGCAGTCAGGCAGAAACCACCATGTGAAAGCACTTCTCCTGAAGCAGGTAGGTGTCCCAGTAGATGGAGTTCAAATCCTGCCTTGTATTCTCACTACTTACCTGGCTTCTTGACAATCTCATTTAAATTCTTAGCCTCAGTTTCCCCATTTTAAAATGAGGATGATAATAGCACCTGCCTCATAAGGGTTATTGTGAAGATCAAATGAGGTAATACATTTATGGTACCTAGCAAACCTTAGGTGTTATGTAGCTCAGAGCTCTTATTTTATTATTACTTTAGGGACAGCCTTATATAGAAGAGAGACATGTAGTCCAATAGTTCAGTCAATGAAAAGCCACCACAACAAAAGACAGCCCAGTCTTGGGGAAGGCCCTTGGACTGAGTGTTCAGACCTCTCAGATGGGCATCCAGTGCCCTCCACCACAATCCTAGCTTCTCAACCTCATTTCCTTCTCCTCCTTCCCCTCTCAGTATACTGTTTTCTTGAGTCTAAACAGAACTCATTGATTTGCCCCAGATCCTCCCTTCACTTTCCTGACTCAGTGTCTTTAGACTCTTCCTTGTTCCTAGAGTGCCAGCCTCCCTCCTGAGTCTTCTTTGCCAGTTGAATTCATTCCCATCAATCTCAATGCCTCCTCAAGCAGCAGATCCCTTTCCATCCCTTTGGCCAATAAAGAGCCTTTCTTCCTCAGGCCACACTAGCACCTCAAGTTGTAAATCTACAATAAATTTATGCTGCCATATTGTAGGGCAGTCGGGTGCCACAATAGGCTCAGAGTCAGGAAGACTCATCTTTCTGAGTTCACATCTGGCCTCAGATACTTATTAGCTGTGTGATCCTGGACAAGTTATTTATCCCTTTTTGCCTCAGTTCCCTCATCTGTAAAATGAGCTGGAGAAGGAAATGGCAAATCAGTTCAGTATCTTGGCCAAGAAAACCCCAAATGGGGTCCCAGCGAGTCAGATGTGACTGTGATGTCTGAACGATGATTATCGAGCAATTATTTGTGGCTTTGTCTTAGCCCCACTAGAACAGGGGCACCTTCTCTTAGCCAAACTTTATCTCTTTCTACTACCACCACCCTTCCAGCTGGCCCAGAACTCTACCCGTATGCAGGAAGAATAAGTGTCTCTAGTTAATGTCCATCCCTCCGATTGTTATCTTCATACTTGTCTGATTACGTACTGTAGCCGCCTTCTTAGAGTGTAAGACCTTTAAAGGCAGGATGCTCTTTTTCAGCTTGTGTTTGTATCCAGGGTACCGCTTCTATTTCTTTTCTTTTTAGGGGGGTACAAAGTCATTTACTCTATTAAATAATATAAGAAGTGACAAAATCACATTTCGTTCCCAATATCCTCTAATTGGATTTTTGTACAAGTGCATAGATACTAACATGGAAACTTAGTTCTATGTCATTTTGCATATAGAGTTTTACCATGTTTCTTTTGTTATGAGTTAGGAGCAAGTTTTAGAAGACCTGTAGGTTGTTACATTTTTGCTTTGGATGTGTTTCAAAAATATTTGCATTGCATGCTATAGGGATAGTGTTGGCAACTTATAATTGTTGCAGTTTTGGAATTTCTTTTTTGTGATAATTTGTTGCGGGTGTTATGATGCTTGTATTTTATTCCCAAACCTGTTTTTTTTCCCTTGTTCATACTTTCCTTTTTCCCTCCTTAGATAGGGGTAGATAGTATAGATAAGCAATAGCATAGCAAGACTGGTAAGGGGTTAGGAATAAGACATTTAAGTTTAGTATAGACAGGGTAATTAATGCTACAATATCTTAAGCCTGCAGAATTTCCAGTGGAAATTCCTACTAGAAGAGGGGGAATTTACTGTTGTGTGGAGATGCAAAGCATGGAACCCCTGCAAAGGTACAGGGATAGCCTCACCCAGAATTCCAGGGGACCCCCCTGGATGAGGGGGCAGTTGAGAAGGGTTTGAGACAGTTATTTGGTGGAGGTTGAAGTGAGCAGACACTCTGCTTACTACTCAAGACTTAGGGGTTCACCTGAGGTGGCCATTGTAGCATAAGCCAGTGGTTTCTACTCATAGGGTTAGCCTGTTTGTTATTACTATTCTTCATTAATATCAATATATAATTACTTAGTGATTAGAGAGTAAAGATATTCATTAATAGCAAGAGTGCCAGTTCAGTTAAGTGCTTCATCCCCTCCTGTGGGGAGGGGGAAGGGCAGCATCAACTTAACAGTTCAGGGTTTCCTCTCATTATCCTAAAACCCTATTAACCTTTTCTAGTTTTCCTTGTTATTACTTAATATAACCTTTATCTTCAGATCTGGGCCTGATAATTTATTTGGGGGAAATACTCACAACTCAGTCTGAACATCTAGTTTGAATCCTGTCTGCTGCCAGCTCAAGAAGATCTCCTCTGTCCTTCAACAGTTAGATAGCTAGCTTCTATATACTCCTCTAACTGACCTGAGAGGAATATAAATAAAAGAAAAGGAACATCATTGGGGTTTCAGCCATAACAGAAACTTACCAGAAGAATCTTAGTCCTGTCTTCATTACTAACTGAAGCAGTCGCAGTTAAAGGGGGAGGGGTTTGAGAGCCAGGAGTGTTTAGCCCCCTCCTTTCCTCACTGAAGCCTGTCAATCTCTGGCCTTTGACTTGAAGCTCTAATATTGGCCCTGACACATCATCTGTTTCTCCAAATTATCTGTTATTATCATCATAACAGGGCTTCACCCTTTTGTTCAGAATAAATGAGATTTTACTCTATAGATTTATAGCTAAGGCAAGACCTAAGACATCCTTTAGTACAGCTATCTCATTTCACAGGCAAGACAACTGAAAATCAGAAAGTGGAAGTGACTTTCCCAAGGTCATACAGATTGTGTCAGAACTGGGATTTGAACATGACTCCGAGACTCATGGATTCTACATGTTGCCAGCTCTCCTGGATCTACATATCTAGTTTGAGTTTGTTTTGCTCTAGAGTCGTCATTTCATCAGTGGGAAGTACTCCCAAGGTGTAAAGTCATTCTACCCAGGCAGATTAGCAGTCTTTCTTTCAATGAATGGCTAAGTGACTCACTCAGCTCATACCCTCTTCCTTCTTTAATAGAATGTTGGGGTTGACTAGATAACCATGCTGCCCGCCAAAACCTGAGCCCTTCCAATCCTAACAGCTCATCAATCAATCCACCAAGGACTAATAAAGCAATTACTGGGGCAGCTAGGTTGCCTAATGGATAGAGCACTGGGCTTCAAATCAGGAAGACTCAATTTCATGAGTTCAAATCCGACCTCAGACAGTTTACTTGCTGTGTGGCCATGGAAAAAGCACTTAATCCTGTTGGCCTCAGTTTCCTCATCTGTAAAATGAGCCGGAGAAGGAAATGGCAAACCATTTCTGTATCTTTGCAAAGAACATCCCAAAAAAGGCCATGAAGAGTCAGACATGACTTTAAAAAGGCTGAATGATAAATAAACAAAGCCACGTTCTATGTGCCAGGCTTTATGCTAAGAGCAGAGGATACAATGGGGACAAAAAGGTAAAATGGTCTTCCCTGGAGGAGCTCACAATCTATGGGAGGAGGGACAAGACAGGGGAATCCACACAGTGTAGAGAGAGGCATCATTAGCAATAGAAGGTGCTACTACTCCATGATCCTCTAACTTGTGGGGATGGATTTAAAAATAGCCAGGCTCCCACTCCAAACTCTATTCTGCTGAGCAGGAATGGAGCCACTTACTGACTAGGGAACCACAGTTCCAGCTAGCAACCATATGGCCTGGGACCCAGGGACGCAGAAATACCTTCCAGGGGCTCCAGGAAGCCAGAAGCGGAGCCTTTTTTTTTTTTTAATTCTCCCAGAAGTGGACTCGGTTCCCCCTCCCACTCCAACCCCCCCATACTTTTTTAGCAATCATATCTGACTGCTCTTTGCTGATTTCCAACAGATGTTTCACTAATGAATAACAATGTAATCTCAGTTCCTTAATATAGTGCCAGGGCGCGATAAGTCCGGAACGGCTGTCATCGTCCGCCCGAGGATGGTCTGGTCACTGTTCGAGACTGTCTTCTTCTGATGATTATGTGAAGGGGAATTTCTTTTCTCTCATCTTCTCCCCCCCTCCCATTCCAACACCCCTCCCTCTCCCAGCCCTCCCCAAATTAAAAATATGCCCCGACCATTCTGAAAGGCATTCAATCTGGCTCCAAGAACCAGACGTACAACCAGCGTGTTGAAGGGGAGATCTATGATCTGTGAGAGCCTGAATCAATATCCCCTAATAACAACACCAAACTTCGTCTATACCAGCCCGGAAGAGGCTCCTGGGCTATCTCTTCACAGCAGATGCTGCCCACCAAGGGGGTGCTGGGCTGTCCGAAGGAGAAGGGGGGAGCCCCGTGGAAACCCAGCAGGAAACATCCATTTAGGAGCTCTCCAGGGGAGAAGGGAAGGGGCGCCCCAGCCATTCAGGCCTGAAGAGAGGAGCTAAGGTTGGTCCTGGCCTCTTCATTTGTGTCTGATCACATCATGTCTGATTGCCTTCTCTTGGGGTCCCAGAGGGCTACCATATGAATTGGAAGGGCTTGCTGGTTTGGGCCTGGGATAGGCAGCCTTCCCCCATGCTAACGCAGAGGACTTGGCCGGCTCCTATCTCTAGTGCGTTCATCAAGGTTTGCAAAGTACTTTTGTAAATGCGGGCACATAGGTAGCCTGGTATTGGAGTCAGAAAGATCTGGGTTCAAATCTGGCTTCAGACACATCCTGTGTGACACTGGGTGAGTCATTTAACCCTAATTGCCAACACACTATCCCTGATTTATACCAAGACAGAAGGTAAGGATTTAAAAGGAATAGGGAGAGAGAGAGAGAGAGAGAGAGAGAGAGAGAGAGAGAGAGAGAGAGAGTTACTTACTTACTTACTTACTTACTTACTTACTTACTTACTTACTTACTTACTTACTTACAATAGCCCTGAGGTGGTAGAAGGGGCTGTGGAGTAAAATGGAAAGATCACTAACCCTAGTGGAGTCCCAGGTTCTGGGTTCAAATTCCACCTCCATCACTTATTTTTTTGTGGTCTACACATCTCCTGGTCCTCAGTTTCCTCACCTCTAAAATGACAATGAAAAGATCCTCTCCAGTTCTAAATCTGTGATCCTGTGAGCTATGTACTCTAAGTATTATTTTTGTTGTTGTTCAGTCATTTCAGTCTTCATGACCTAATATGGCATTTTCTTGGCAAAGATACTAGAGTCATTTGCCCTTTCTTTGTCCAGCTTATTTTACAGACGAGGAAACTAAAACTAACAGTGTTAATTGACTTGCCACAGCTAAGAAGTGATTAAGGTCAGATTTAAACCTAGGCCCTCCTGACTCCAATCCTGACGTTCTTCCCACTGTGCCACTCTGTTGCCCCCATTATACCTATTTTATAGGTTGGAAAACAAGGCTTTGGAAATTTGAGGATTTGGAATTTGGAAATAAAGGACCTGGGTTCAAGTCTCAGTTTTACCCATTACATGACCTTAGTCAAGTTACCTACAAGATGGTAAGTGGATAATGTACGGGCTCTCAAAGGACTTTGGTTCAAATCCCTTCTCTGACATGGCCTGTGTGACATTCAGGGCATCATTTAACCTCTTTGGTCCTTAGTATCACTCAATTATAAAATGAGAGGGTTAGATAAGGTAGCCTCTGATGTCCCTTCCGGCTCTTAATCTATGGTTTTTGTTCAATCGTTTTTCAATCATGTCTGACTCTCCATGATGCCATTTGGGGTTTTCTTGGCAAAGATCCTAGAGTTCTTTGCTATTTCTTTCTCCAGTTCATTTTCCAGATGTGAAAACTGAGGCAAATGGGGTTAATTGACTTGCCAAAGGTCACACAGCTAGTACATGTCTGAGGCCAGATTTCAGTTCATGAAGATGAAGAATCTTTTTTATTCCAAGCTCAATGCCCTATCCACTATGCCATTGTAGCTGAGTTGTTTTTTTTTTGTCAGCCATATACCTAATAAATAAAACAGGCTGGATTTTCTATCATGTACATCAAGCAAAGAAGAGAAATAAGTGATCCCAAAGCACTAAGTCCTCTTAGTTTTTACACAGCTGATCTGTAATGGCTGCTGCTACTGTGGAACTGTGGATGATCTAATCTTTTGGGAAAGCAATATGGCAGCTGATAATCAGAATGAAGAAATGATCATGCCTTTTGTCAGGGATCCTACTGATGGGACAAAAAAATCAATGCAAAATCGTAGCAAGAAATCAAACAGCTATTTATAAAGTGTCTAATATATGCCAAGCACTTTGCTAAATGAAGTAGGAGGAGGATCAGGGTTCAAGTCTTGATTCAGCCATATGCTACCTGTGTGACCTTAGTAAAGTCACTTCCCATTCACAGTGAAATGAGCTGGCGAACACTCTATGTGATGACTCCAACACTATAAAATGAAATCCAGTGACAAATTACAATTCCAGATGTCTGACAACAAAACATGCTCCCCACCTATTGTCAGAGAAGTGGTGGACCACTGGTGAAGAATGAGACATGTATTTTCAGACCCGACCAATGTATCTCTTGATTTTGCTTGCCTAGACTTATTCATTATAAAGTAAGGCTTTTACTGAGTGGAGGAAAGGATAGTTGTTGGGGATATCAGGGGTGGAGTGAATAGGGAAGCAAGAGAAAAGTGAAAAGCTCATCAATGATTTTTTTAAACCCTCACCTTCAGTCTTAGAATCATTACTGTGTATTGGTTCCAAGGCAGAAAAGTGGTAAGGGTAGACAATGGGGGTTAAGTGACTTGCCCAGGGTCACACAGCTAGGAAGTATCTGAGGCCAGATTTGAAATCAGGGCCTCCCATGTCTAGGCCTGGCTCTGAATCCACTAAGCCACCCAGCTGCCCCCATTAGTAATTTTTTAATGCACAAAACAGAGTTAAGAAGGCGATGCAAAATAGCAGAGCAAAATTGGAACTATCGTGTTAAATTTAATACATACTTAAAAACTCTAATAGAAATGTGTGATTTCATATATTGTTGCTATTGTTTCAGTTGTGTCTTTATTACCCTATTTAGGATTTTCTTGGCAAAGATATTGGAGTGGTTTGCCATTTTCTTCTTCAGCTCATTTGGCAGATAAGGAAACTGAGGTAAGCAGGGTTACGTGACTTAACCAGGTTCTCTTGGCTAGTGTCTAAGGTCAAAACTGAACTCAGGAAGATGAGTTTTCTTGACTACGCTGGTACTCTAAGCACTTGGCCACCTAGCTGCCCTATGATATCATTATTATCAGCTTTGTTTCTGTTTTTCCTTCTATGTGGCATGCATGTTTGTCAAGGAATTCATGAAAAAGGAAGTTAATAAAAGAGAAAAACAAAGTCACTTCCCCTCTAAGTCTCAGTTTTGTTATCCTAAAAATGAAGAAGTTGGACTGGCGCACTCCTACTGTTCCTTCCAGCTCTACATCTTGGATCCTTGCAAGATAATATATTGTTTCTCTCAAATTCTCTTTCTGCAAGAATCTCAGCTTGTGTGTGCCCTCTCTTACAGGAAGTCTTTCCTGATTTCCTTGGTGTTAAGGCTCCCTCATCCTCAAATAATCACTTAAATGTGTGTCCGTTTACATGAGAGATTCTCTCCAGTAGAACGTCGAGGCCCTGAGAGCAGGGATTTTTCTTCCCTTGTTTTTGTCCCCATCCCCAGCACTTAGGACAGAGCTTGGCATATAGTAAGCATTTGTCGGTTTGAACTGGATTTGAGCTCTCTAGCAGGCATTAAGCATAGGATCACATAGCATCATAGTTCTACATCTGGAAGAACCTGATCATTTTTTGTGGATGAGGTTTCACAGGTATTCTATGGAAGAGCTGAGATATGAACCCAGTTTTGGAGCCAACTGCAAGTTTATTCTTTATTCTGAGTTGTATTCTGGGACAGTAAAGTGTGCTGCAGCACACAGGATTTGGAGTCAGGACTCATCTTCCTGAGTTCAGATCTGTCCTCAGATACGTCCTAGCTGTGTGACCTTAGGCAAGTCATTTAACCCTGTTTGCCTCAATTTCCTTATCTGGAAAATGACCCTGGAGAAGGAAATGGTAAACCACTCCAGCATTTTTGCCAAGAAGGCCCCAAATTGAGTCACAAAGATTCAGACAGGACTGAAAATGACTAAGCAGCAAAATTCTGAGTTGTATTTTTCTCTAGGAGCTTCAAGCATGAGCCTTTTATCTTTGTAGACTGTGAGCCTCCAAGGAACTCTTATTCATATTTCTCTGTAAAGTACCTAACATGGGCCAGAGGACACAGGAAGCTGGCTGAGGATCTGCTAATTGAGTGAATGAAGGGATACCCCCAGATCTACTTTGTGATATGACCCATCACTCATGGAGGGGGATCTCCCCTGCAGCCCATTGTGAACGTTGAAGTCCAGAATTCGGGTTGGAATTACAAGCATCTTCGAGGCCACATGGCTTTCTCCCACTACTGACACCTCTGGCTTGCCAGCAATAAAGGAGAGCAAAGAAGACTCCAGCTCTTAATTGGCCTTGGCTCTGGGCCCAGAGCAACATGGAAGGAAACTCAGGGCCCTTGCTTTGAAATTGCAGTCACGGGGGTTGAAGGCTGGGAGAGACACTGCCCAGGATGTTGTAAAACCCAGAAGGTTAGGTGGCCTGAAGACTCACTTTCACTCTCTCAAACCCAAGTGTTAACTGGCCACGCCAATGGAAGTATCAAATGTGTTTCACCTAGATTGGCACCATAGGGCAGGGCTGGGCCAGGGAATCTGGGGAATAACCTGTCTCTGGGCTGACTTTTGGTGGGGAAGATCAGGGACTTTGAAGAACCACAAGCTGTTAAGAGCTTCTGTGGAAGGGGCGAGTGAGATGACTGCCCAGAACCCCAGGGAATATCTGTTATATACAAGGAGGTCGTGGGGGAGCTTGGTGGCTCAGTAGATAGAAAGTCAAGAGATGGGAGATCCCAGGTTCAAAACTGGTCTCAGACACTTCCTAGCCATGTCACCCTGGGCAAGTCACTTTACCTCTATTTCCTAACCTTTATAGCTCTTCTGCCTTAGAAACAATATAAACAGAAGACAAGGATTTTTTTAAAGGAGGTATTAAGGTAGATATAGAAGATCCTCCATCATTATAGTTGCCTAATCGACTCTTATGAAAATCCTCCGGTCTCCATTAATTGAGCCAGCATAGCATCAAAGGCTCTTGGGAGTTCTTTCTCAGACCTTTTCATAAAGGCTGAGGCTCAATGCCCCCTTGACTACTGAAGCACTGAGAATATTAACTCATCCTTGTTTAGGGGGTCTCATAGAGAGGTCATCTCTGAACAACGGGCTAATTCCTAGAATCCCAGATTTGGAAGGGGCCCTGGAGGTCAATTAATTCAACTCTGCCTGATATATGAATCCCATCTTCCAACATTCCCAACAAGTAGAAATCCAGCAGCCTCTCTTTGAATCTCTCTAGTGATGGTGTGCTCACTACTTTACCTCAGTACATTCCATTTCCAAACAATTTTTTTTCCTTCTACATACTCTTTGCTTCACCTACAAAGGTAGAGTAGAAGGAACCCTGGATTTTCAGTCATGAAACCTGAGTTTGACTCTTGACTCTACTATTTACTATCTATAAATAATGGAAATATTCTTCGTTACTTCATACATGAAATAGGTATCATGTTTCTTTCCTACTCAATGGGTGGAATAAGGGAGAAAATTGGGAACCAAAATAATTTTTTAATCAAAAAATGTATATAATTATATAATTACTACCTGGAATATCTTAGATCCTCTCTTATGGGAGAATAGTGACACACAATATTATCAGAGACAATTTATAAGTTTATGTGATCACAGGTCCATTTAAGAATTTTAGTATGACCTTGGGTAAGTCCCTTAACTTCTCTTGGATTCAATTTCTTCATCTGTAAAATAAGAGAACTGAGTTAGATGGCCATTAAGGCCCTTTGTAGTTCTAAATGTATGCTTGGATGACTTTTGCCTTTCTCTCCACTCATCTATGGTCCTGCCTTCCTCCCTTTCTATTACTTCTCCCATCCCCACTCTCTTCTCCTATCCACTCTTCATAGATCCTTTCATCTGTCCTCAGAAATAATGTCTATTCACTGTGGGAAACCACTGGATTCTAGACTCAGATTCTAGACTTGCCTCTACTATCCATTTGCTATAAGACCTCAAGCAAGTCACTTTCTTTCTCTGACACAAAGAGCCTTCATCCATTAAAAAATAAGAGACTGGGGGGTGCAAACTTGAAAGGCTCACACCAAGGCAACTATCAATAATATGGAAATAAGTCTTGATGGATGATGACACATGTAAAACCAGTGGAAATGTGCATTGGATATGGGAAGGGTGTTGGGGGGGTGAAGGGGAAAGTGAAAACTTGAATCTTGTAGCCATGGAAATTTTTTCTAAAAAATAAAATATTTTAAAAATAAAAATAAATTTTAAAAGAGACTGGGAAGAGTAGTAGGGTGTTGGGGGTAGACTAGATGGCATCTCATGTCCCAACATGACCTTCTTTGTCCTAAAGTCCCTTCTTACTATGATATTCCATGTCCTGTGTTCCCTCCCAGCATTCTTAGAACAATCCATGTTCTAAGAATGCTCCCAGTTCTAGCATTCTGTGCTTTATATTCTGAGGCTTGTCCTGGCTTTGTTCTTCATTGCACCATGATTATAATGATTGATTATAATTATTGTTTATAATAACTCATAATAAGTATGATTGTCATGGAGCATTATTGATTATAATTCATGATTAGAACTCAGACTACGTCTACACATGGCCAAAACAACAGGGTTAAATATTAGAAATTCATGAGGTCAGCTGGGTATTCACTTACGGTACTGAGCCAAGAATCATTCTCTCGCTGAATTGACTTCTCCACCCCTACTCTGACTCGTCAAGTCAGTTTATTGAAAGGAAAAAAAAAATCATTCCTACCATTTGTTCAATTAAGTTGGCCATTGCTTCCATTAACTGTACTCACTAAGTCTTTATTGAGCTTGGCCTGTTTGCCCAACCCTAGCTGGGGCGCTGGGGAACAAAGGAGAAGAGACTCTTCCATTGCAGGCTCTGGGAGGGCGTACCTGTGGCTAGAACAATAAGACTCCCCAAATCCTAAAAGAGCAGCACGGAATAGAACATAATCATGCGCCTGTGGTTAGTCAAAGTAAGGTTGATAGGATGGATCCGAAGTTATTAGATTAGATTCTTGTCAATTATTAATATTTATACTATGTAAAAATTGTTAAATATTTATTAGATTAGGCCAAGAGAGTCTGTGTCAGTTGAAGGCAAAGAAGCCAGAGGAGATTTTGGTGTTGTGGAGACATCAATTAACCAGCATTTATAAAGCATTTACTATGCAGCTAGGTGGCAGAGTGGATAGAGTGAAAGACCTGACTTCAAATCTAGCCTCATACACATACCTGCTGTGTAACCCTCCCTGGTCAAGTCACTTAACCTTGTGTATCTCAGTTTCCTCATCTGTAAAATGTGCTGGGAAAGGAAAGGGCACATCACTCCAGTGTCTTTGCCAAGAAAACCCTGAATGGGGTCATGAAGAGTTGGGCATGAATGAAAAAAAAAAAAAGGAAATGGACTGATGATATGCTAGGGAGATGAGGTTGTTCCCAGCAACTGTGACCCTTTCTGTTTCACAGCTAGGCATCATCTAGTCAGTCAATAAACACTTATATAAGGGCTTCCACCTGGTCCCTCAAAGGCTGTTTCACTTGTAGACTTAGTACAATGGAAAACATCCCTTGTCCTGGTTCTGGTACTGAGTTCCTGTGTGATGTCAGGTAAGTTTCCTCCCCATTCTGGCCCTCAGTTTCTTCATCTGTAATGGGAACAGGTTCACCTTATAGCAGAAATGTCAAACATGTTGCTTAAGCCTATTCAAATGTAATTCGGCAATGTTTGACAAAATAAATAAAAATACAATAAAACAGATGGTTAATATGTGATTTTCTAAGTTGATCTGCACCCAAAGGGATCCTTATTGCATGGGTTAGTGGGGTCCCATTTCTATCTGAATTTGACACCACTGGGCTATACAACTTGTAAACTGGGATACACAACTGGACTCACTTTCAGCTCTAAATCTAAGATCTTACAATAATTCCTAATCCATATTAAGTGGTGAGACATATATGGAGAAGGACAGTGGGGAAAGAGACCTGCAATAATGGACTGGGTGTCAGGAGACTAGAGTTCTAATCCTGCTTCTGTGGCTAACTTGATGATACCTTTTCCTTTCTCTAAGACTCCTTTTCTTGGGGTAGCCAAGTGGCTCAGTAGAGAGTGAGGCCTGGAAACAGGAGGTTCTGGGTTCAAATCTGTCTTCAAATGCTTTCTACATGTGTGACCCTAAGCAAGTAACTAAACCCCAATTTAACCCTTCCTGCTCTTCTGCCTTGGAATCAATACTTAGTATCCATTCTAAGACAGAAGGTAAGGGTTAAAAAAAGACCCAATTTCCTACTCAGTAAAATAAGGGGTTAAACTAGACCAAAAGTTTCTTTATGGAGAAATTTCGGGATGTCTATAAATTTATTTTTTAAATATTATTACAACTTTATTTCAATATAGTTTCTTTTTAGCCTAATTTTTAAATTTTCATTTTTATTTTTGATTCCAAATTCACTCCCTCCATCTATCCCCCCCAACCCATCCCATTATACAAGTGAAGTCATGCAAAACATTTCCATATTAGCCATGTTCTGGGGGGAAAAGAGAAGAAAAGTAAAGAGAAAAAACCTAGTTTAATATTTACATCAATAATGATGGTGGTGTATCGATCAGAATGGTAAAATCTTTCAAAGTCAATCATCTTTACAATATTGCTGTTACTTTGCAAATTGTTCTTCTGGTCCTGATCGTTTCACTTTGGGTCAGTTCATATGTCTCCCCAGGTTTCTCTGAAATGTCTCTGGCTTGTCATTTCTTATAGTATAATAGAATCCTATCACATTCACACACCACAACTTGTTCAGCCATTTCCCAGTTGATGGGCATGCCATCAGTTTTCAGTTCTTTAATAGCTCTGTATCTGTGCTTTCTATATTTAAATAAAGGATTCTGAGAAACATGAGCTTCACTGGACTGATGGGAGTCAGGACACAGAAAAGGCAAAGAATTCCTAAACAGGATGATCAGGTAGGAATGGAAAAGTTACAGTACAGAGAGTCCAGGGCCCTGGGTTCAAATTCCAGTACTTCTATATGACCTTGAAAAAATCATTTTCATCTCTCTGAGGTTTGATTTCCTCATCTATAAAATGAGGAAATTGGATTAGCTGTTCCCTGAGGTCCTTTCTGTGAAAAAGATAATGGAGGTACCAGGGATGTTACAACAAAATCTAAATGGTTGTGGGTACACACACTGGGTTGTAGGAGAGACAGGACCAGGATAGACCAGAATTCACTGGGTTAACACAGGAATGGCAGTTGGTCTCAACTGTTACCAGGCTCTCCCTAGGCCAGAGACTTTGAAACCAACAGGCAAGGTAAAAGTTTTAATGGTTTTAATTATGTACAACTAAAATAAAGGTGGGAAAGGGATTTCTATACTTAAAACCTAAAGGGCAAAACCACAGGGGCAAGGGGAGGACTTATTCTACTCTAATCTCAGGGATCTAAGCAGACAGGGCCAAAGGAGCAGTGCAGGAGTCACTGTGAAGGCCTCAAACCTAGTACCAGCCAGATTTGACCAGCACAGCAGATGGGTCTGAGTGTGGCTTGGGGGTTCTCACAGTAATCCACAGATGATCTCAGGATGTCAAAAGCCAAGGTATCCAAGTAGAGAGGGTGTGCTTGAGATGCTGTCCACCAAATCCCTAACTTCTCTTCTTAGTGCAACTCTGTAGGTCTTGTCCTCTTGCTGGAAATCACCACCACTCAGGATCCCAGGGAATTCAGGAGGCAGGGTCTCCTTTACTCTGAGATCTCCCAGGGCTAACAACAGTTTGTGCCAACCCCTAATGGAGTCTCTCTCAGGGCACAAGCCATTTCTTCCTGCCCTTCATTCCATCTTGGAATGCTCCAACCTTCCTGCTAGGTTCAACCTTAGTACTTAATTACTAACTAATCTTCCTCACAACATTTCCAACTTGAAATCTATAATGCAGCTAGATGGTACAGTGGATAGAGTGGGTCCTGTAATCAGGAAGATGTGAGTTCAAATTCATTTCAGGCATTTACTAGCTATATGATACTAAACAAATCATTTAATTTCAGTCTGTCTCAACTTCGTCAGCTGTAAAATGGGGATCATAATAGTGACTCCCTCCCAGAGTTGTGGGAATCAAAGGAGACAATCTATTACATGCTTTGCACAGTGCCTGATCCACAATGGTAGGTACTTAATTAATGTGTTTTCCCTTCCTTTCTATGATCTATTAAGGCCCTTTCTAGCCCTGAAATCTATAATCCCTAGACAGCTTCTAACTCCTAAGTGGTCTAATGAATCAAACAGTGGCCTGGGTATCATTCTACATGGGTCCTAGCCCTGCTTCTGCTGTGATCTTGTGTGACCTTGGCAAAGTCCCTTTCCTTCTCAGAAATTTAATTTTTCACTCTGTAATAAAAGGCAGCAATAGATGATTTTTGAAGACCTCTTTCAGCTCTGCATGTTATCCTGCTTGTCGGACCCTCTTTTCCCCCTTTTTCCTCCTTTTGAGATATGTCCAATGTTCTCAGTAGTTAATGGGGTAACATACATCTACCATCCACTTGCCAGGGAGAATTCTTCCTCGGTGACAGCCATAAGACCTGCTAGCTTTATACACAAGCAAAACCAGCGTCTCCAGAAATGTCTGGCATTTTTCACCGGCACTAAATTCAGGCTTAAAAAAATAGTTATGTTCCTCATAACTGTAAAATTTATTAGATATTTTAATACACACTAGATTTATAAGGCCCAATTAAAACAACCCTGGGAAAACATCAGTCTCTGCTGGCTGGAAATTAACTAATTTTCCTGCCTGTCAGGAAACATCCCAGCAACCACTGGAGCAGGCTGGGTCATTGCATTTCCCACCTCCTTGGCTGAAGGCAGCTGCCTTGTTTGCTCTCCATGGGGTGCTGGGGAAGGGATCCTCTAGGACTCACTGGCAGCCGTAATACTGGCCATCCGAGGCAGAGTCCAAGACATCATCACCCATGAAACAAAGGTAGAGGGTTAACAAAATGAGGCTCCAAATTTATGGATGTAATCATTGGAGTAACGCTAAGTCCTATGGAAGACAAATGATAAATGACAAGGTGGGGAGCCCAGGAGGGCGCTCTAGCCAACCAGCAAAGGACAAGAAGAAACCAGTTTTCCTAGTAAATGCCCAATTACAGGGGAAGTCTTACAAGGCAAGAAGGAGGGGCAGTTTGCTGGCGCTGGTTGTTATTGTGATGTGGATTGGGGACTGGACCTGTGAAGTCATTGATATGGGGAGCTCCCAGGTGAGGAAATTCTACCAGTATAAGTCAAAGGTTTGGGGGTTTTCCTGCCATTTATAGTCTTAGAGAGTACCTAGAACACTGAGATGTCAAGTGATGCATAGCCACTAAGTGCCAGAGGTGGGATTGGAACAGGTTTTCCTGGTTGGACAACCATGGCTCTGGCCAGTATGCTTTGCTGCCTCAGTGTCAACAATATTGGTAAACGAGATGACTAGATGGCTCAGGGGCAAATAGTTTGAGATCTGGATTCCAGAAAACCCGAATTCCAATTCTGCCTCACACAGACCTTGAGTTAGTGTGTCTGTCTTGATCTCTGTCTGTCTTAGATTCCACATCTGTAAAATGGGGATAATAATAGCATCTACCTCCCAGGGTTATCATGAGGATCAAATGAATATATACATGAATCACTTTGTAAATGTGAAGGCACTGCATAAATGCTTTTAGTATTCATTATTATATTCAGTCTGTCAAGCGGGTTGTAGATTAGCTGTCTGGTACCTTGGGTATAGTTCCCCAAATGAGGTAGAGATCCCTGCTCACTTCAGATTTAGCACCAGGAAGAACCGCAGAGGCTTGATCGTCCAACCCCATATTTTACAGTATAAACTGAGGCCCAGAGAGGTCGAACTCCCCAGCAGGTAGAAAGCGGCAGGGTCAGAACTTGAACCTAGGTTCTCTAACTCAGATTCTAGCATTCCTTCTACCAACATACTTCCTGTCCTAACAGTCAGTCTAACCCCTTATTATTCCCATTTAAAAAGAAAATTCTGAACTTAACAGACACCAAATAAAATGAGTATTTCCATATATATAGTAGGAAAAAGAATAAAATTGTACATGAAACTATAGATCTCTAGAGTATAGAACTTGCTTTTTCTTTCCAAGTCTCTAATAAAGGTAACATAATTTATGAATAAGTCCTCCTAGTTTGGGATTCTTCCTTCCTTCCTTCCTTTCCCTCCTTTTTCTTCCATGTTGGCCATGGCCAAAGATATATGTATACATCTCATTCTGCATCTCTGATCAGTCCGTCACTTCTTTATTCTTAAGAGGTGGGTATCACAGTGGGGGTAGCTAGGTGGCTCAGTAGATAGAGAGCCAGGTCTAGAGTCAAGAGGACCTAAGTTCAAATCTGACCTCAGATTTGTGTGACCCTGGCTAAGTCACTTAACCCCAATTGCCTGGCCCTTGTAAGAAAATTCTCTTACAATGGTAAATCAAGAACTGCCTCTTTGTCCATCCTCTCTTTCTCCAACATTCCAAACCCTTTCTGTGCAATTTTTCCCACACCCTTAGTACTTACTATGGATTCTGAGACAGAAGGACTATGGTATTTGTGGGAGGGAGGAGTGTGTGAATTGTTTGGAAAGGGCAGGAAAGGGCCAGGTTCCAAAGGGCTTTCAGTGGCAAAGAGAAGGATTTGTATTTCATCCTCGAGGTTCTAAGGAGCTATTGGAATTTATCAAGAAGGGGACTGTATGGCTAGACTTCTTATTTAAGATACGATCATCATCTAGAACCAAAGGGATGAGGGCTTGAACTAGAGTAGTGGCCATGGGAGGGAAGAGAAGAGATGGATGGCAGAGAATGGTGGGAGTAATGGAGAAGAAAAGAATCAGGAATGATTCTGAGGTTGGGTACCAGTGACTGGAAGAATGACAATTCCTTGAGCCAAAATAGAGAAGTGGGGAGCGATATAATGAGCTCTATTTTGTATGTGTGGAATTTGAGAAGAATGCTGTACATCCATTTGGAAACCTTCAATAAGCAGCTAGTGATATTGGACTGGAGCCATCCCCATTTACAATTTTCTTGGCAAAGACACTGGAGTGGTTTGCCATTTTTTTCCCAGTTCATTTAACAGATGAGGAAACTGAGGAAAACAGGGGGAAGTGACCTGCCCAGGGTCACACAATTAGTACACATCTGAGGTTGGGTTTAAACTCAGGAAGTTTAGTCTTCCTGTCCCTAAGCCTGGCATTCTACCTAACGTGCTTCCCCCTGATATGGAACTGGAGCTCGGGAGAGAGATTGAGGCTGGAAATATAGCTCTAGAAGATCCCAGACCTCTATTGCCATGACTGTCCATTGCAAAACTACTTGGTCAGCTTATCCCAAGAACTCAAATGTTTTCTGCCTGAGACATAACACTAGTTTATGCTTATATTATCATTTTATGAGTATAAATTACGGTTTTATCCTAACAGAAGCTCCTTGAGGGCAAGCTCTGCCTTTTGTCTTTGGATATCCAACATCTGGCATCATACCTAGCACACAGTAGGCCTTTAATTAATATTTGTTCAGTCGATTTCTTTCCCAACCTCTTGGTTGGTAGGGATTGCTTACATATGTAATCTCCATTTAGCCAATGGAATGGCTCACCCTCCTCATCTCTGCACCTAAGAGGAATGATGGCACTTGAGTGGAGATTGGAAGCAAACCAAGGGTTCAAATATAAAGAAGGAAGGAGACATGGCCAGGAATGGGGTATGGCCAGAGCAAAAGCATGGAGGTGGGAAATAAAGTATCATGTTTGAGGTGCAGCAGGAAGGGCATTTTTATAACACGGCTGCTTCAATGAATCTTTCAAAAAAACCCAACCCTTACCTTCTGTCTTAGTATCAATTCTAAGACAGAAGAGCGGTGAGGACTAGGCAGTTGTGGTTAGGTAATTGGGCCAGGGTCACACAGTTAGGAAGTGTCTGAGCCCAAGTCCTCCCGACATTAAGTCTGGTGCTCTACCCATTGTGCTACCTAGCCGCCCCCAATGAATCTTCTTAAAAGCATGTGTTTCCAAGAATTTTTAGGAACATGTGACCTGGTTTGGGTGAATTCCAGGCTGGCAGCGTTTCTGCTTTTCCTCATTAGTCATTTTTGCTCTTTATCTGGGAGAACTCAGTGGCTGATGGTCACTAAGAAGGCTTTTGATCTGGCCCATGAGCTGTCCAAGCATGTGCATTCTCTACTCTTCTGAGACATTCAGAATATGATTGTCAAGGACGATACCTTCAGTGTCCAGCCACTGCTGACCCTTTGGGACATTAAGGACTGTCTTGGGATCCCCATGGAGCCAGCGGGTGAGCTGGGACTTTCATATCCAATGGAGGATTATTAACTAGAACCAACAAGACCTATTCACAGGAGCCTCACCTGCTGCAGGGACATCTCTCCAGTAGCCTGTGCTGTGTGGTCAAAGGAGGCCCCAGTTTAAGTCGGGAGGTGACATTTTAAATGCTCCCTCTGGAAAGAGCCCTGACTTAGGGATCAAAGGACTTGGGTTCAAATCCAACCTCTGGTGCTTCCTGCTTATGTAATCTTCATCAAATCATTCAACCTCTCTGGGCCTCAGTTTCCCAATCAGTAAAATGAAGGGTTGGGCTAGAAATCCCTTAAGGTCTCTTCTAGTTCTAAATCTATGATACTAAGGCACTCAGCATCTCTGAGCCTCAGTTTTTCCATTTGTAAATTCAGAGTGTGGGCCTGAATGACAGCTAGGTTCCCCCCCAACCCTAAATCTAGGATCCTACTAGGGTGGCCATGCTTAAGATTCTTATCCACTCTGAACTTACAGATACTTGACTGTAAAATGGGGTTCATATCTGTAGCCTCTGCCTCATGGGATTGTTGCAAAAATCTGCTGAGATGGGGCAGCTAGGTAGAACAATGGCTAGAGCTCCAGGCCTGAAGTCAAGAGATCCCACATTTAAATCTGGTCCCAGACATTTTAGCTACATGACCGTGGGCAAGTCACTTAATTCCAACTTCCTAGTCCTTGCTGCTCTTCTATCTTAGAATTAATACAGAAGGTAGGGGTTTAAAAAAATAATGCATTAAAATAATCAGTATAAAAGCATTTACATTTAAAACAGGGAATAGAGTAGGAAGTTCTCTCTATGCAACCTAGGTAGCTATGCTGGGCCTGGAGTCAAGGAGATTGAAGTTCAAATCCCACCAGAGACACTTAGCAGCTGTGTTCTGCCTCAGTACCCTCACTTGTAAAATGGGGATAATAACAGTTCCTTCCCTCTACAATGCCCCCAGATTGGCTAGTTTCACTTAGCCTGACCTCCTAAGGTTGTTGTGAGGATCAGATGAGATAATATTTGGAACGTACTTAGCACAGTGCCTGGCACATAGTAGTTGCTTGATAAATGTTCCCTTCGTTTTTTCTTTCCCAGGTCAACGATGCCATGAACAAAGGGACAGATGGGTAAAGAAGAGTTCAATTAAATGATCTCAAAAGATCTAGGGCAGCTCAGTGAAGAGATCACGGTACGTGGAGTCAGGAAGACTTCAGTCCAAATCTGGCCTTCCATACCTACTACCTGTATAACCCTCAGTAAGTCACAACCTCTGTTTGCCTCAGTTTCCTCAACTATAAAATGGGAATAATAATAATAGTACCTACCTTGCGTGGTTATTTTATAGAATCAAATGAGAGAATATTTGCAAAGCTTCTAGCGTGTTACATGGCATATTGTAGGAATGAAATCAATACTTGTTTCCTTCCTTCCAGAATCTCTTCTAGCTCTAAGACTTAACTATAAATTGATGCTGCTGATAGGGGTGAATTCAGGAGTTCAAATCCTAGAACCTGGCATTCTAGGCTCTCCATGAGCTAGCCCAACCTAACTTCCCAACTGTATCTCCAACTGGTGTCACCCACTTCCTCTGTGAGAGGTTCACAGACTCTGCCTCTCCCCATTTAAGGAGGATGCCCAGGTTAGTACCTTTTTGTCCCTCTCTAGGTTGTTCCTTCCCTCTCCAATGCCCCCAGATTGGCTAGTTTCACTTAGCCTCAATGCTTTTCAGCATCCTTTTATGGGTTGTCTTCCCCATGAACAAGTCAGCTCTTTGAGGGCAAGGATTGTCTTTTTTTTTCTACTGAGATTTGTGTTCCCAGGACTTAGCACAGTGTCGGCCACATAGTAATCACTTAATACATGTTTGCTGATGGATTGACTGGTTCTTTGCACTTAATTTAGGGCTCGCTTCGTTAGCCATTTGTAATATGTGTCCCAGGTGTATGATCCATCAATAAATGATGAGCTTCATCGATTGTCCATCCAACTGCATCTCCTAGTTTGGCCAAAAAGCATTCTTCATCCTCTTGATTGTTTCTCTGTGCATAATGAAGCTAAACTGTGGAATAATTATTAGAGCTCTAAGTAGGAAATCTGGCACTTGGAGCAAATGGTACTCTCGCATACTCTCAAACAATTTTTAAGGCAAATTCAGGGAACAGCTCAAAGGCTCAGTGGCTGAACAGTCAAGCCTGGAGTCCGGAGGATCTGGGTTCAAATCTGACCTCAGATACTTCCTAGCTGTGGGACCCCTAGTCAAGTAACCAAACTCCAATTGCCTAGCCCTTACTGTTCTTCTGACTTAGAACAGATAATTAGTATCAATTCTAAGACAGAAAGTAAATGTTAAAAACAAGACAAATTCAGTAGTGGAGGGCAGAAATGCATAGAAACCCAGTTTCCACTTTTAGGGGAAACCTGAAATCTATTGCCCCTGGTGAGTAAACAAAAACTTCATTACATGCTTGTTGACGACCCCTGCTGGGAAGGCCAGTACATGACCAAGCCAACAAGGAACTTGCCTATGACATAGCTGATTGGGAAAGGGAGTGATGGTAGAGAGATTGTGCCATTTGGAGACTTCTCATTTTAACTCATTATTCTTACTAAAAAGGCCCTCCCTAAGCTTAGCTGCTTCTAACTACTGTCAGCTAACAGCCCATGAGTGCCGGAAGCACCTTCTAAATGTCAGTACCCTTGGATGGGGTCGTGGGTGTTTGAAGAGGACTAGCATGTCTGGTGTGAGGACTTGCTAAGTGCTTTTCAGGAGTTTTCATCCACCTTTGAGATCCACCTGCCACTCAGCTCTCACCTGTAGCTCCAAGAAGCTAATGAAGCCACAATGGGCATATCCTGGTAAACCATCTTGGAAGATGGGTTAAACCAGGTTAAAGGTAACTGATGGTTCTCAAACCCATCTGCGAGTTAAGAGGGTGTCTACACCAAGCATGTAAAGGCATCCCCCCAAGAAAAAGGCAGATGAGAACAATTTGTTCCACTGGGCAGAAAGGCAGCTGATATAGGTGTCAAAAAGAGCCCTTAGATCTTGGTCAGACATCAAAGATGCCAAGGTCATACATTGCATCCTGGGCCATCACCAGTCATCCTGACTTGTCTCAATGCTGGACTCTGGAAGAGAGAGGGAGGCTGATGACTATGTGCCCCTTTGCCTTACTTAAATCCAATCCATGCATGAGTCAAGACATCACCCTGGGATGTCATTGGTCCACCTCGAAATTGAAGGATAAACAACAGCAATGACAATGATAACAACCACACTGGCTCAGAACCCCAGATACTTCTCCTCTAGTGATTCTGGTTCCCACTGCATATTCCTGGGCTTCATGCATGACATCATCTGCAAATGGGAGCATCTGAAAGACTTCACTATGTACAGAGAACCCAGTGGTTCCCAAACTTTTTTGGCCTGCCTCCCCCTTTCCAGGGGGGGGGGATATATATATTAAACCCTTAACTTCTGTGTATTGGCTCCTTGGTGGAAGAGTGGTAAGGGTAGGCAATGGGGGTCAAGTGACTTGCCCAGGGTCACACAGCTGGGAAGTGTCTGAGGCCGGATTTGAACCTAGGACCTTCTGTCTCTAGACCTGACTCTCAATCCACTGAGCTACCCAGCTGTCCCTCCAGAAAAAAAAAATATTACTTAGCTCCCTGGAAATTAATTTTTTTAATTTAATAGCAATTAATAGGAAAGATAAATGCACCTGTGGCTATCACCACTCCCCTGGATCACTGCAGCACCCACCAGGGGGCAGTAGCACCCACTTTGGGAATCACTGATTTAGACTCTTCTAACTATCCATCAAAGTGTCAAATCCCTTTATCAAGGAAATGTTTCATTGGTCTAGGAGTGCTTGATACCAATAATCAGAGTGGACAAACAAATGTGGTAACACAGTGCAGCTGAAATGGGGCTGCCCTTTGGAGTCAGAGGATTTCTGTTCCCATCTCACTTATTACCTGTATGAGCCTGGGCAAAACTGACTTCACCTCTCTGGACCTTACTTTCTTCATCTATAAAATGTAGGGGTTGGCATTCTGAATGGCAATTTGGAACTATACCCAAAGGGCTTTAAAAGACTGTCTGCCCTTTTATCCAGCCATACCACTGATGGGTTTATACCCCAAAGAGATAATAAGGAAAAAGACTTGTACAAAAAATATTTACAGCTGCACTCTATGTGGTGGCAAAAAATTGGAAAATGAGGAGATGCCCTTCAATTGGGGAATGACTGAACAAATTGTGGTATCTGATGGTGATGGAATACTATTGTTGCTGAGAGGAATAATGAAATGGAGGAATTCCATGTGAACTGGAAAGACCTCCAGGAAGTGATGTAGAGTGAAAGGAGCAGAACCAGGAGAACATTGTACACAGAGACGGATACACCGTGGCACAATTGAATGTAATAGATGTTTCTACTAGCAGCAATGCAATGACCCAGGACATTTCTGAGGGACTTTTGAGAAAGAAGGCTCTCTACATCCAGAGAAAGAACTGTACTTCAATGGGGTTGATTGGGGATGTAGACTTTAAATGATCACTCTAATACAAGTACTAATATTATGGAAATAGGTCTTGATCAATGACATGTAAAACCCAACAGAATTGCTCATTGGCTACAGGAGGAAGTTGGGAGGAGGGGAGGGAAAGAACATGAATCATGTGGCCATGGAAAATATGCAAAATTAATTAATTAATTAAATGGACTTTTTAAAAAATGTGGGTATTGGACTGCATGACATCAAAGATTTTTTTTCATCCCTAGACCAATGGACCCATGATCCAAAATTTATTCAACATCTAACATAAAAGATGCAGCTGTTAATTGTGTTAAGAATAATGCATTACAGGAATTTTTTTATGCCATGGGCAACATTTACCAAACTCATACCTAGTTTAAATTGCACCAAATCTGCTAACAGATAAAGGCCATGAAGACAGTTTCTACTGATTCAAGAGAGAAGAACCTCAGACATGATAAAGCTGCTCTGCTACAATGTAGGGTTTGGAGTAGGAAATAGAGAAGTTCAAATGGAGTACAAAATATAGATAGAGGAAGTGTTCCATCTGCTAATTTAACTGCTCTCCCCATGAGCTAAATTCCATTGTTCTTACCCCACTGAAAGATCTTAAGTGCTGTTAACACTGTGTAAATTGGAGCACCCTTGGATAAAACCCCAGTTGCTCCATCCTAGTTACTGCTTAGGTTGAATGAATGGACAAATGTGCCTACTGGTTACATGTAAGTAGCCTAGACATATATCCATATACTCCTTCCTCTGAGTTTAATGTTTTTCCATATGGGGGTTCAGTTCTGTTGATTTAAGTCTCACTGGTTTCTACCCTCTTGTAAATATTCTGGAAGTTGAAAGAGTTTCTTTTTCTTTATCTACTCTGTGTCTGTTTTTGTCTGTATCTGACTATCTTTGTTACTCTTCCTCTCCCCCATTCTCTTTCTTTCCCTCCCCCTTTCTCATTCCTTCCTCTTTGTCTCTGTCTATCTCTGCCTTCTGTGTGTCTCTCTTTCTGTATGTCTCTCCTTTGTTCCAGAGTGTTTCTCTCTTCTTTCTTTGTCTCTCTGCTTTCTCTCTCTCCTGTCTTTCTGTCACTCTCCATCTCTGTCTCCCTTCATCTGTCTCTGACCCTATCTTCCTGTCTCTGCCTCTCTTTTTTTCTCTTGCTCTTGCTCTCCCTCCCTTTTCCTCCCTCTAGCTCTCCATGACTCCCTCTCCCCCTCCTTCCCTCTCTCCACCTGCCTCCCCATGGCTTTTCCAAACTGTCAGGCTAAGGTCTGAAAATAGACCCCAATAAAGCAGGCGGAAACTCGGCAGTAACCCAATCTAACTCACGTTTGTGTGAGATGTAATAAGCAGGGGGCCATGAGGGCTCTGGAGCTCTAGCTGTAAATTTCCCTTCTATGCAGTGGCTGTCTCTGCCTGAGGCTTTCTTGGATCTTCTTCCCCAGCTCTTCTCCTGGGTTTCCCCCCACCCCACCCTACTGGCCTTCCCAAAGCCAGAGCTTCAAAGGCATCACTGTCCTGGGTAAAGGAAGCTGGCTGAGAGTCTAGAAGAGAAACTGGCTAGAAGTTGAGGGAGGTGGGAGAACAGCAGTGGAGGAGTCAAGAGAAGGGGGAAGGAACTGGGGGGAAGACTTGGTTTTGCGACCACCTCGTGGGGAGAGGAGAAAGGAGAAGACAGGAAAGAGCATATTCCTTCCAAATGAGGTGAGCGAATGAGCAGG
The DNA here is from genome assembly GCF_016433145.1 of Gracilinanus agilis. Taxonomy (NCBI): domain Eukaryota; kingdom Metazoa; phylum Chordata; class Mammalia; order Didelphimorphia; family Didelphidae; genus Gracilinanus; species Gracilinanus agilis. The sequence goes on from NC_058130.1 coordinate 760,438,637, forward strand.
CTTGGAAAGGCAGCTTCTAGGAAGAGAATGTCAGAGCTGAAAGGGACACAAGAGACTAGAGTCATAGGATTATAGGATTGAAAGCAGGACAGAGCCTTGAAGATAAACTAATCCCACCCTGTCTTTTCATAAGGGGGGGGGCAGTGAGGCCCAAGGAGCTTAAGAGACAGCAATTAATCAGTCAACAAGCATTTATTAAATGTCTCCTAAGAGGCCAGCACTGGACTGGTTGCTGGAGATACTGAGACCAAAAGGAAAAAGTCCTGCTCTCTTTACATTTTAGCAGATGACTTGCCCAAGATCACCTGACTAAAAAGTTGTAGAACCGCCTGAACCCAAAGTCCTCTGTCCCTAAATTCAGGACTCCTTCCACATTAGCCTGTCTCCAGATGTCCTTACTTCGCAGATGGGGAAACTGAGCCCCAAAGCAATGGAAGTGACTTTCCCAAGGTCAGCAGCCAATCTAGGGCTACAACCTAGGTCCCTGGTACAGAGGCTGGTCACCATATGCAATTGCAAGGGCAAGTTCGAAGAGTGAAGTCACTGGAGAGCCTCAGGAACCAATAACTTTGGGACATCTGGAAATCTCATGCACTACACTAATCTACTATTATATCTACATATGAATATATTATATGGATTTAGGAGGCAATAACTGTAGTAGGGAGAACTCTCAATTCATCTTACTTATGTTCTCTCTTTCTCTCCTCCCTCTTCCTCTGTGTTTCTCCTTTTCTCTTTCCCTCCCTTCCTCTCTGTGTGTCTATCTCTCCTTATCCTTCCCTCCCTTTATTCCTCCTCTCTTTCCTTCTCTATCTCCTTTCTTTCTGTCACTCTTTTACCTCTTTTCCTCCCTTCCTTTGTCTTTCTCTGTCTCTCATCCTATCCCTCCTTCCTCCTCACTCTCTCTCTTTCTCTCTTT
>NC_058130.1:760444558-760484284 GCF_016433145.1 Gracilinanus agilis
CTACTACTACCACTCCTCCTCCTCCTCCTCCTCCTCCTACTACTACTACTGATAATTATTATTTCTATCTGAATAATCTGAATTGATTACTTTATGGACTTCTTAAGAATAACCCTTCTATAATTTCCAGCAGGGCTGTTCTGTCCCTGATTCTGGTCATAAACCACAAACAAATCCTCATTTGACATTTCTCACCTCTTTGTCATTTCTTTGTTGGCATATCTGTTGTTTTCACAGGGTTGTTGCCCACAGAAGGCCTTTAGATTCCTCTCTTGGATCAGAGATATGTCATAGACTCCATTTGAAGATAAAGTGCTTTAGGTTATAATCAGCCTCATAATCATCGGATTCCATGATGCATCCCTGTTGTCAATCTCTGCTAATTTGGTGAACTGATGTTTGCTTGTTCTAAAAGTATGCTTGAAGGATTCTATCCTGGATGTACTCTGAGAATGTCAATTGATCATCTTCCTCCTTTTGGGAAAAGAAGCATTTATATAGCAACTTTGATGGAATGGAACTTGTGGTTCTTTAATATAGCTAAGGTGTTTGTTTGGGTACTTCCCAGATTTGTTAGGAGCCATTTTACATTATGCAGTCTACATCATACAATTACATAATGTAAAATGCTCATACATTAAGGCTGCTGTTGCAGAGATGTGAATTGGGTTCAATATCTTCTTCCCATTTTGCTTTGACTTCAGGATGACAATAACTCTTTTGTTGGCTTTATGCTTGAGGGGACTTAAGTGGAGAAATCCTAGGTCTTTGTAAGAATCATCTTTATCCATCATTTCAATTTAGCCTTTGGATTTAAGCTTGAAACCTTAAGCTTCATCTTTTTTTTGGCATACTTGAATAATTTTGTACTTTTTGAAACCAAATTACATTTTTATGTCTAGTTATTTTTTATAAAATTAGACAAAAGTAATAACAAAGAATAATTCTTTTGCAAAGCATTTTCCTATTTATTTTCTCATCTGAAACTCAGAACAGGCCAAAGTGGTAGCAGGAGGTAGGGAAGGTATTATTATGTCCATTCTACAGAAGAAATTAAGAATCAGAAAGGAGTAGTGAATTATCCAAGATCATGTAGAGTTTGGATAGGGCTAAGAACTCAAAACCAGGTCTTCTAAGTAGTCCAGAGTCTTCTTCTATCTGTGCCTCTGTCCTTGCTCCCTCTTGCCAGGATCTTTGCTCACTTAACTCCAAGTAGTAGCCTACTCTTTTTCTTTCCTTGGACTAAAGATGGGCTGGAGACTAAATAAATGACTGAATATAGAGGACTCCCAAATGAGAAGACTCCATCGACCCCTGCAGATTAGAGAGGGTCAAAGGAAGACAGGATAATAGATTTAAAGCTGGAAGAGAGCTTAGAGGGCATTGATTTCAAACTTCTCATTTTATAGAGAAGGAAATCAAGGCACAGAGAGACTAAGCGACTTGTCCAGTGTAAGGGTGAAAATGGGGTTTATGGGTTCAATATATTAAAAGGTGGTCGCCAGAGGATTGAACTATTATCAATCCTCAATTAAGAATAATCTCAAGTCAAAATTGACTTTTATGGAAGTTTATTTACAATTAGGAAGGTTGAAGGTAGGGAAATTGAGAGAGAGAGAAACTCTGGTCCAGACCAGGAAAGAATTTAGAGGCCCAGCAGAGGGGCACAGAGGTTAATTAAACAAGAATTCTAGCCACAAGGCCTTTTACAATTAGAGAGGCAAGAGAGGCCTCCTAGAGGGTAGAGCCTCCAGAAACACCAAGGGAAGAGGGAGAGAGTCAATCTAACTTACCCACATGACAATTCAAAGGGAAGCAGTCAGAGGTCCCACCAGAGTCTCGGCATTCCAACATTCCTCAATGAACCAGAAGTCGCCCTCACCAGATGCTCTCTTCCACCGAAAACCTCTCACTCATTCATCTCCCTTTCAAAGGGGTCACTTATGCATCACTTCCTGTGCCTCCCTCCTAATTTGCATGTCCAATCACAATAGATGATTCTCATAGTACTACCTAGGGAGCAGTCAGTTGATTCTGATTTGTCACCTACCAGAATTAGAGGTGTTCTCATCTTTGGTGATTAAATCTAAAGATGGGCAATGTAGACTTAATCTAATTATCACACCAGGGAACACAGCTAGTAAGTGTTTCAGATGAGATTTGAACATGGACTTTCCTAATTCCATGTCTAGGGTCATTCCACTATACTGGTAATGGTAAACCTTTTAGAGGGCTGGGTGATGTGAGAAATGTCATCAGGTGCCCTTGAGGAGGGTAAGGGGGGCAGCCTGGCCCCATTTCCTTCTGGCTTTCTAGTAATGAACTCTTGTAAACTCTGTGCTGGGGCAATGGCACACATGCCCACAGAAAGAGCTCTGAGTGTCCTCTCCAACACACACGCCATAGGTTCACTAACACAGCACTATACCATCATCGAGTTACAGAGAGTTGCATAAAGCACAGAGAACTTAAGTGACTTGCCCAGGGTAACACAGTGTAAGCTTAAAAAATTAACATACAATATCTCCAAATATTATATTTAATAGGATTTATTAATAGTAACTTGAAGTAAAGTCAATTAAAAAAGCTAGAGTAAAGAGCGAGCTAACCCAGACACCATTTTGAGAAAAGAGAACAAAAGAGCCCAAGAAGGGCGAAGTTACACACAACTTATTTACCAAATGTGAGGACACAACATGGACAAAGGAAAAAGGATTCTGGGAAATGAAGTCCAAGGGGGTCAAGATTTCTAATTACACAACAGGCAGTATTTGTCAAAGTCTTAAACCCAGGTCTTTGTGGCTCCAAGACCGGATCTCTGGCACCATACCACCAACTACTACTACTATCACTACCTTTCTTACTAGAACCACCACCACTATTACTAAGGATAATAATAAAAATGATACTAACGTTATTTATATCTAAAAGGCATTGTAGTAGAATAGGAAGAAGACTGAATTTAGATTCAGAGGACCTGACTTCAAAAACTTGATTGTAGCACTAAATAATTTCTATAATACTTCCTATATTACATTTCTAGAATACTTTAAAGTTTGCAAAGCATGCTAACCTTAACTTATTTGAGCCCTAGGACAAAAAGGAGAAGTAATAATAATAACTACAATAATAATAGTTAACATTTAAGGTATGCAAAGGACTTTACAAATATTATCTCATCCTCACAATAGCCCTAGGAAGGTAGGTGCTATCATTATTGTCCCATTTTGACAGATGGGGAAACTGAGGCCAGAGGTCACATAGCTGTGACCTGCCCAGGGTCACATAGCTCATAAGTGTCTAAAGCTGGATTTGAATGCAGCTCCTCCTGGCTCCAGGCCCAGCCCTCTAATCACAGTGCCATCTCAAATTATTGTTATCTTTGTTCTGGAGATGAGGAAATCGATTTGGAGAGATGATCTGAGCTTCCTGGCTGCTGCTACAAAGACAATGTCAGAGGCAGGATTTGTATCTTGGTGGTCCTGACTTGCAGCCCTGCATTCTTTTCCATGTATATCTCTGAGCCTCAGTTTCCCCCTCTGTAAAACAAAGGGGTTGGCCAAGAAGGATGCCAAGGTCCCTCCCAGCTCCAAGTCTGCCATCTCTGCTCTATCCCCTCCCCAGAGATGTCTCGCCATCGTTCTCCATCTCCAATGTTACAAAACACCCCCCAGCCATCTTGGGCCCGTCGTGCACACGTGCTTAACCTGCCTGGCCCCCCTGGATGGCAGTTTGGAATGAGTTAATAATTGCACATAATCCCCACTCAGCACATTAGATGTGGGGCCCTCCGTGAATTCCCGTCTCCCTCAGAACATCTGGGCTTTCGGCCCTAATCGGGGAAGTCTGTCTCTCTCTCAGGATGTGTCTGCAGACCTTGGCAGTGTCGGCATGGCAAGGGCTGATGGGGAGGTGGGGGCAGAGGAAGAGAGAGGGCGAAGCCCCTGGGGGAGGAGGGGAAGGGCAGAGCTGAGCCACGAGAGCTCGGTGCCCCCCAGCTGCGGCATCACATAACAGCAGTGGCAGCTGTCCAGGCCAGAATGGGCCGCACCTGTTTGCAATGTAATTTAGCCATTATCAGCCTTCACATCCAGCTGTAATTCAAAGAGAGGGGAATGGGGGGAGGCGGGCAGGATGGGCCGATCGAATGTCCTAAATTGACTCCGCTTTAGTGCCTTATATAAAAATTTCCTGTAATGCATGTTACCATAAATAAGGGCTTTTCCAAGGAGCTCGGGGCAAAGCCTCTTTCTAGCTGAGGGAAGCTTTCTCCCAGAGGGAAGATTCCCGGCTGCTCCAGGCAGGGCCCATCCTTGGAATTATCTCCCTTATGAGAGGCCCAGCTGGGACTGCCATGACTTACAGGGCAGGAGAACATCCATTTGAACCTTCTTCAGGAAAATGCGTTTGAGAGTCTTTGCTTCAGAGAGATGTTATTTGTCACAGAGCCCCGGACCTTGGTTGAGTCCCCAGTTATGACAGTGCATGCATGGATGGATGCATGGATGGGTGGATAAATAAGTAAAAAAGCACTGTCTATGTGCCGGGCACTGTGTCCTGGGATGGATGGAACACACAGAGAAGGAGACTCTTCTCAACCTGTTTCCTAGCATCCTAGAACTTCAAAAGAGTTCTTTAGAAACAAAAACAAGCCAGACCCAGAGACAGGAGGTCCTGGGTTCAAATCTGGCCTCAGATACTTCCTAGCTGTTTGAACCTAGGCAAGTCACTTAACCCCCATTGCCTAACCCTTTCCACTCTTCTGCCTTGGAACCAATACACAGTATTGAGTCTAAGATGGAAGGTAAGGGTTAAAAAAAATAAAAACAAACACCTCCCCTCCTGCCTTAGAATGGATACTAAATATCAGTTCTAAGACAAAAGAGTGGTAAGGTTAAGGCAATGGGGGTTAAGGGACTTGCCCAGGGTCATATAGTTAGGAAGTGTCTGAGGTCAAATTTGAACCCAAGACCTCCCACCCCTAGGCCAGCACTCTGTCCATTGTGCTACCTAGCTGCCCCTATTCAAAACACTTCTATTTTACCTCCTCTACCATTCCTTTCCAGATCCCACCCCCACCATCTGTCCCAATTATTATCAGTATCTCCCTGAATTACTTTCTATTACCTTGTATTTCTTCCTTGTGTACAGATTACATTATTCCCTGCAGAATGTAAATTCCTTGAGATTCCTTCATTTTTTCCTTTGCATTCCTGGTTGTATCCCTGAGGGTTTGGTCCCAAATGGGAAGATCTCAATCTCTCTCTCTCTCTCTCTCTCTCTCTCTCTCTCTCTCTCTCTCTCNTCTCTCTCTCTCTCTCTCTCTCTCTCTCTCTCTCTCTCTCTCTCTCTCTCTCTCTCGTCTTCTATGTCTCCCCCTCTTTTCTTCTGTGTGTGTGTCTGCAGACCTTGACAGTGTCTACATGGCAAAGGGGAGGGAGGACAGAAGAAGAAAGTGGGTGCAAATAGTGTCTTTTTATATTCCAGCACGTAGCCCAGTCCCTGGCACAGAGTGCTGTTGTTGCTGTGGTTCAGTCATTTCAGTTGTGTATGATTCTCTGTGATCCCATTTGGGGTATACTTGGTCAAGATGTCAGAATGATTTTCTATTTCCTTCTCTGGCTCACTTTACAAATGAGAAAACTGAGACAAACAGGGTTAAGTGATTTGCCCAGGGTCACACAACTAGTAAGGGACTGAGGCCAGATTGGAACTCAGGAAGATGAGTCTTTCTGACTCCAGCCCCAGCACTCTGTCCACTACACCAGCCTAATAAATCCTTGTGTCTGTTATACTAAAGAACAAACATTGTCAGCACCCTGGGATTAAACATCAGCAACTCTCTCCTGCTGAAATTTAATGCTGTCTCATCCATGGTGCCCTCCGATGGCACTGCAGGAAGACAGGGGTCCAGACTTACATCTGATACATACTGGCTGACTCACTTAGCTTCTGGGAGCTCCATGTAGCCCTCTAAGACTACATAAGTTGCCTCTGTATCGTTAGAAGGACTTTCTGCCCTGGGAGCAGCCGATAGTGATGGAATCCCAAGTCCAGACAAAAAAAAACGAAAGAAAAGAAAAGAAAAGAAAAGAAAACTGCCAACCAAGAATGAAGCTCGGGTGCTCCCATTTTCCAAAAGAACAAATGTCATCAGCACCCAGCTTTGGGGGCCCCTTGGACAAAGCCTCGGCTGCTCTAGCCTCATTGTGGCTCCAGCCCTGGAAAATATTTAACTAGTAGAATTGCCAATGACAATCAAGGTGGTACTGCCACATTGGGGTCATCTGAGAGCCTCTGAGCCTGCCAAAGAGACAAGGTTCTAATTTTCCTGGTCATCCACTCAGACGGGAGAGAAATGGGTCTTTAGCCTTTGGCTCTTCACTCATAGCTCTGTCAGGCATTTGGGGACCTTGCCTTCTTCCTTAAAGGAACTTCTATTTAGAGATGACAAGGCCCATAGAGATGATCTAGTCCAAATCCCCCATTTTACAGATGAGGGAACAAAGACCCATAGAGGATAAATTACTGGCCGCAGGTGCCCCAGTTTATCTGAGTAATAGAAGGGCAGAGCTGAGATATGAACCAAAGTACTTTAATACTGAAAGGAGTGCTTGGCAGAGACTTTTTGATACAGCCAGGCAGTCTTACCCAACCCCTCTTCCAAGCACAGATCCTCAGTAATGTTTTCTGATCCCCAGAGCTGCTATCCTACCTCAGTAGAACTACACTGTCCTCTCAAAAGGTCCTTTTCAAAGAAGCTTGCTGAGGAGGCAGTGGATTGAGAGCCAGGCCTAGAGATGAGAAGTCCTGGGTTCAAATATGGCCTCAGATTCTTCCTAGCTGTGTGACCCTGGGCAAGTCACTTAACCCCTATTGCCCAGCCCTTTCTGCTCTTCTGCCTTGGGAACAATATAATCAGCATTGATTCTAAGGTGGAAGGAAAGAGTTAAAAAAAAGAAGAAGAAGAAAGAGGCTTGCTGAAGAAACGAGAGTATGTGGCAGAGATGATTCAGAAAGAGAGAGACCCAGAGGAGAAACTCCTGGTAAAATTTATCTTGAAGAATTTGGAATTGAAATGATGCCATAGAGCCAATCATACCATGTTTTTGTAGATTTGTTAGAGGCAGCTACGTGGTGCAGAGGATAGAGTGCCAGGCCTGAAGTCAGGAAGACTCATCTTGAGTTCAAATCTAGCCTTAGACTCATACTAGCTGTGTGACCCTGGGTAAGTCACTTAACCTTGTTTGCCTCAGTTTCCTCCTCTGTAAAATGAGCTGGAGAAGGAAATGGTCAACTACTCCAGTATCCTTGCCAAGAAAACCCCAGCAGAGGTCACCAAGAGTCAAATCCAACAGGAATGACTGAACAGAAACAATTAAAGAGGAGAGCCATTCTTTGGGCGGCAGGTAGAGCTTAATGACCTCTAAGATCCTGTCTGATTCGCATTCAATGACTTCATGTTTCTATTCCAGGCATCCCATTTGAGTTGGGGGTAGCTGGATTTCTGTAATGCCACCCCCTGTCCCTCAGAGGTCATCCAGTGCAAACTCCCTCATTTTGCATTCAAGAAAACTGGTCAAGAAAGACCAGGGACTTGCCCAAGGTCACACTAGTAATAAGCAGCTGAGAAGGGATTTGAACCTGATCTTCTGACTTCAGAGACAACACCCTTTCCCCGTCTGTTAGATGTCCTGACCATGGACAAGTCACTAATGTCTCTGATCCAAGTGGTCTTCCCTATAAAAGGAGTATTTTGGTCTAGCTGTGTAGTTTAAGGGCCCTTCCAGCTTGAAATTCCATTAGCCTATGATATCTTATAGCACCACTCCGGTGCCCTAGTTCTGCAGAAGCCTTCCCCAGGAGAAAGTCCCTGCTGTGCGCTCCCCACCGAGGCTGAGAGGAGAGATCACTTTCCATTGGCTCTCGGCCTGCCAACATGAACTCCAGATGGGCAGGAGTGTTTGGGTGGTGTGGACATTTGGTTATTAGGACTTGGATGGCTCTCCAAGAATACAGGGAACCGGCTGCTCCACTCCCCTCCCTCCCACAATGAGCACAAGCCTTGTTTTGACTGGCCAGTGGGAGGCAGTAGCTGCCATCTGTAGCTGAAATACCAGGCTCTGAATCCCAGGGTCTCCCCACATAGAACAAAGCCCCTTTGGGGGACCATTAGGGTAGATGTTGGGATATTCTAGAAGAGAGAGAGGAAATACTTTGGACATTTCAGAAACCAACTCCAGGAACAGAAAACACATCAGAAATGATTCCTGATCTTCCTCGTCCCCACTCACTTTAGTTCCAGCCATCCTAGCCAACTTGCTTTTCCCAATTAACTCATTCCATCTTCCACCTCTACACCTTTGCCATAGGTTGGCCCTCATACCTCGAATTCTCTCTCATCCTCTCTGCCCCCTTATAGTCAATGACTCCCTTTAAGGTTCAGCTACGTTTTTTACTAACTACCTTTTCCAATCCCCCACCTGCTCTGGTTGCCAATGCTTCAATGCCTCCCCCCAATAAATTACTTAGTATTTCCTTTGGATCTATCTGCTCTATATTTCTTTCTCTGTTCATACATGTTATATCCTGCCAGTGGAATGTCAGTTCTTTGGAAGATTTTTTGTGCAATTTCATCTTTGAGCCCCCATCCCCTCACATAGTCCCTGGAACTCAAGTGATTGGTGAATAGAATCAAATTAGAAAATGAAGAGATTTTGAGACAGAAACTCTGGGTGCGGGTGTGCAGGATTGTTTCTACGTACATTCTTCCTCATGTGTTTTCCTCAAGCTAATAAAATTCAATTCGATATAGGGAGAGAGGCCAGGATTGGGAGTCCAGAGATGAGTTCTGTACTTCCTGTATGATGTGTAGCAAATCATCCCATCCCTCTGAGGTTTGGTTTCCACTTCTGGGGGAAAAAGAGTTCAATTTGCTAATAGTTAAGGTTCGTTGGAGCTCTAAATTCTAATGCTTGGTGATCCCATGGCCATTGCTGTGATAAGGATTTGCAGATGGCATTGGGTAACAGACATCCAATAAAAAGACAATTGTGGACAAATGATTAAACCCTCAAAGCAATGAATGATTAGCTGGAAACTATCCTTGGAGCAGGCATGGGATCAGATTTTCCAAGTTGGGAGGGACCTTCGTGGCCAGCCAGGGTGATTCTGTGATAAATCATGTGGTCACGTGCTGTTTATGGAGCACAAGGGATGCCCTGGGAGCCCAGCTAGGAAGAAACTGATGCGTGTCTAAGCCCAGGGAAGCCATATGTGTTGGTGGTGATGAATCTGTCCATTGTGGACTCCAGAATCTAGAACAAGGTTATGGATTTAGAACTGAGAAGGACCTCCGAGGCCACCTCATCTCATTCCTTCATTTTACAGAGAAGGAACCTAACCACAGAAGTTAAAAGGTCTTACCTAAAGTCACATAGGTAGTAAGTAGCAGAAGTGAGATTTAAAGCCAGACCATCTGACTCGAGCCAGCATTTCTTCCCTTGTACCATGAAGACTTGAGAAGAATCGTAGAACAGAGAGGGTCAGAGCTGAAAGGGGCCATGGAGTATAGAATGTCGGAACAAGGAGTGCCTTGAGAATACAGACTATCAAATCTAGGAGCGGGAATCTTAGAACAGAGACTGTCAAAGCTGGGAGAGACCTTTGAGCCTAAAATAGCAGAACTAGGAAGGATCTTAGAATTTTAACTTTCACATCTGGGAGAGCCATTAAAAGCAGAATTTCAGAACTAGGAGGAACCTTAGAACACAGAATATCATATATGGAAAGAACCTGAGAACATAGAATGTCAGACCCAACAGGAATCTGGAAATAGAAAATGTAGGAACCAGATGACAACATAGAACATAAAGTGTCAGAGCTGGAAGCATCTTTAGAACATAGAATTTTAAAACTGGAAAGAACCTGGAAATACAAAGAATGTCAGAATGATTAGGAACCTAGGAATAGGGAATGTCAGAACTAGGAGGCAACTCAGAGCACAGACTGTCTGGCAGAGGCCTTCTTAGCCATTTACCCTAGCTCTTTCATTTCTCAAAGGTCCCAAGAGATTGGGTCTCTCATAAGCATGACCCTCTCATAAGATGACCCCATGGTCATCTCATAAGCAATGGAACCATGGTTCTTGATTCCTAATTCAGGCTTCCATATGTTGAAGCATCTCCTACTTTAGTTTTTTTTAAGGGGAGAGGAAACTGGGGACCAATAATCTTCCCCCACTGCTGCTCAAACAGAGAGACAGAGACAGAGACAGAGACAGAGAGACAGAGAGAGACAGAGAGAGACAGAGAGAGAGACAGATACATACACCTTTCTGTGAACTGTACCAAATGCTACCCATCCCAGTTTTGCCTGGTTGGTCATTTGAGATCAGAGAAACAGATCAATCATGAGAAGCCATCCCACAAGAGGGATTGCAGGTCCTTTCCATGAGGCTCCTGTCATGAAGATAACTCCATGGTCCACTGTAAATCTGCCCTTTTGGCCTTCTTCAGGGCCATAGAGCACAGATCAGAGATTGGCCCCTCTTGCCTGCCTATGACTTAAAAGAGGAAAGGGGGAGGGTATCTCATGAAATCCCAAATAGCTAATTTTCCTGGGGCACATGGGAATTAGGGGCTGGGAAGTGTCAGGATCTGTTCGAGAGCTGGAGACAGTGGGTCTGTGAATAGAGGGAATCATCAGCTTTCCCTTTGATTGCCTCAGCCATGATTTTCTATTCTACTATGGGTAAATTTGTATAGGTAAAAGACATGTGTATATTGGATACATACATTTATACATAATGTATGTAGTATATTAGATACCTATGTATATATATATGTATGTTTGTGTGTATATATACTTAAAATTTTGCATAAATACACAGGTAAATTTCATGGGTAAATTCCTCTATAGGCAAAAGACTGGAATGAAAAGGCAAGAAGGTTGTGTTTCCCTCTTCTATTGATATGATGAATGAATAAACATTTATTAATCACTGACTTTTACCAAGTGCTGTGCCAGTCTCTGGGGCTATAAATATAAGATTAAGCTATTTTCTTGTCCTCAAGGAGTTTGTCATTTAATAGGAGAAAACACACCTATTGGGCAGAATAACAAGAGAGGGTTATTTTGATTTGGAAAATTTTGAGCAAAGAAGAATATCTGGGGGGCAGCTGGGTGGCTCAGTGGATAGAGAGTCATGCTTAGAGACAGGAGATCCTGGGTTCAAGTTTGACCATAGACATTTCCTCACTGTGACCCTGGGCAAGTCACTTAACCCCTATTGCCTAGCCCTTACCGTTCTTCTGCTTTAGAACTAATACACAGTGTTGATTCTAATACAGAAAGTAAGGACTAAAAACAAAAGCATCTCTGTCATTTGGAAGCTTTGGCATAAGCAACTATCACGAAAGAGAGAGAGAGAGAGAGAGAGAGAGAGAGAGAGAGAGAGAGAGAGAGAGAGAGAGAATGAATATCTCAGGATTCTGCTTCACCTGGTTTTATGAGAGGGAGTATAAGGTGGCAGGATGGATAGATAGAGCACTAGGCCTGGAATCAGAAAGACTCTCCTTCCTGAGTTCAAACCTGGCCTCAGACATTAGCTGTGTGACCAGGGGGCAAATGGCTTAATCCCATTTGCCTCAGTTTCTTTGTCTGTAAAACAAGATGGAGAAGGAAATGGCAGACTAGCTGTGTGATCTTGGGCAAGTCACTTAACACTGCTTGCTCCAGTTTCCTCATCTGTAAAATGAATTGAAGAAGAAAATGGCAAACTTGCTGTGTGACCTGAAGCAAATCACTTAACCCTGTTTGCCTCAGTTTCCTCATCTATAAAATGAGCTGGAGAAGGAAATGGCAAACCACTCCAGTATCTTTGACAAGAAAACCCCAAATGGGGCCATGAAGAATCAGACAGGACTGAAAAATGACTGAACCACAGCAAAGCAGCCACAATGTAACGATCAGCCAATCTATTAGTCCACTACTCAACAAACCTTTCCCAGAACATTTTATGTGCTAAGCATTACATATAAAGATACAAAAAGGAAATGTGCTGCCTTCAAGGAGCCTCTATTCAATTAAGGGAGTCAGCAAATGCCCAAATAGAAGTAAATAGCAAAAAAAAAAAAAAGCTACAAAACAGAAACAATGTCATTTTAAGAGAGTTGGGTTAAGCAGAGGACTGGCTGGGGGATCAGAAGAAGCTTCTTATGTGGAAAATTGTGTTTGCGCTCAGCTTTGAAGGACTCTAGGAATTCTAAGAGGTAGGAGGGACCACATGCTACGTATATATAAAGGCACCAAAACAAGAGATGAGATGTAAGAAAGCTAGTTTTGGCAGACTGCAGAGATTGTGATGGGGAGTGATACACTAGGAAGGTAAATTGGAGTAAGTTATGAAGGATTTATTCTTAAGCCTAGAGGGAATAGGAGGAACCACCACTAACATTTCTTAAGCAGGGGAAGTGATATAATCTGTCTTCTGCTTTAAGAATAAGGAATATGGAGAATTCTGAGAAATACAAGACTTTTATGAGTACAGAGTGAAGTTCGCCGATCCAGGAGGGCAACATCCAGAGTGATCACAACTAAAGGACTCCCAAACACAAATCTGAGATCTGTATCGATCAGCTTTTGGGAGAAGCTGGGCATCTTCCCAGTGGCTGCCCTTCTCTGCTACTGCTCCAGGTTCTTGTCTTACCCATCCAAGTCAGATCTTGACCAAGACAGTAACTAATTGTGATTCCAGAGGATGTCCAGGAAACACACACAAATATAGAAATGAGACATGCCTTGCCCTCAGGGGCTTACATTCTGCACTGCCAGATGTGGGTGATGAGGCATCTATTGTGAGAAGTAGATAGTGCATTGATCTGTTGGCCTTAATTAGACTCCTCATAGCAAGGGTGGATTCTACGATTCTATTGAAGTCTTGTTGGAAACTGATGATGTTGTAACTTTCAAAAAGCATAGTCAAAACTTCTTAAGGTAGAGGGGATAGGAGAGAGGACTGGAGGCAACATTACACAATAGTGACAGAATTTTACCAAGAATCAGACTGCCTGAATTTGAACCTGAGCTCAAATGTTTTATAAGCTGTGAAATCTACCAATGAGTCATTTGGCTTCTCAGCCCGTCTTCTCATCTGTAAAATGGGGATAGAAATATTTGTAAATTCCATGGCAAAGGATTATGGTCAGGAAAATGATTTGCAAACTTGAAAGTACCATAAATATGTAAGATACAATTAAAATTAAACCTTTGATCTTGGGAGCTAGGCCCAGAATTCTATTCCCTCTGCACAGCCCCTGGGTCTTTAGAAATTGGAAATTGGATGATGGAGCAATGATAACAATATACTCCTTTATATTCACTTAACAGGTTTCTTGAAAACCCCTTTACAGGTAATGTGGCTCTTGAGACTCATGATGGCTTGTTGATACAAAGTCATCCTTATTCTCACTTCACAGCTAAGGAAACTGAGGCTGAAATGAAAAATAACTTGACATCTGGTAGCATCAGGACTTGAAACCAGGTCTCTCCTGGCTACTCCTCTAGCCCTCTTTTCACTACACTGTACCATCTCTTGATTATAGTGACAAAGGCTTTCTCTCCCAGTCTTTCATCCTCCTTCCTTTGGAGAAGGTTCACATGTACTACCTACAGTGCTGAATCAATGAATCAGTCATTTAGTAAATGCAGGACTTACTTTATGAATGACACTGAGCTAATAGGCCTGGGGACACAAAAGCAAAAATAGCCACTTCCCCTTTCCTAATAAGGCACACAGCACACACACAATTTTATTTGTAAAAAATACATACAATGGAAATAGGAGGTGATCTCAGAAGCGGAAAGCACCAGTAAGTGAGGAGATGGGAAAGACCCTCCTGAAGAAGGAAATATTTAATGTGTCTCCATGAAAACTAAAGGCAAATCGGTGGTACAGCAGATAGAATGCTGTGCCTGAAGTCAGGAAGATTTATCTTGATGAGTTCAAATCTGGCCTCAGAAATCATATGTGTGACCATGGGCAAGTCACTTCACCCTGTTTGCTTCAGTTTCCTCTTCTGTAACATGAGAAGGAAATGACAAACCACCGCAGTGTCTCTACCAAGAAAACCCTAAACAGGATCACAAAGAGTCAGATACAACTGAACCTACTAAACACAAACATGTATGAAAGCAAAAATAAAAAGGGAAAGCATTTTCCAGGTCTGGGGGACAGCCTTGCACAGTCCCAAAGGTGGAAAAATAGAGCACTGTAGAAGAACATCCAGAATGCCACTTGCCATTTTTGATCCCCTTTAGGGGCCACTTGATTTTTTTTCTTTAAACTCTTACCTTCCATCTTAGAATCAGTACTGTATATTGGATCCAAGGAAGAAGAGCCATGAGGGCTAAGCAGTAAGGATTAAGTAACTAACCCAGGGTCACACAGTTAGAACATTTTTGAAGCCATATCTGAACCAGAACCTTCTATCTAGGCCTGGCTCTCAATTCACTGAGCCACCTCACTGCTTCTAGCCACATGATTTTGTGAATTTTCTTCTCACTCATGGCTTGGAGATACCTAGGTTTCTTTTGGTAGCAGTGCTGCCTAGATGACTTCCTGGCTGTCATGCCTGAAATTCCTTTGGCAGGCAGCATGGTAAAAAGAGAGCTGGATTTGGAGTTAGAAGATCTTGGTTTGAATCCTGGCTCAACTGTGTGATCTTAGACCACTCAACTGATATCTCTGGGCTTGATCTTCAACTAAAAGAAGATCAAATTAGACTATAAAATGCAAGATAGATGCTAAGGACCTCTCTCTAATATCCTATGGCATAGGACCCTTATTCTTTCCTGGCACGAATGAATGAGTGAATGAACAAATGAGCACTTATTAACTATTTAATGTCATCAAGCACTGTGTCAAACTCTGATAACACAAGTATAAAAGCAAAACATTTTCCTGCCCTCCAGAAGTTTGTAATCAAATAAAAGGGAGACTGAATATTGATCTTGACATTCCACAAATATTAGCTTTTGTGTCAATGTCTCAGATGAAGTGTTTCAACTTCTCTTGCCTCAACATCTTTTTTGTTTACCTTAACAGAATTATTTAAAGGCAGAGTATATTTTGTTTATATCTTTTAATACTCAAGGACTATCACAGAGCCTGGCACAGTGTTGTCATCTAATAAATGTTTGTTGATAGGTTAATTTGCTACTCATGACTCCTTTCTGCTCTCTTTTCCCTCCAAAATTTACCTTCAACTCCCCAATAACCCTATATTCTCCTGTTGACTCCTGCATGCCCAACCCCAACCCTACTGAAGACATTCCTTCTTTGGACTTGGCCTCCTCCCACTCCATTCTTTTTACCCTGCAGAAAACTCTGAGATGGTTTAATTTTAGTGTGTGGGATAATTGTTTTCTCCATAAAAGTTCTATTCTAGTGGTGGCATAGAGGTTGCCCTCAGTTTCTAAAGGCCATAGTCCTCTAGGTCATGCCAAGATGAAAAGCCTTTGAATTAAAATCGAATAAGAACATGTTTGTACAAACATATTTCTAGCTGCCCTTTTTGTGGTGACAAAGAAATGGAAACTATGGAGATGTCCCTCAATTGGGGAATGGCTGAACAAATTGTGGTATATGATGGTGATGGAATACTATTGTGCTATAAGAAATGATGAACTGGAGGATTTCAGAAAGAACTGGAAAGAACTATGTGAAGTGAAGCAAAGTGAAATAAGCAGAACCAGTAAAACACTGTACAAAATGACAATAATATTGGGGAATGACCAACTGGGATAGACTTAGCAATGTCAGCGATATAATGATCCAGGACAACTCTGAAGAACTTATTTAAAAAAAAAAGAATTCTATCCCCCTCCAGGGAAAGAACTGTAGGAATGCAGATGAAAGCATATGATTTATCCCTTGTTTGTTTGGGTATATGTTTTTTTTAAACCCTTACCAATATTGTGTATTGGCTCCAAGGCAGAAGAGTGGTAAGGGTAGGCAATGGGGGTCAAGTGACTTGCCCAGGGTCACATAGCTGGGAAGTGTCTGAGGCCAGATTTGAACCAGGGACCTCCTGTCTCTAGGCCTGGTTATCAATCCACTGAGCTACCCAGCTGCCCCCTTGGATATATGTTTTGGGGGTTTTGTTTTATAATATTATTCATTTACAAAAATGAATGATATGGAAATATGTTTTGTGTGATAATCCATGTGTAACCCAGATTGAATTGCTTGTCAGCTCCAGGAGGTAGGAGGGAAGAAGGGAGGGAGACAATTTGGATCATATAACTTCAGAAAAATGATATGGAAATTTGTTATTTGAAAAAAAAAGATGGGGAAAAACAAGCAAACAATCAAAAGTCTTTGAGCTCAGAGCTGGTGATAGACCATGTGGTCCAATGGAAAAAGAATCCTATTCTCTGGAATCAGAGAAATTCATTTCTAACACAATGTGTGACTTCAGCAAATCATGTAACATTTTTTGGCATAGATTTCCCCATCTACAAAATGGGGACCTTGGGTTAGGTGGCTTCTGAGGTCCTCTCCAATTCAAAATCCACGATCCTAAGACTGTTTGCTATGGCAATGAAGGGTTACTTATGTTTTGCTTCATTGGAGGACGGGATACAGACACTGATGAGATCATGATTCCTTGAGACATTTTGGTAAGGAGAAGCAGGAGACAACTTAATTTGGAATTAAGGAATTCTAATCCCCAACCTCCCCAATACCTCAGACAGAGGTCAATGGGTAGCTAGATATATAAATAAAATATATTCT
Organism: Gracilinanus agilis; assembly: GCF_016433145.1. Classification (NCBI taxonomy): domain Eukaryota; kingdom Metazoa; phylum Chordata; class Mammalia; order Didelphimorphia; family Didelphidae; genus Gracilinanus; species Gracilinanus agilis. The sequence goes on from NC_058130.1 coordinate 760,461,357, forward strand.
GCATGTCATATAGATTTGTCATCCATCTCATAGATCTATATCTGTACAAAAATCCATTTCTATACTTAAAGACAATATCAGAGCTGGGAGGGGACACTTAGACATTGATATACATAGAGAGATAGATCTCCCAGCTCTGCTATTTTTTTCCCTATGAAACCTTGACCAAGTCACTTCCCATCTCCTGGCTTCAATTACTTCCTTAATTAAAGAATTGTGTTATCTCTAGATTTTATCTTAATACGTACACCTACTATTAGTTACTAAGCATATATTAAGTGCCTACTATGTGCTCTGGGGATACAAAGAGATACAAAAGATAGCTCAGCTCCTACTCTTGGAGAGCTCACAATCTAATCTATACAATGGAACTCTACCCCTCAACCCAATTACATGAAACTAAATATGGTATTCCAGGCAATGGTACAGGTAGATGTGAGTCAGGCAGATAGACACAGAAATTTTTGCCCTTTCTGGAATCTTTAAATCATATTACACAGGCAGCCACCTAGTTGTCTATGTATAAAGCCAACTCTGCTTTTCCTCTGATGATACCATGATGATCCTTCCCTTGAGGAGCATGGAAGATGCTGAGTACATGAGGATTTGAGCTACTCCTCTTACTGGCAGGGCACGATGACCACTTAGATCCTTGTCTCTGCCCTCTCCAGCCTGACCTTGCTTGATGGGCAACTCAATTAATATGTCCTGGTCATTTGAGCGTGTGCTGAGAGAGAGGAGACTGCTCCCTGGGGAGTGGCTGGTCCTGCCCTATCTCCCTGTTAGTTTGACCCTCACCCAAGCTGAGTCGTTTACAGACCTGTTGAATGAGGCTTTCATTTGGGTGACCTCTCGGGTCATCTGTTTTCAGAGCATGAAATATGGCCCCTGTGAAGTGCCCAGGAGCCCAGAGATAACCTTCATTGAGGAGCCCTTGCAGGCCAATGAGCCGAGACTAATGATGATTGGGGCTTGTTCTTCAGGGGCAAAATTTATTGGACTGCTGACCACTTTGGGCCTGGGCAGGAAAATTAACTCTTTGTGGGATCGCAGAATCACAGTAGTTCAGATTTGGAGGCAACTTCAGTGGCCATTTAGTTCCAAGTTACGAATGAATGAATGAGTGAATGAATAAAACCAATGTTTACTATGTGCCAATCACATGAAAAAGAATCTCCACAATAACATATCCAATGAGTAGTCAACCAACTTTTGCTTGATGGCTTTTAATGAGCCTTGAAACCCAATCTCCCCCAAGATAGCCTGCTCCGCCTTGAGATAGCTCTGATGGAAGCCAGAAAATTTTTACTGCCATCAAACCTAAATTTTGTTGTTGTTCTTTTTTGTTGTTGTGTTATTTCAGTTATGTCCAACTCTTTATGACCCCATTTGGGGTTTTCTTAGCAAATATATTAGAGTAGTCTGCCATTTCATTCTCCAGCTCATTTTACAGATGAGGAAATTAAGGCAAACAGGGTGAAATGCCTTACTCAGGGTCACAAAACTAATGAGAGTCTGACATCAGATTTGAACTTGGGAAGATGAGTCTGACTGATTCCAAGCCCAGTGTTCTGTCCTCTGTGTCACTAGATGCCCCCAAACCTAAATCTATGTCTTTATAACCTGTGCTTATTGCTCTTAGTTCTATCCTCTGGGGCCAAGCCCAATAAGTCTAATTTCTCTTATACACAGCAGCCTTTTTAATACTAAAACACAGCTATCATGCCCTACCTGGACCCTCCCAAAAGGACCCTACCTTCTCTTCCTCAGGCTCAACACCCTAGTTCAGTGATGGTGAACAATTTAGAAACCAAGTGCCCAAACTGCAACCCTCGTTCTGCATATGAGCCTCCCCTCCTTACCCTAGACAGGGTAAGGAGGAAGTTCTCCCATTGGGCTGCTGGGCAGAGGGGTGGGTCATATGAGAAATGTCCTCAGGCATTCATGAAACAAGGGAAGGGAGCAGCCCCCCCCCCAACACACTCTAGTACACGTGCCAGAGATTTGCCAACATGGCCCTTGTTACTTCAATAAATCTTGTTATAGCATGAACTCCAGGCTTTTCCCCATCTTAGTTCTCCTCAGGGAATCTCTAGTTTATCAGGGTCCTTTCTAACCTGTAGCAGAATTAAGTACAATACTCTGGATATTATCTCTTCAAAGTCAAGTATCATGGAGCTATCTGCTCCTTATTCCTGAAAGATCTGCAGCCTTAGAACCCATTAGATTTCTTAGTGATTAGATCACTCTACCCAACTGTGAGACTTTATATTTTGCCTTTATGCAACATTCCCTGTTTTGGGGTCTCTTTTAGCTCTGGCTTTATCTTCTAAGACCCCTCACAGCTCTGACATTCCTTGTTCTAAGGCCCCTCTCAGCTTTGACATTCTCTATTCTACAGTCTCTCCCTCATTTAATTTTCTGATCTAAGGGGTCTCCCAGTTCAGGTTATCTCTTAAGGCCCCTTCTAGTTCTAAACTTGTATTTTCTAAGGTCCATTTCAGCTTTGACAGTCCATGTTTTAAGGTCCATTCTCAATCTGACATTCTCTGTTATAAAATTCTTTGTAGTTTAATAACTCAATTCATCAACAAGCACTGGCTTAACACTATGGACACAAAGAATAAGCAAAAATGGTTCCTGCCCTCAAGGAGCTTACATTCTAAGGAGTCAGACAATAGATATGTGTGTTTGTACACATATACCTATGCATGTATACATGGATTCAATTCTACCCCACTTAAAATAAGTGATAAAAGAGCAGATATGTGACTCAATGGATTAAGAGCCAGACCTAAAGATGGAGGGTCTAGGTTCAAATTTGGCCTCAGACATTTCCCAACTGTATGACCGGAGGCAAATCACTTAATTCCACTTGCCTAGTCCTTACCACTCTTCTGCCTTGGAACTGATACTTAGCATTAATTCTAAGATGGAAGGTAAGGATTTAAAAAAATAACATAAAATAAGTGATAAGATACCCATTCAGTCATAGGTCTTAGACTTGATATGAAAAGCCTTTGAAAGCCATTTGATGAAGTGATATGACACCTAACAGGAAGTTTATTTGGCTGAAGGACTTTGTCACACCTGAGTCTGATGTGAAAGAATTAAGATTGGAGAGGTTGGAGCAAGTAGGACTCCTGTGAAATCCTTGAGGAAGAACTTCCTGAGGGGGAAGGGAGGCACTTTAGGGATGGAGAAGCCTCAGCTTTGGTCACTCTCACCTATCCCTGCTTTGAAGCACCCATCCTTTGGCTGGGGACCCTGTGAGCTTCAAAGGGTTTGAATGATATTGGTCTCTCCATCTTCTCATCACTGTCTTGCCATCATCTCCCTGGACCTGCCGTGGTTGTTGGGGATGTCTACATCAGAGCCATGGAAGGGCGAAAAAGCACTATTGTGGACCTGTGAGAACTCCCAATCCCTCAGGGGTATTCCTAGAATCTTAAGGGTGAAGTGTAGCCTTGTTCGAGGACAAGCACCCTCAGAGGTAAGCACCCTCAGAGTTCACATCATCTAAACAGGTACATGAAGGAAAGAAAGTAACTTTAGAGAGAAAAATGCTAGACCCCAGAACTACCAAGAGAGGTTGGGTCCAATGGATGGTCTTAGAATTGAGTCTTGTAGAATGTCAGGGATTCCAAGAGGCCAAGGCAATGAGAGAGAACATTCTAGGTACAAGAACTAGACTATACAAAAGCAAGGAAGTCCCTACTAGCTCTCACATTCTAGTCTTCATTTTGGTAGTGAGGTTGTATGATCTTGTGTCATTACTTTCCCCTCAGTGGGCTGTAGTTTCCCCATCTCTATAAAATGAAAGAGTTTGCTAAGGAGTCTCCCAGCTCTGACACTGTGTTCTAAGGCCCTGCCAGTTCTGACATTCCTTATTCTAAGGCCCCTCCAACTGGGATATTCCCTGTTCTAAGAACCCTCCCTGCTCTGGTACTATCTGGTCCTTATGGGAAAATCCTGAACCACGATTCTCTCCTCAAATCTCTTCTCATGAGTTGGCCATTCAAGTTTTGATGAAAATTCCCATCGAGAAGGTTGCCCTCTCACTACCACAGAGTCTGCCCAACCAGCCACCTGAGCTACCCGAGTCTCGCAGAAGCCTTGAGACCTGGTGGTTGAATGCTTACAACTCCTTGGCAAGGAACAACTTTCTGCTTTTTAAAATGACTTGTGGAGTACCCGATTTCCTTCCTGATTCCTTTCCTTTCACTTTTAAGACCAGGAGGAATTCCAGGGAAATGCAAGCCATATGTTCAGGAATCATTTCTACTTAAATCCTGACCATCCTGTGGTGGTTTAAAGAGCTATTTGATGTCCAAAACACCATACAAGGATTTTTAAAATAAGCTTTTGAAAGTCTCTTTTTACTCACAGTTGTGTTTTGCCAATAGTAAGTGAATTCAAACATCATGTAAGCCTGGAGGGTTATCTAAAGGGTCACCATGTGAATGGGGTTGGATTTCTTCCCAGCTTCCCAACAGCAGAATCTCTGAAATGGTTCAGATCTAAGGGCCCTTGAGTCCCAGGGGAGCACCTGAGAGCACCCCTCAACTCTATAGGACACCTAACAAGGGGATGCCTCACCTTGGCTTGAAGATCTCTAAGGACAGTCAGTCAGTTAATCAGCAAGCATTTATTAAACCCTTGCAGACAACAGGGTAAATTCTGGTAATACAAATATAAGCAGAATGACAGTCTGTGCCCTCAAGGGATATGCCAATGAGGAAGGCAACAGATAACAGGAAGCTGAAAGAAATGAGGAGGAGGAAATGATGCCCACCTTATTGGCATCATGGAAACATCCAGATGGGAACAGCTATGTGGGAAATAAAGAGTCCTTCTTATGGAGATTCTGGGAGGAGCCCTCCACTGCCACAATCAATAAAAAGGGGCATTTGCAGGCAGAGGGTACAGATAAGGTGTGAATTCTAGGGCTGAAGTGATCTGTTAGAATAAAGAGGGACAGAGAAGCTACTACTTCGCCAGATGGCCCATTCCACTTTGAGATAGCTGCACATGTTAGGAAGTTTCTCCTGGAAGCAGACTTAAACTTGCCACCCATTGTTCTTGGTCTGTCCTCTGGAGCCAAGTCCCAAGAATGAGGCTGATCCTTCTTCCATGTGAATTTTCACATGGAAGCATTTCAAATAATATTCCAATGCAGCTATCTTGTTGTCCTTGAGCCTTCTCTTCTCCATTCAAAGTTCCTTCAGCTCACCCTTGGGTGGAATGAAGCTTTTTGTAGTGCGAGATTCCGTTAGATAATCAGTATTTTTATAAACACTTGTAGGACATAGACACATAGGCCTGGCCATGCAACTCTTTTCCTCAAACTTTTCCCATGGCTCCCTTTGCTTTCAAAGCCTGCTTCTATTATCTAGTGTGGTTGCTGCTAAATAGGATCTTAGCCAAGGTATAGAGAAGCACATGGCCCCTGCTCTCCCAGCATCTACAGCAACAAGGTCAAAACCAAGATCGAACTCAGAATTACAAAAAGCAGCTCCTAAAAAGCGTGCCAACATATGATGAGTCCAGCCCCTCCCCATTTTCCAGAAACGGGGTAGCATGATATAGATGAGAGAGAACTGTACTGGGAATTAGAAAGATCTGAGTTCAAAATCCTACCTCTGACACTCACCAGTTGTGTGACCCTTGATAGACAAGCCACTCCTCTTCCTCCCAGGCTCAGTTTCTTCACTTATAAAATGGGTACAATAATGAATCTAGAGGCAAATGATAAAACATTTAGGAAGGTCACTGCATACCTTAACAAGGATGGGGAACTCCTGGGTGAGAAAAATACCTTCTACTCATGCAAGTAGTCATTTTGTCTGAAATGTATAGACTTAGATAGTTTCTTTTAGCCCTTAGGGGTTATAGGACTCACCCAGGTTCCCATAGAAAATATATGTCTGAAGCAGAATTTAAACCATGGCTTCCTGACTCTGAGCCTGACTCTTTATCCACTTTTCAATTGGGAATCAGGCCTTGGGAAAGAAAGAGTCATGCCCAAGGCATCCCAACTGGCCTCCAGTCTGCTTCTCTTCAGAAAGATGATTGTCCTCTAGGGAAGTGGAAACTTCATCCTGAATCCAAACACCTTTTCTTTGATTATCCAAAAAGAAAGGAAAAGAAAAATGTATTTATTTTCAGGCTGCCATAGAAACTGTAGAATTTTATTGTTTGTTTGTTTTTTAAGTACCAGGTATCTTCCTCCAGTGGCATCTTCAGGTAACCATGACTGCCCCTTGGTCCCAAGGCACTCAGAGCTCTGGCACTCTGGACTTCTTTCTTTACATGTAGATACAATTTTAAATATTTGTTTTCTGACATTTTGCAATTCATATTCTCTCCTTCCCTTTCTCCTCTCCCCAAGAAGGCAGGTACTAGGATATAGGTTGCACATATATTATCCTATGATACATATTTCCATGTTTATCATTTTGTGAAACAAGGCACAGATTACTTACACTAGAGAAAAAGTCACGGAGGAAATAAAGTGAAGAATGATATGTTTCATTCTGCATTTGGACTCACTGAACTTCTCATCTTGAGCATTCATCCTAGGTAACCTGGACCCAGTCTTGGCTTTCATTTCCACTGATATGATATTACAGTTAGTCAAGAAACAATAATTAAGGCTTACTATGTGCCAGGCACTGGGATACTGATGGAAACTCAAAGAAAGGCAAGAGATAATCCCTGCCCTCAAGAAGCTCCCAATATAATGGGGGAAAAAACACACAAGCAACCATGTACAAACAAGCTATAGACAGGAGAGACTGGAAATAATCAACAGAGGGAAGGCACTTGAATTAAGAGGGATGAGGAAGGTGAGATTTTAACTAAGATTTAAAGGAAGCCAGGATGTGGGAGATGAGGAAGGAAAGAATTCCAGGCATGGAGGGAGGCCACCAGTGAAAATACCTGTAGTTTAGAGATGGAGTGTTTTGTTCAAGGAAATGCCAAGAGGTCAGTGTCCCTGGATCAAAGACTACAGGGAAGGCATGGGGAAAGGGTGTAATAAGGAGTGATAGGACTGGAAATGACAGTGGGAGCAGGTTATGAAGGTTTTCGAATGACAAATAGATTTTATATTTGGTCTTGAAGGTGATCAGGAACCACTGGAATTTGCTGAGTAGGGGGCTGCATAATCAGAGCTGGGCCTTAAAATGATCATTTTGATATACAAATGAAGGTAATGAACTGGACTGGGAACTATCCAAGAGGCTATTGTAATAGTCCATCCATGAAGTGATGAGAGAGAGCTTGTACCAGGTTGGTGGCAGAGACAGAGAGGAAAAGGAGGTGTATTTGAGAGATGTTGAAATTGATAAGCCCTGACAACAGATTGGATATGGGAGAATGAGAGATGAGTCGAGGATGACACCTGGATTTTATCATCCCAAAAGATTGGAGAAGCCAATAAAGGAGAAATTCCTTTCCATCAGAGCCAGTGTCACTCTGGAGTGTTCTAGAATTAACATACAAATAAAGGAAGTCTGTTATCAGCTATAATATGTATTATCAATGTAATAATGTATATACAATTTATATTATTTTATTAATATTATATTATATACAATTTATATACAAATAAATAAAAATTTATTTGAAATCTTAAAAAAGGCTTGGGGGCCTGGGTAGATGGTGTTGTTCTCGATAATAATGGAGGAATTAAGAAGAGGGACAGGCTTGGGGTCTGGGGATTGAAGATGTCTCTGGGATATCCAGTTTGAAGTGTCTAACCGCCAGTGGGAGATGCGAGACTAAAGGGCGGCATGGAGGTTAGGGCTGGATAAGTACCAGGAGCTCCCTCCTCTTTTTTCCTTCTCTGCTCTGAAACAGTGGTGACATCAGTGACTACCCAAACCCACCTCCTTGGCTACCACTCCCCTACATGTGTTGTCTTCGAATAGAAGTTTCTTGTAGTCAGAACCCATCCTGTTCTTCTCCCATCTATCTCCTAGCATGATGCCTGGCACATCGTAATCACTAAATAAATGAGTTTCCATTCCATTCCAGTGTTATCCATAGGGCAGTACATGGCCTTTTGTCCTCAGCTCCTTGAAGGAAGGAAGAAAAAAAAAACAAAGACTTTAAGCCCGCTTAACAGGCCCCCTGGATCTTAATGAGGCTGTCCTGGTGAGCTCTGCTTTTTGTCATCTTCAAAAAGGCTTTATTAAGCCCCTGTGTGCCCATTGCACTGTGCTAGGTGTTTATTATAAAGGATGAGCTCCATCAGGAATCACTTACTGAACAAGAGAAGTATTGGAATGTTGTGGAAAGAGCACCAAATCTGAAGGGAGGCTTTGGAGTCAAAGGATGTGAATTCAAATCTTGTCTCTGACACTGACTACCTGTATGGCCTTAGACAAGTCATTTCAGTCCTTAAGGCTTTGGTTTCCCCCTTCAACTTGCCCTGTAAAATGAAGGAGTTAGACAAGATAAAAGTTTCTTAATTTGAAGCCCCAGACCTTGAAGGGATACTAGAACAGATTTGCCAGGGTACTATGAACTCAGATATGGAAAAACATTATATCTTTCTTTTCACTAATTTAATTGAAATTTAGTATTTCATTTAACTATGAATGTAGGCAACCAACATTCCTCTGAGAAAGGACCCAGAGGTTTTTCCAGACAGTCAAAGGGGTCTAGATCAATGGGCCTAGAGTCAGGAAGACTCAAGTTCAAATCTGTCCTCAAACACTTACTACCTATGTGATCCTAGACAAGTCACTTAAAACCTGTTTGCCTCAGTTTCCCCAACTGTAAAAGGAGGATAATTATCCCAGAGCTGATGTGAGAATCAAATAAGATAATGATTGTAAAGCACTTAGCACAGTGCTAAGCACATACTAAGTGGCAATATAAATGTTTTTGGTGGTGGTGGTAATGAGTTGTTTTTCAGTTATGTCTAATTCTCTTTGACTCCATTTGATGTTTCTTGGAAAATATACTGGAATGGTTTGCTATTTCCTTCTCCAGCTCATTTGACAGATGAGGAAACTGAGGCAAATAGGGTTAAATGATTTGCCCAGAATTCGTTAGTGTCTGAGAAGATGAGTCTTCCTGATTCCAAACCCAGTGCTCTATCCACTACTTCACCTAACTGCCCCATATATAAATGCTGGCTATTATTTTTAATGTTATTTAATTAATTAATTTAGGCTATTTTGTCATGGTTACCTGATATGTTCTTTCCCTTCCCTACAGCCAATGAGCATTTCCATTGGGTTTTACATGTGTCATTGATCAAGACCTATTTCCATGTTATTAGTATTTGCACTAGAGTGATCATTTGGTCTCTACATCCCTAATCATATCCCCATCCACCCATATGTTCAAGCAGTTGTTTTTCTTCTGTGTTTCTACTCCCACAGTTCTTTCTCTGGATGTTTCTCTGGCTATTATTATTGACATGAAAAAAAAGGTTAAGAATTTCTGGACTCAATAATCTAGAAGGCTCTGAAGTCAGAGGACCTGGATTCAAATCTTTACTATGATGCTTATTGCCTGTATGCTCTTGTTTCCCTTGACCTCAGTTTCTTTCCTCTAAGATGATGGAGTTAGACTAGAGGTGCCTGAGGTCTCTTCTGACTGGAGAGGGATAATCCTGCCACCTGCTTTACAGAAGTCTATTCAACAAACCTTTGTAAATACCTTTTGTAGGCCAGCAGGGCCATGGGAGATTTAAGTCACATGGTACCCCTGCCCTCCAAGAGGTCCCACTCTAACCAGGAAACTAAAACTTAAGCACAAATCATCCTCCCAAAATTCATTTAAATTGCCTTAAGCTCCACAAATATTTTCTTCTGCAATCCTTTGCTTAGAAAGGGATAAAAGATTTGAGTAACCCCATTTTATAGATTAGGAAACTAAGAATCTGTAGATTTAATGACTTGTCCATAACCACAGAATGAGAAATTGTCTGAGGCAAAATTAGAATCCAGGTCTCCAGATTACAAATCCATGTCCCATTATGTTCCATGTGACCCTGCCTATTAGTTGAAAGCAGAACTACAGGGTGATAGAAAGACCATGGAGTCTGAAGTCAGAGGACCTGAGTTTGAATCCTGGCTCTGTTTTGTACTTTCTTTGTGACCTTGGGCCAGTCCTTTAACCTCTATGGGCCTCAGTTTCCCTTTCTGTAAAAATGAAGAGGTTAGACTAGATGTTTCTAAGATCCCACCACCTTTATGATCCCAGAGAGGATCTGCATGGCAAATAGTGTACTGGCCACGTAGGTTGAAGTCCTACCTCTGACACAGAGGGGCTGGATGACCCTAAGGAAGTCACTGCACATCTCTGTGATCCTAGACAACTCTCTAGGAGTGTAAATTGTAGAGTATGTGCTGGTATGGACCAATAGGGGGAAATCCTGGGCAAATCATAGATCTGGTTGGGAAAAAAAGAAAAGATCCTAGAACAAAAGTAAAAGGGGTGGGGGTGGGGGTTGTTCAATGATGATGATGATGACATTTATATAGGATTTTAAGTATCTCTTTTAATCCTTATGACAACTCTGTGAGAAAAGGAGAGATCCTTTTCATTTTGGAAAATCAGGGCAGGCTTCTTGGAAGAGGCAGCTCCCTGAGGTTAGCTTTGAAGGAAGTTGAAATGGAAAGAGATGATGGTCAGAGGCAATGGCAGAAGGGGAATCTGTTCCAAGCCTGAGGGACAGGATGAACAAAAGCACAAATTTAGGGTAAGAAATGAGTCTTAGAAATGGCCTTCTCTCTACCTCTTTCCTATCTATAAAGAAGGGATTTTCTGAGATTTGATTAGGTTTTGAGTTGAGTTTCTTAAACATCTGACTGTGCAAAGGTTTTTTTGGTTGGGGTTCGAGGGCAATAATGAACGCTGGCCCTCCGTGGAATAGCAGGGCATCAACCTCCAATCTGCTGGAGGTGGCAGTACATTTGGGGAATTCAGAACAGATAGCCTTAGAAAGAAGGTAACTGACAATACAATGCAGCTTCAGGCTGTTATGAGATCAGAAGATCTAGACCGAAAAGGGACTTTAGAACCCAACCGGGAGGAACATCTCTTTTCTGGGAACAGGAGAAGACAGGAGAACATTTCTGCTATGGTATCTCCTGAAATAGAATTCGATGCTGCAATATTTTAAGAATGAGAAATTTAAAAAAAATGATAATATTGGGAAGCTCTAGTCAAAGTCTGTGGCTTAGAAATGGCCTTCCTTCTCTGCCACTAAACGGAGTATTTCCTGACAGCTAATTAGGATTGAATTGATTTTCTTTAAAATTGAATAAGTAGGGGCAGCTAGGTGGCTCAATGGATAGAGAACCAGGCTTGGAGCCAAGAGGTCCTGGGTTCAAATCTGACCTCAGACACTTCCTTGGCCGTGTGTCCCTGGGCAAGTCACTTAACTCCCATTGCCTAGCCCTTACTACTTACTCTTCTGCCTTAGAACCAATATATAGTATTGATTCTATGGTGGAAGTTAAGGGTTAAAAAAACCTGTGACTATGTCAAGGGTTTTTTGTTTTGTGATGGAGTCCCAATCTAGGTGAACTCCTGGTTCCACGTTCCCCAGCACCACTCTCACATCTTTCTTGGGGATCACCAATTCCCCCCACTTCCATCCAATCCTTTGCAGACCTCCTGATCTACATGAAAACTGCACCAATGGTCCCATCATAGTAAACAAGAATGTCACAGAGGAATCATCAAACCGTAAATTCAGAACTGGGGGAAACCCAAGAGGCTTTAGTCCAATCACCTCCTTTTACAGATAAGGAACCTGAAGCCTAGAGGGGTTACATACCCAAGGTCTCATAGCTAGAATTTGAATGACAGTCTTCTTACTCCAAAGCCACTAGTCTTTGCATTGTACCTCACTCACATGATCCGTTGGTCTCTTTTTTCCATCATCTTTACCCCATGCGCCATCATGGCTCCTTATGCCCCAAATTTAAAGTTCAGCTTTTGGGCTTGACCTTTAGGGATTTGGGGTTGTTTCTTCTTCAAGGTATTGTATAGTGCAGTGTGGTAGAAAGAGTTCTTTTCTAGTAGATAGAACCCCTGGGTTCTAGACTTGTGTGACCATGGGTGACTTCTTTCCCCTCAGTGGCCGAAAGTTTCCTGTCTATTAAAAGAAAGAGTTGGGTGGCCTCAAAGTTCCCTTCCCCTCTTGCATTTCATGTTCTAAAGCTCCTCTCAGCTTTGGCATCTATGTTCTAAGGTCCTTCCCAGCTGACATTTCATGTTCTAAAGTCCCTTCCAGCTATGATACTCCATGTTCTAAGACTGACCACTCCTAGATTTCACAATCAAAGGGTCCGCTTTTCGAGACACCAATGATTCCATCATAGCCTGATGGTCATCCAACCTCACTCCTCTGACCAAATTCAGGAGGAAAGAATTCATATGCTGCCCTTCGGCCCACAGGCTCAGGCCTGTGCAGTGCCCCCTCTTCCTGATCAAATCGATCCATGAGAGAACCCGCAAGTGCTGTCTATCTCTGGCAAACTCCAACAACCAATTAGTCCCTCCTATCAAAATTGAAAGTCATCCTATGGACCCTGGTCCCTGCCCTCTCCTCTTCTCCAGGATGCTTGGGAACTATGTTGCTCCTCTTTCTAAGGCCACACTTGTAGCATCTTTCCCAAGACTCCCTTAGCTGGGACGAAACAACCTCCCAGAAGTCTAAAATCTTCCTCTCCTTCCCTGCTTAAAAGAGGACAACTGTCAGAAGGGCCTTCTACATATTGGGGCTCTTGGCTAGAACCCCAGCTGCCCTGCCCTCCACTTTAAAAGGCCTTCTCCGAGTCTACAACTGTCATTACCCTCGAAGACGTAGCCTCGTCCATTTTTCATCTCCTCTTATGGAAATAGTTTATGGTTTTCCTTTTGCTTTTTAAATTGATGAAATGACTAATCCCTTCATTCCTTTAACAAACATTTTCTAAGTGCCTGCTAAGAAACCCAATTGCTACATAAACCAGGCTGAATTTGGTCTGTTCTTCGTCTTCCTTCATGCCCAAGATGGGAGGAAAAGACGGCTCATTGGTTAACGGCTGACCAAAGCCCGTTCTTTCTGTTGGCCCACGTGTGCCCTCCCCTTCCTGCAATCTCCCATCCAGTCTGGCCGAAAGGGGCTTCTCGCCATTCCTCATCCCTCACCTGTCTCTATGACTTTGTCCAGGCTGGCCCCCATAGCTGGAATTCTCTCCCTCCTCACCTCTGCCCCTTGACGTCTTTATTTTACTTTGATGTTCAGCCCAAATTCTGCCTTCTTCATGAGAGGGTTCCTTTCTCCCATCTCTTGGTACCACATGTACTCTCTGGGCTGATATTGCCCGGAATTTACTTTGTATATAATCTGCAAAGATTTGGATTAGTACATTTTGTTTCCCCTGAAAGCAGGTTAGCTCCTTGAGGGCAGGCGACTTTTAGGTTTTTAATATTTGTCTCCCTGGTGCCAGGCATATAATAGATGCTTAATAAATTATAGCATTTAATATAATGTAATATAGCATAATGTAACAGTATACCATGGCATAAGGTAATGTAATGTAGCATATGCAACAGGTAGCATAGCATAACAACAAAATATAACGTACAGCAAAGCATAATATGGCATAGCAATACAATATACTACAACACAATATAGCGCAATAGAATAAAATGTAATATAGCACATGTAACAATGTAGCATAGCATAACACATTGAAACAAACAAAATAAAGCATAGCAGAATATAACATAATACAATATAATATAATGTAACAATGCAATATAATATCATGCAATATCATGCAATATAATATAGCATAGGTAACATAACGTAGCATAGCATAGCATAAAATAACAAAGGAAAGCATAATATAATTATAATAATATAAAATATAATAAAATGAAACATAATATAATGTAACATAACAGAATATAAAATAATATAGCATAATGTAACGTGATATAATACAATATAATGTAACATGCTATGTTATATTATATTACATTATATTATATTATATCATATATAACATAATGTAGCATAGCATAACATAATGAAACAACATAAAATAACAAAGCAAAACATCATATAACATAATATAATGCAATGCAATGTAATATAAGATAACATAGCATAACATTATGGAATATAAAAATATAATATAATGCAATATGATATATCACATGATATAATGTGATAAAACAGTATATTATGAAATAGCTAACATTTATAGAGAGCTTTAAGGTTTGCAAAGAGCTTTCTATTTAGGGTCTCATTTGATTGCTGGTTGATTGACCAATTAACATATAGGATCTCAGTTGCCTCTTCTGTAGAGTGGGTTGAAGGGAGGTCACTACTCAAGATGAGTCCTCGTGTAGCCCCAACATGGATGAGTCTTTGAATCACAGCTCTGCACCCATGTCACTTCCCAGGCGCCTCCCAGGACTGGGAACACAGGGTTCCCCCATACTAAGAGACAAAGATGGGACATGAAGCCAGTTGAGCAGGGGCTGGCCTCCAGGCTCAGAAGCCCCCTGGAAATGCTGACAGAATTTCCATGTCGGTGGAATAAAGGTAATGGGGACCACATTGCTGTAGACACACACTACATTCGGGTGTCTGGGGGCAACATCTCTTCTCACACGTTCACAGTAGGTATTGATTACCGGCCCTAAGCCGACGTCGGAGGGGACATGAGTTATATCCTTCCTGGCTATGTTGAAATCGCTTTGGAGTCCTGGCAGGGTTGGTCTCCTAATTCAGCAGCCGCCCGCTCGCAAGGGGCTAGGCTAGGATGTGGTTGGAAATCTGGGAAGGGCTCCAGCCAGGCATTCTTCCTGGAGCCAGGCTTGCCCATGAGGATTCCCCCATGATCTAGCCATCTATCAGGCGTGGATGGGATGCCTGTGACAGGACTAACCCTGTTTGGGGTTTGATAGGGCATGCTTAAAGGACTAAGCTAAGGTCATAGCATCATGAATGGAGTGCTGGAAGGGACCTTAGAAGTCACCTGGTCCAACTTCTTTTATTTTACAGGTGAGGAAACTGAGGCCCACTAAGGTTAAATTACTTACCCAAGAATGCACAGCTAGTTTATAAAATCATAGATTTAGAGGAGGAAGAAATCAAAGATTACTTACTTCAACCTCCTTACTTTATTTATGAAGGAACTGAGTCCCAGGAAAAGGTTAACGACTTACCCAAGGTCACACAGCTAGTAAGGGACAGTGAGTAGAATTTGAACCCAGGTCTACTGATTCAAAACCTAGTTTGTTTTTTGTTTTGTTTTGTTTTTTCCTATGCTGGCTTTCCTAGGCCTCCTAGAGATGTTTACCATCTGGGGTCCTTGAGACTGCTCTCTAAACCACAGGCCTTGCAATGGCAGCAACTGATAGTGGTTGAAGCTGCTTGATTCTGAGCCAAGAGGATTTGGAATCAAATCATACCTTCTATACTTACTAACTATGGAATGCTAGACAAGTCCCTTCATCTTTTTCAGCCTCAGTTTCCTTATCCATAAAATGGGCATAAATAATAACCATATTGCTTTCCTGGTCATACAAATCAAATGAGATTACAGGTAAAGCTCTGTGCAAACCTTAAAGCACCACAAAAAATCCATTCACCAAACTCAAACCCTCATTTTAAAACCCCTTTTTCTGTTGGTGGCTTGGTGATGGTGAGGAATTCCATTTCTTACTCGTTCCTTCTTGAATAATCCAATTTATTCTCAAGCAGATCTGAACATCCAACAAGGCACTGTGGAGAGGATGGGTCGGGGGAGATGCTCCTAAAATCTGAGGTCATCTCTTCCAACCCCCAGCTTGATATATGAATCCTCCATAAGTATCCCTAACAAGAGATCCATCTCTTCTTGAATATCTCCCATGACAGGGACCGCACTCATTAATAGGCTGCCTATTCTGTGACTGGCCAGCTTTAATCACTCACGTATTCCTGTGCTTTTGGTGCGAAATGTAAAAGATTACTTCACTTAAGTCAGTCTCTTCTTGAATACTCCCAATGACGGGGAGATCACTATTTGACAAGACTGCCTATTCTGTAACCAGCCAGCTCTGATCATTCATATAGTCTTCCTTCTGTTGATGTGAAATGGAAGATTACCTCTACCATCCTAAAATTTGTGAGTCTCTAGATGAACTAAGAAGGCCCAGAACAGAAAACTGGATATCAACAGACTTTGAAGAAATTTGCCACATCTGCTCAAGGGCTGATGGAATGGACAGATCTCTAAACCTATCAGGGTGGGGTCATATGGGTTCAAATCCTGCCACTATCTCTTACTCCCTATGTGATATTGTTCAGTGGGGCCTCAGTTTTTTCCTCTGTAAAATTAGGAGGCTTGGACTCAATGCCCTTGAAGGTCCCTTCCAGCTCTAAAACTATGATCCTATGCTAGATGGTTCAATGAATAGGGCACAGGATGGAGTAGGGAAGGACAGGAGTTCAAATCTTGCCCTCAGACATTTATTAGCTATATGTCATCGGACAAGTGACAACCTCTGTTTGCCTCAGTTTCTTCACCTTTAAATCAGGGTTGTAACAGTAATTACTTCTCAAGGTTGTTGAAAGGATGAAATGAGATCATATGTGTAAAGCACTTAATATAGTGCCTGGTGCATAGTAGGAGTTTAATAAATGTATGGGCTGTGAAACGATGATGGTAATACTTACCCAAAAGAGTCATGGTGAAGATTGACTGAAGTAAAGTATGTAAAGTGGCCTGCAGACCTTAAAACACTTTATAAATGCCAATTACTATTATGATTTATGTTCCAGCTGGGAAGATAAAACTGAGGCTGAGGCTTGTGGTAGAGACAATAAATGGAGAAGGAAATGGCAAACCACTCCAGTATCTTTGCCAAGAAAACCCCAAATGGGGTCACAAAAAGGCAGACACGACTAATCAATAAAAAAAAACCTCCAAAACCCAAAACAGACAATAAGTGTGATAGGAATTCAGAAGAGGGAAAATTCAGTATGGACTGGAGCAATCAAGGCAAGCTATCTGCTCCTCTTTAAAGGCCTGGACATTTAGCTCTCTCCTTCTACATGAAGAGAGCAGCTAGGGTGGCAAAATGGATAGAGCACTGAGCTTGGAGTCAGGAAAACCTTAATTTAAATTTGGCCTCAGACACCTACTAATTGTATGTCCCTGGGCAAGTCACTTAACTAACCTGGTTCATCTCAGTTTCTTCATCTGGAAAATGAGCTGGAAAAGGAAATGGAAAACCACTCCAATATTTTAGCAAGACCCCAAATGGGATCACTAAGAACTGAAAATGCCTGGACAACAATAACAAATTCTACATAAAAAAGTGGGGCGGGGTATAAGTGGGGGACAGAGGAGATCCACTTTCATCCATTCCCATCTGTCCATTGTGTGCTGTTCGTTGTGCTTCCATCTCAAGTCATTTCTGTTGTAGAGGGATGGAAGAACTTCAGACTCTTCTCCATAATTTAGAAAACAACTCATCCTTGACCACACTCCAGGATTTAGATATTTCTTTCCTCCTGACCCCCCCAACACAGTAGAGTATAGCTTTTGCAAAGTACATAGCAATTGACTTACCCAAGGGCTCTATTCACCAAGCCTAAGGCTCCACAGATGATAATCAATGTTGAATTGAAAGAATTAGAAGAATCAAATGCCATATTACTCTTGGTGAGTTTTGAAGATGCTGGAGAACTGGAAAGGTAACAGAGGAAGTAAATATGAAAATTGGTGTCTATGGGTGAGAAACGTTGCAAATGTCAGATTTGTTTCCCACATGATGGTTTGTTTGGGGCTGAATTTCTTTTCTTCCTCAAAAAAATGTTATTGTAAGAAATGATGGTTCTTTGGACATAGGGAGAAATGTAGGTGATATAAAAACCAAAATGTATCATTAAAATCTATTTGATTTTTAACAATATTTTATTTTAGCAAAACGATTTCAGAAAAAGCTCAAAAGATCTGCAATAACTGACTCAGAGTGAAAAAAGCAGAACCTGGGGAACATTTAGTAACAGCAATACTATCCAATAATTTTCTATGAAGACTTGGCTACTTTCAGCAATGCAGTGATCTGGGATTATCCTAAAAAGATTTATGATGGAGAATGCTGTCCACCTCCAGAGAAAGAACTGTTGGAGTTGTCTTTCATATCAGTGTATTTTTGGTTTTATTTTGGGGTTTTGATCATATATGAGCATGCTCTTTCAATAATGACCAATATGGAAGTTTGTTTTGCATGACAATAAAAATAAAATTAATAATAATATTTTATCTTTCTCCAATTGTCTAAAAATAATCTTAATTCATTTTTAAAATCTTGAATTCTAACTTCTCTCCTATAGCAGCTATCTGCTATAGGTCCTACATATATAATCATGTAAAACATTTTTCCACAATAGTCATAACATCTATTTGAAAATAGACTTCTTAATGACTAGAGCTGTCCAAAAACATAATGGGTCATCTGGGGAAGAGAATGTGGGAATGTAGGTCAGGAGAGAGGATTTAAGTTCCCTATCATGACCAGGATCTTCAAGCAAAAGCAACCTGGCCCCTTGTCAGAGTTGGTATAATTGGGGTTTGTACTTTGGGAAAGACTTGGCTCAGATGATTTCTGAGGTCCCTTCTGAAATGACAATTTTGTGACATCATCATCATCATCATCATAATTGAAGAAAAAAAGTAGGATTGAGGTCCAAAGGTATAGAGAAGACCCAGGTGGGTCAAGGGGGCTGTCATTGTGTGTGGCTCAAAGGGAGGCAGAACAGCCATCTCTAGCCTCATCTCTCTGCACCCTTCTCCAAGGGAGACTTTCATCCTGCCCCGGGGGCGGGGGTGGGTAGGGGAAACAGAAGGTAAGGTCCAGAAGTCCCTCTTCTCTCCTCAGAAAGATAGAGTACTGTACTAGAAGGCTATCTACCTGCTCCCTTAAATATTGCTAGTCCAGGGGAGAGGATTGATTTTGAGATGACTTTTGATCATTTTGTCATTTAGGGAGGAAGGAGCAGATAAAAAAGCAGAGTCTCCCTCAACACCCACCACAGGATTGTTTATTGGGAGGATCAAGTGAGAAAACATATAGAGAAAGTATTTAGCAAACCTTAACACGCAATATAAATTATCATGATCATTTTTGTTCAGTCATCTTTCAGTCATGTCTGACGCTTCATGACCCCATTTGGGTTTCTTTTTGGCAAAGATAATGGAGTAGTTTGCCATTTCCTTCTCTAACTCATCTGACAGATGAGGAAACAGAGATAAACAGGGTGAAGTGACTTGCCCAAGGTCACAGAGCTAGTAAAAATCTAAGGCCAGATTTGAACTCAGGAAGATAGGTCTTCCTGACTCCAGGCTTAGCCCACCTACCTGCCCAGGTGCTATTGTTATCCCCCTTTTATATTTGAGGAAACTGAAGCAAACAGGGTTAATGACTTGTCCAGGGTCACATAGCTAATAAGTGTCTGAGACAAGATTTGAACTCAGGAAGACAAGCCTTCCTGACTCCAGGCCCAGCATTCTATCTACCTAGCTGAAGGATTTAGCTGCCATATTAGCCTCATTATGATTTCCATCACTACACAGTAGTGCTTGAAGATTGATTGAGCTTAGACATGCACCAGTCAGAAAACAGTGGCCTGGAGCTCATGTCTCCTCAAAATCCCTCCTGCTTCCATCACTCTGAGTTTAACACACACTTATCCTTCATCCCAGTGATTGCAAAGAGCTTCTCCTTCTCTCCTCTGGCAGGGGCTTTGGCTAAGTTCTTCTCCTTTACGAGGGGTTGCATTTTCTCCCCAAAGGGGAGTTTTCTTGCTCTTCTAGATAAGAATAATAGGTATGCCTTACATATTTCTTTTACTTAAGAGTTCATAAATCTATTGGTTTTAAACTGTCAACAGGACAGTGAAAATAGGAGGTTGAACCATGGTTATCACTGGGCAAGGAATTTTCTCCAATGTGGGAGCAGGATGCTGAGTGGAGGGAAATAAATGGCAGTGCCCACTCCCATCCCTGGGCAGACAGAATCCAGTCTTGGCCCTAGAGCACTGCATTTCATGAACACATCGAATAGCATCTTCGCCAATTCCCTTTTCCAGGAATGAAGAACAATAACAATAACAATAATCCATAATATCTCTCATTTACTACATGTGTGATCATCTATAAGTCACTTCCATTTCCCTGGGCCTCAGTTTCTTCATCTGTAAAATGAGGATATATGGGATACCTTTCATCTCTAGATCTATGGATGGACATAAATTGTGGGTCTTGGGGTTCCCTGGGTTCCCCAATCCTCTCTATACTATAGCTTATAAGTGTGATAAAAATCATTCTTTGGCATATGCTCAATGGGGGCCTTCCTGGTTTTAGCTGACCATGTGAGCTGGCCCACCACTTTGGCACACTAGAGATGATGAACTCCCTGGATATTTTCAGCCATGTCATTTTAGCCATAAAGGACACGTGTGCTTTGAAATGACAGAGTGACCCCTTCTTTGGCTACAGAATTGGAGGATCCATTGACTGTGATTGGCCTTAAAAAAAGAGAGAATTTCTAGCTTTGTCTCTTATTTCAGCTCTCTCCTATGTTCCAAATAATAAAGCACTCTGTCTCTAGACATTTCATGAAGGGCTGCATCCTTCTCCCCAACCCCTATCCCCATCACTTCTTTCACATATTGAGAATGGAATGATTCCACTGTGATCGTTAATAGGATAGCTAGTTGGCACAATGGATAAGAGTTCTGGGTGGGCCTAAATTTGGAAAGCCTCCTTTTCCTGAGTTCAAATCTGGCCTCAGACATCTACTAGCTGTTTGACCCTGGGCAAGACACTCACCCCTATTTGCCTCAGTTTCCTCATCTGTAAAATGAGTTGGAGAAGGAAATAACAAACCACTTCAGCTTCTTTGCCAAGAAAACTCCATTTGAGGTTGCAAAGAGATGGACATGACTGAACAGCAACAGAAAGGAGCTTTAGCCTGAGCCCCCAGCTTCTCATTTAGCTTCATTTTCCTTTTTCTGGTTTGCTTGTTGATATGGTCAATTATGTGAATAGTTGTCCTATGTTGAACCATCCTTGCATTCCTGGTATAAATCCCACCTGATCATGGTGGATAATCCTCTTGATCACTTGCTGGAGTCTTTTTGCTAGTATTCTGTTTAAGATTTTTGAATCTATGTTCATTAAGGAGATTGGTCTGTAGTTTTCTTTCTCTGTTTTTGGTCTGCCTGCCATATTTGTGTCATAAAAGGAGTTTGGTAGAACTCCTTCTTTGCTTATTACATTTTCCTTTTTCTGGCCCAACAACAGTCTCAAGGAAGATGTGCTCGGGCTTGGAGACAACTTGGGCAATTTGTCAAGTCTTATAAATGAAAATCAGAAATGAAGGTCATGCATCAGAGAAGATAGCTATGGACATATAATCAGTCCATTTTACTAGCAGATGTGTACCAAGAGTTACTTGAATAGGACATAGTTGAGTTGAGAGATAAAACCTCATCAGCGACCTCAGTCTCCTAAGAGACTTAAACAATACTTGTGTTTCCTGAATCCTGTTGTTGTTGTTTAAGCCCTTCCCTTCCCTGTTAGAATCAATCTGAAGTATTGGTTCCAAGGGAGAAGAGCAGTAATGGCTAGGCATAGGGGGTTCAGTGGCTTGATTGAGGTTACAGAGCTAGAAAGTGTCTGAGGCCAAATTTGAACCCAGGAATCCTGATAAAGGTCTGATACTTTATTCACTGAGCCACCCAGCTGCCCCAGGAATGGTACTTAATATTAGGTGGGCATAGTGAAAAATAAGATGGATTTTTAATAAGAGAAACTGGATTTCTTCATCTATACAATGAAGCAGTTGGACTCGATGGCTAATAAAGATGCTTTGCAGCTCTAGGTCTACGATCTATGATTTTGGTAGGAAATTGTAAACATTTTGTTCTCTTTGGCAAGTTCATGCCCTTCATAGTCTAGCCACCTCCTACCTTTCCTGGCTTCTTACACCTTATTCCCCAACATGTACTCTTTGAACCAGTGGCACTGACTTCCTGGCTATTCCAAACAAGACATGCTATATCTTGGCTACAGGCATTATTTCTGGTAGTTTCCCAAGCCTAGAACTCTGAATACTGATCTCTCTGGCATCCTTTAAGTTCCAACTAAAATCCCATTTTCTACCAGAAGTCTTCCCCAACTCCTCTTAATTCCAGCATTTCCTCTTTTTTTGTATTTATTTATATATACAAATGAATATATAAATATAAAAATTATTTTATATATTTATAAATAATATAATTGCATATATATGACATAAATTTGTGATTTTTGTGGTTTCTATAGCAAATGTGATTTTTTTACGGGGTGGGGTTGCTAGCCCCACGCCCAACCCTCCTCCTTTTTCAGCTGGGCTTGAGAAGAAGCGGAGAAGACAGGTCTGAAGATCAACAAGAAGAAGACCAAGGTGATCACAGTCAACAGCAGACAGGACCTGCCAATCCAACTACAGGGAGAAAACATCAAGGAGACGGACCACTTCACCTATTTGGGTAGCATAGTCAGTAAGGACGGCGGAGCAGATGAGGACATCAGAAACCAAATCAACAAAGCCAGACAAGCATTTAACACCCTGCGGTCTGTCTGGATCTCCAAAGCATTGTCCCTCGTCACTAAGCTCCGAATCTTCAAAACCAATGTAAAGGCCGTCCTCCTATATGGATCAGAAAGCCAGAGAGTGACGAGCGCTAACACCAATAAACTCCAGGTCTTTGTTAATAGATGTCTACGCTACATCTTGAACATCAGATGACCTGAAAAGATCTCCAATGCTAGTCTCTGGGAAAGAACAATCCAGTATCCCATTAGTCAGGACATAAAGAAACGTAAGTGGAGATGGATAGGACATACGCTACGAAAACC
>NC_058130.1:760524284-760563445 GCF_016433145.1 Gracilinanus agilis
GATGTGTATAAGAGACAGCTCTCTCTCTCTCTCTCTCTCTCTCTCTCTCTCTCTCTCTCTCTCTCTCCTTCTCTCCCTCCCCCTTTATGTCTCCTTTTCTCTCTTGGACTCTGTCTCTGTCTTTCTATATCTGTTTGCTCTCTCACTCTCCTTCTCTCCTTCTCTCTCTGTCTCTCTCTGTCTCTCTGTCTCTGTCTCTGTCTCCCTCTCTGCCTCCCACTTCATGTCTCCTTTTCTCTCTTGGTCTCTTTTTCTGTCTTTCTCTGTTTTCTCTCTCTGACTCTGTCTCTGTCTCTGTCTCCTCCTTTTCAGCTTTCTTTTAAGTGCTGACTTTCCCCACCAGAATGCGAATTCCTTGAGGACAAGGACTTTTGTCTTCCGGGGGCTTAGCGCAGTGAGTGGCTGGCACATAGTAAGTCCTCAATAAATGTTTCTTACCTTGCTTTGCCCTGCTTTGTCCAGCCCTGCCCTGTGCTGCCTGGCCTTGCATGCACTCTGGATCTCCCAAGACAGGGTTGGTCTTGGCTTTGGAGGTCCCTGTGGGTCTTGGATTGATCTTTACCCAAACCATTAAAAAGAAATCTCAGCTCTTAAAATGAAACTAGAAACAGACAAAACTGTGGAGTGAAAGTCCCCGTGGAACTCCCTGAAGGTTTTGGTTTCTTTGGCATTCCCAGGAAGCACTAACTTAACCAATGAGCTTGGAAATGAAGACATAACCAAAAACACAATTCTCAGATTTGCTCCTCATTGTCTTTGACATGAACCAGAGTCCGATTCTTTATCTGCGCTCCATATTGGCCTTAGAGTTTCATATCTGCATTATATAATCTTATCTAACAAATATAAAAAAAATCACCACCCCTTTTATTCTCTTTTTAAAGTTTTTATTAAGAATCTGCATATTGTCTTCCACTTTGGAATATGAAGTCCAAAAGGCAAGGACTATGCATTTGCCTTTCTTTGCATTCCTGAACCTTAGCATGATTTCTGACATATGCACATTTCTAAATACGTGTGTGCCTACTGATTAGTATGTACAAGGCTCTGCGAAGTTCTGGGGCCCAAATGTGTTCCACTCCCTAAAGAACTCCCTAAAGAAAGTCCATCATCACTCATCATCTACATAGGAAAAGTCGAGTCAATGGCATGTCCATTGTCTAAATTCTGGTCATATGTATTCACATGTTCAACCAACTAATCCAGTATGTATGGTTTTAATTTTTAATTAAAATTAATTAAAATTTAAAAATAATTAATAATTTTAATTACCCTTACTATGTGCCAAGCACTGTGCGAAATACTTGGGATGTTCATCAATCAATAAACATTTATTAAGCACCTACTATGGGCTAGGCACTGTGCTAAGTGTTTGTATATCAATCAGTCAATATTTTGGGGCACCTACTATGTACTAGACACTGCTAAATATTCAAGATATGCAGAAAATATTAAAAAATAGTCCCTACCCTAAAGAGCTTTCACTCAAAATGGAGAAGATAGCACAAAGAAGGGAAAGCCAGGAAAGAAAGGGGCTAGATTATTGTTTAATATGGCTGTGTATGGTGGTGCAGTGGGTAGAGCACTGGACCTAGAGTCAGGAAATCCTGCCTTCAAATCTGGCCTCAGACACTTACTACTTGTTTGATCTTGGGCAAGTTATTTAATTCTTTTTGCCTCAACTTCCTCATCTGTAAAATGAGCCTGAGAAAGAAATGGCAAACCATTCCAGTATCTCAGCCAAGAAAATCCCAAAGAGGGTCACAAAAAAGTGGGAAGCAACTTTAGAACCACATATAGTTTGTGTATATTGATATCTTGGAGAGAGAAAGGGAGAGAAGAGCAAGCTAGATAACTCTGGGGAATCTGCAAAGTTCTTTCATGGACTCTAAGCTTCTCCCTAATATGAAGGTCCATTATTTTATCACTGGTCTTCTTTTCTTTTTTTTATTATTAGTCTTCTCTCTCTCTTTTTTTATCACTAATCTTCCACTGATTTTTTTGCTATGAGTCACATAATGTTGGAATCTCCAAAGAGTTGAGCTAAGGATAACTTCTGGGCAGTGGAATGGTTCAAGTTGGGCATGAGCAGCTGCCAGACAAGAAAAGCAAGGAAATAGCAATGAATATCCTCAAATTAAAAGATGAACAACAACAGTAAAGCAATATGTGTTGGTGAGAGAGAGAGATTACTCATGATCAACCCAAGGAGCTTCATTAAAATTCTTGGGATGCCAAAAGAAAGTGAGCATCTTGGACAGTCCTTCTATTAGGACTGGGACAGGAGTTAAAGGAAATGGACAGGAGACAGCTAGGTGGCTCAGGGGATCAAAGGCCAGACCTTGAGACAAGGGTCCTGGTTTCAAATCTGGCCTCTGATACTTCCTAGCTGTGTGATCCTGAACAAGAGACACTACCTCCATTGCCAAGCACTTACTGCTCTTCTGCCTTGGAATTAATACTTCAATTACTTATTATTATTACATATTACTTAAACGTTGATTCTTTTCTTTTAATCCCCTACTTTCTGTCTTGAAGTCAATATTGTGTATTAGTTCCAAGGCAGAAGAACAGGAAGGGCTAAGCAATGGGGGTGAAGTGACTTGCCCAGGGTCACACAGCTAGGAAGTGTCTGAGGTCAGATTTGAATGGAGGACATTCCATCTCTAGACCTGGCTCTCCATCCACTAAGCTGACCCCTTAAGCATTGATTCTAAGACAGACAGTAAGCTTTCTTTTTTTTTTTAAGCTAGCTATGTGACCCTGGGCAAGTCACTTAACCCCTATTGCCCTGCCCTTACCTCGGTTCTGTCTTGGAAACAATATACAATATTGATAAGGTGGGAAAAAAAAAACAACAACAAAAGGAGATGGACAGGCAAGGATGTGTGGTGACCTAATCAAGAGTCACATGGAGACCTGATGACCAGGCATTCAGGTATTCCTCACCCCCCCCACCCCACCCCATGAATGAATTCTGTGTGAAGCTCTCTTGGAGATCTACAGAAACAGAAATATCACAGAGTTACAGATTGCCAACCTCGAAGCTCTCCAGGGCTGCCTCTTAGGGAAAGCAAAGACATCAGAGCAGACAAGGGTTGAAGGGTTAAACCTTCCAAGGTGGACTAGAAACCAGAAGAAGGAAGGGAAATGACTCCTTAATGAACAATAGCGTGAAAGTGACCCCTTGGAGATTTTTCTTCCCTGAGTCTCCGCTCCTTGGCCTGTACCCCATAGCTGTGCTACCCCCAGTTTCCCCCATGACCCCCAGATCAGGGCAGGGTCATCGTTCACAGGGGAGACATTTGCAGATTCAAATGAAAACAAGGGCCCCCTGACAAAATTATTGACATTTGGCAAACAGCATCCTCTAGGAAAAAAAAAAATTGTGAACAGCGGATGCTTTGCAGGACCCAACCAGATTTCTTTTATTTGCACAGAAATACAGCAGGGCTGAGCACATTATGGTTTGGATTTGGGCCCGTTTTGTGGGGGAGGGAGGGGAGAATAAAGTGCAAACCTGGATGATGATTTCATGGGCCACCAGGTTCAGCGAGACCCATGTTTTCTAAATGCCTTTGGAGTGGGGTGGTTTTGGTTGAGATGCTTCCAAAGTATTTTAAAAGAAGCAGCAGCTTTGAATGGAAAGATTCTGCCTCTGGCTGAAGCCTACCAGGCATAGAGGGGGCATGTTGGTCTGTTTCAGAGGGGGGAGAGCGATGCAGGTGAGACCTGCAAGGGAAATTCAGAAGCCTTTAGTGATGGATAATAATCACATTTCTGTAGCACTTGAAAGATGCTAAGTGCTTTCTTTACATGTGTGATCTCATGGGAGCCCCCTCACAATCCTATAAGGCAAGTCCTACCATGTTAGGTAATGATTCCCATTCTAAAGATGAGAAAACTGAGGCCCAGAGAGAGGATCTGAATTCCCCATTCTCAGACAACTAGAAAGCAGGCTTAGATGGCCAAGGAAGAAGTAACCCTGGATCTGTAATCCTAAGTGATGCAGTAACCTTCTAACTGGTTTCTCTCCTCAAGTTACACAATGATGCCATGGGGTCAAAGTAGAAAGAGGTGGTGATAGCTCAGTAATTAGAACCCTGGGTCTCTAGTCAAGAAGACCAAGTACAAACCCAGCCTCAGATACTTCCTAGTTGTGTGACCCTGGGCAAGTCACTTAATCCCTGATTGCCTGACTAAAGGAACTACTGGAGAAGGAAATGGCAAAATGCAGCAGGATCCTTGCCAAGAAAACTCCTCGGATAGCGATGGCCCCTGGGGATCGCAGAGTTGGACATGACCAAAGAACAACAATATAGCGAGGGAAAGAATTTGAACCTGAAATCTTCCTAAATCCAAATCAGATTCAGAGGGTATTGCTACAGAGGAGATAGACTTAAAATACAAAACGAGGCATTTTCAGATATGGCCGATGTGAAGATTTGACTTTCTGGATTGACAAAACATATTTATTATCAGGATTTCCTTTTTATTCTACTGTTGTTACTATTGAAATGGGCTTGGAGGCTGTAAGAGGGATGGGAAAAGAAAGATCTCTAGAAATAAACATTAGAAATGCCAATTAAATTAAAAAGAACTTTTTTTTTTAAATTTTAAACCCTTAACTTCTGTGTATTGACTTATAGGTGGAAGATTGGTAAGGGTAGGCAATGGGGGTCAAGTGACTTGCCCAGGGTCACACAGCTGGGAAGTGGCTGAGGCCGGGTTTGAACCTAGGACCTCCTGTCTCTAGGCCTGGCTCTCAATCCACTGAGCTACCCAGCTGCCCCCTTAAAAAGAACTTTTTGAGCCTCACCCCCTCAATAGAACATCAGAGAAGGACTTCACTGGAGTTCTGGGCTCACTAGGAAAAATTTCACACTTAAGTGAAAACATTCCTGGGCTTGGAATCAAGAATTCAATTCTATCTGACAGGCTGTGTGATCTGGCTGTGTGACCCTGGCCAAGTCATTTAACCCCCATTGCCTAGCCCTTACCATTCTTCTGCCTTAGAACCAATATGCAATATTGACTCTAAGATGGAATATAATGGTTTAAAAAAAAGAATTCAATTTTATTCAGTCAAATATTAAAGTTCTACTATGTGCCAAGCACTTTATTAGGCACTAGGAACATTAAGACTAAAACCAAGGGGGCAGCTAGGTGGTTCAGTGGTTAGAGAGCCAGGACTAGAAACAGGAGGTTCTGGGTTCAAATCTGGCCTCAGACTCTTCCTAGCTGTGTGACCCTGAGCAAGTCACTTAACCCCAATTACCTAGCCCTTACTTCCTCATCTGCCTTAGAACCAATGCATATTGGTTCTAAGACAGAAGGTCTTAACTTAAAAAGTCCTTAACTTAAAAAAAAAAAAAGTCCTTAACTTAAAAAAAAAAAGACTAAAATCAAACAGTCTTTACCCTAAAGAAGCTTACCTGTCTAATGAAAATCAGATTTTCAATCCTTCCTCTGACACTGGTCTTAGAATCAGGAAGACCTGAGAACCAATCCAGACATTTAAGAGCTGTTTGATCCTGCGCAAGTCACTTAGCCCCTACTTGTCTCTGTTTTCCCATCTGTAAATTGGGGATAATAACAGCACCTCCCTCCCAGGGTTGTTGTGAGGATCAAATGAGGTAATATCTTTAAAGCACTAGGGCACAGTATCTGGCACGTAGTAGATACTCTATAAATATTAATTCTCTTTCTTCTTTCCTCCCATAGTATTAATCTTGCAGGACCTTTATAGAACTCAGATAAGATAACTGTTATAGAATGTACTCTGCACATTTGGAAGGATTATGAAAATGTCATTGATGATGGTGGTAGACACTATGTGTAAGGACTTTCGTACATACTCTCCCATTTTATCTCCAAGTTTCACTATGAGGGAAGTAGGGTTGATGTTATTACTCCCATTTTACAGATGGGGAGAAAAGTGGGAACCTCATTCACTCTAGGATTCATTTCACTGGATAATTTCATCCCTTAACTACCTGGCTACATCAATAGATCTGAAATCTCACAGTGTGTACTCCTTCCACCAAAATAGATTTGAATCCATTCCTGCCTCTCTCTTCTATGCCCTTTTGTCCATTTCTTCTTGGATAAATCCATCCGATTGACCCAAACAATATAGACTAGTTATTCTTCAAAGTCAGGGGTTCTTAACCCTTTTATGAGTCTGGACCCTTCTGAGAGCAGTCCGTTGATCCCCTTCTCAGTATCATGGGTTTTGGTTTTATAAAAACAAAAACACCTTCTCTTTTGTCTTAGAATCAATACTCAATATTGGTTTCAAGGCAAAAGAGTGGTAAGGGCTAAGCAATTGGGGTTAGTCTTGCCCAGAGTCATATTGCTGGAAAGTGTCTGAGGTTAAATTCGAACTCAGGATTTCCCTCTTCTGACCTGGCTCTCTATCCATTGAGCCACCTAGCTGCCCCAGTATGATGATGATGATGATGATGATGATGATGATGATGATGATGATGATGATGATGATGATGATGTTGTTGTTGTTGTTTTAAACTCTCATCTTCCATCTTAGAATCAATACTGTGTATTGGTTCCATGGCAGAAGAGTGGAAAGGGCTAGGCAATGGGGTTAAGTGACTTTTCCAAGGTCACATAGCTAGTATAGAGTATGGAACCTAAGTATAGAACCTCCTTTTTCCAGACCTGGCTCTCTATCCACTAAGCTACCTAGCTGTCTCAGTATCATGTTTTTAAGTACCTGAAGGAGATTAGAAACTGAAGTGGTGAAAATGAAGGAATAATGATATTAATGATAATGAAATAAATTATAATTTTTTATCATCCAAATCCACAGACTCCTAGATTAAGAAGCCTTTCTCTAAGTCCTAAACTATTAAACAAGAAAAAATACAGAATTTTTCTGCAATTGTCCTACAGACTTGTAGGACATAA
This sequence comes from Gracilinanus agilis, assembly GCF_016433145.1. NCBI lineage: Eukaryota > Metazoa > Chordata > Mammalia > Didelphimorphia > Didelphidae > Gracilinanus > Gracilinanus agilis. Next base: position 760,531,212 of record NC_058130.1, read on the forward strand.
ATCACTTTAACTGGACCATGATTCAAGGACCTGTTGTAGGCTTATTCTTGCTTACTCAGAATTTTATATATACAGAGATTTTTATTTTTCCCCAAAAATTAATTTTTTTCTTCTATTTGGGTTTTTTATGGTTTTTTTTGAGAATTGATTCATATACCCCATAACTCAGGCACGTATCCTGGGTGGATATGGGTGTTGGTCAACACCCTCCTCAGGGGGGATTGTATAATTTTTGTAAAATCTAAGATTTAAAATTTTTGAAAGAAAATTTCAGGAAAAGAAGCTCACTAACTCCCTGAATCAAGAAAGTAAACTCTTTTAAAGAAGGTGCCATAAAGAAGTCTGCAGAAAACATACACTGCATCAGAAGATCTAGAAAGAACTTTGGGATGTAGTGAATTGAACTGAAGGGGGTTGAACACATTTATTTTAAATGTAAAACTCTTATGTCAAAGAGGACTGCCCCCTAATTTACTTTTTTGTCAATGCTTCTACCAATCATTGGTTTTGCTCTTTTCCTCTTTTATTTCCCTCTTGTCTCCAACTATTGTAACTTCCTCTTGGAAAATGCAATATTTTATGCACATTTAGTAAGAGAATACTTAGAGATATAAGTTAGTTATGTGAAATGATTCCTTGGGGAGACTAGGCATGTAAATCTGGGATATTTCAACATACTCATCTCCTAGTAGAATCACAGGGGGGATTGTGAAAGAGAATTTAAAACTCTTTGTTTATTTTAAATTAATCAGTCAAGAATTTGAAGTACCCCTCTTTTCACACTTACTTAGTTGGTAAAAGCCTTTTACTAGAAAAAGTTCACACCACCAAAGACCACAAGCACTGTCCTCTGGGCAGTACCAGGAAAATTGGGAGGCTGTGATCGGTTCCTGTGAAGTGGGAGAGAGACAGAAGTGATTCAGTGAAACTCCTAAAAAGCCAGCCCAAGGATTCCTGGGGAGGCATTTTTAGGAGGAATTTGCTTTAGAGTAGGCTTTTTCTGTGATTCATTCTGTGAGGCACCTTACAAAGATACATTTGGTAAGTTGGACTGAAGAAGCATTCTGCACTGCATAGATTCAACATTGTGACTCGAGCTGAAGGAAGAGACTTAAGCTGGTGAGAGCCTTGTTCAACAGGCTACTGGACTTCCATGTGGAGATAGGAATTTTGTAGGGGAGTGAGCTGAATTTCTTCAGATAGGAGTTCTAGGGTGGTAGACTAGGAAATGTTTTCTACTTCCCTCATATTTCCCTCCTTTTACTATATTTATATTAAATTAAATTATTGACACTGAAAACAATGGAGTCAATTCTAGGCACCATAGGTTGGAAAAGGCACTGGTCAACTGGAGTATGTGCAGAGGAAGATGATGAAGAAATCAAAAGGATTTCAGAACATTTCATGTGAAGGATTGTTGAAGAGATTGGGTATGTTTAGCCCAGGAGAGAGAAGACTTAGAAGGGATGAAATAAGAAAGGAAGAAGAGATTGACCTTGTTCTTCTTGGTCCTAGAGGGTAGAACCAGGAGCAAAAGGAGCAAATTTCAAAGTGATAATTAAAGCATAATGTCAGGAAAAGCTTCTGACCAATAAGAGCTGACCCAAAATAGAACTTTTGAAATGTAGTCATGTCCAACTCTTAGTGGTCTATTGGAGGTTTTCTTGGCAAAGATACTGGAGTGGTTTGTTCTTTCTTCATCTTATTTTACAGATGATGAAACTGAGGTAAACAGGGTCAAGTGGCTTGCCCATGGTCACACAACTAGTAAGTGTCTGAAACCAGACTAGAACTCAAGAATATGAGTCCTCTGACTCTAAGCTCAGCTCTCTATCCACAATGCCACCTTGCTACCCTTGAATGGAATTAACTATCTCTAAAGATGGTATACTCCTTCTCCCTGATGGGTATCAGGCTAACATAAGACAGTTACTTTTCAAGTGTATTTGGTGAAAAGTGACCGCTGAGATTCTTCTCAGCTCTAAAATTCTGTGTTTCTTTGGTCCTTGGTAGCCCCTTCTACTCCTTAAATGTCATTCCCTTGTTCAGGACTAGTGAAGAATGGGCATGGTTCAGATGTTGTGCCCAGGAGTCCCATAATGAAAGTGGTGGGGACAAGTAGGTGATGCAGTGGCTAAAACATGGAATCAAGAAGACCCAAATTCAAGTTTAGCCTCAAATATTTACTAGCTATGTGACTGGACAAGTTACATAATTCTGTTTGCTTCAGTTTCCTCATCTGTAAAATGATCTGGAGAAGGAAATGACAAACCACTCTAATATCTTTGTTGAGAAAAACCCCACATAGAGTCATAGGGTCAGACTCAAAAATTAAAAACAATTCAACAGTAGCATTAAATGAAACATTATATCACTGAAAGAAATGATGGTGAGGCGTAATATCAGGAAATGTCCAATGAGAGCTGACCTAACATGAAATTGTTGTTCAGTCATGATCCCATTTGAGGTTTTCTTGACAAAGATTCTAGAGTGATTTGCTACTTACTTCTGCAGCTCATTTTACAGATGAGGAAACTGAGGCAAACAGAAAGAAATGACTTGCCAAGAATCACATGGCTAGAAACATAGCAGCTGAGAATAACTTGAGAGTGACCTTGGAACCCCCAGCAGCATCTTCTGTTTCAGAGTTCCAATGGAAGAGATGAGAGAAGCATAGAAAAACTTATATGAACTGATGAAGAATGGAGCAGAACCAGGAAAACAATGGGTCCATGGAAATAGAAAATGAAAAGAAAACCACAGCAACAAACCTGAAAGCTAAGTAATTAGAATGATCAGAAAGAAGGGATGAGAAACTTAACTTCCCTTCTCTGCAGAGGTTGAAGACTATATAAGAGGGATACTCTAGGTATTAATCACTTAGTAATGTATCATGTTTTGTTTTGTTAGTTTGGCTGTATCTTTTTTGGTATGAGGATTGGCTTTCTGGGCAAGGGAGTAGGAAAGCATACATCTGGAAATGAAAGATATGTGAAATACAAAAGATAATAATGTTATTTTAAAATTAAAAATAAATTGAAATTAAATGTGCTTCTCATGGGCAAAAGTTCAAATAAAAAGAAAATTCAAGGACTGGAATAGATGATCTATACACTCCCTTTCGGAGTTGTCTCATTGAGTTAATCCCATTATTTTTTCTTTCTGACTAATGATCCTATCTGAATTGTCCAGGAGAGCTGTTTCCCTAATTCTTTGCCTGTTCCTACTCCATTCCAGCGTCTCCACACCATATATTCCTTGATACCAAGACCCAATCACCTCTGCCTGATTCGAGTGACTCCTCTTCTGGTCCTCGAGATCAAAGCTAAGGAAAGGGTCCCCAGAGACCAGTGGAGAGCTTCCAGAAAGCATCAGACACTTCCAGCAGGAAAACCCAGCAAGCCCCACTCAGCTGCACAACCTTCTCTCCCACGGCCCTTTGGCAGCTGAGGGGGAGAAAGCCCCATGCAGCTGTGACCTGAGGCTCCATTGGGCAGCTGAGAGTAACCTGAGAATGACCTGTGGGCCTCCAGCATCCTCCGTGATTCTGAGTTCCAAAGGAGGAGAAGCCCAGCAGTGTTCACTTACTAGGTACCTTCCTATGGGCCCCAGAGGCAGCTGGGTCTCTACAGTGACTTTGCCAGGAACAAGAACACGATATAACGTGATGGGAGAGAAACAAGCCCCCAGGGCATTCTGCCCATCAAACCTCTCCATGTGGGCCTGCCATTAGAGACCCTGGTGGTCCTTTAACAAAGCAGACAGTTAGGTAACCCTTACAAATTACCAGTATTTTGGATGATTCTGGTCAGACTCCCATTTGGACTATTTTAGCCGGATTTTTTTTTTCCTTTTTTTTTTTTTTAAAGAAGATTTAATAAGGAGAAGCAATGAAACAGGATTGGTGATTTCATGGTTATTGGGAACTCCCAGAGAAGGAAACTCCTGCTGTGAATGCAGGTTGCCACCCTCTGCAACTTCTTGCCTTAGAGAGCTGCCTGGCACACTAAGTTAAATAGCCTTGTGCAGCCACACAGGCAGCATGTGTCAGAGGGAGGATCTGAACCCACATCTTCCTGCCTCTGAAAGACCAATTCTTTATACATCCCACCTTACAAGGTTCAAGTCCCACATTTGCATAGCTCTTTCATGATCTCATTTAAGCCCTACAAGGCTCCTATAAAGGTAGGCACTATTATTGTACAGGGTGTACCAAAAGTCTTGGTGCAGTGTGAAGCCTTCATGGTTTAAAACCACACTAAGAATTGTGGGACAGCCAGGATACACTATTATAGATTAAGAACCTGAAAATCAGAAATGTGAATGGTATAAGGGACAGGACACTGATGCTCAAGTCAAAGGACCAAGGGTCAAACCCGACCTCTTTCAATTATTAATAAAAATTGCTAGCACTGATGTAAGATTTGGAGGTTTGCAAAGCATCATATAATATAAGTATAATATAATATATAATAATATATGATGTAATGTAATATAAATATAATGTAAATATAAAATAATATAAAAATAACATGATGTAACAATATAATGTAACATAACATAATAAGATATCATGTAGTATAATATATATAAGATAACATAATGTAGTATAATATATGATGTATATGAAATCTTATAATGTAATGTAATATAAGTAAAATAACATGATGTAACAATATAATGTAATATAACACAATAAGATATCATGTTGTATAATATAAAAAAGATAACATAATATAGCATGATATAATATATGATGCATGTGAAATCTTATAATGTAATGTAATATAAGTAAAATAACATGATATAACACAACATAATGTCACATGACATAATACAATATCATATAGTTTAATACCATATATAGCATAACATAGTATAACATAGCACAATATAATGTAGCATAATATGACACAATATGATATAACAATATAACATAATATGTGATACAATATATTACATAATATGTGACATATCATGAAATGCTATATTATCTCTTCTAATATGATATATTACAATGTAACATATCATATATGATAATATATTATGACACTATATCATAATCATGTCATATCATATTGTATCATATCATATGTAATCTTATCCCATTTGATCCTCACAACAACCCTGAGGGATTAGAAGCTATTGTTATCCCCATTTTATGGGTGAGGAAACTGAGTCTATGAGAAGTGAATTGATTTTGTCCAAGGCTGTACACATAAGTATTTGAGGCAGAATTTGAACTTGAGTTCACACAGTCTCTCTAACCCTCAGCCTCCCCACCTATCAGATGAAAGGGTTTCTACTAGCTAGCCCTTGAGATCAATACCAGCACCTGATCTATATGACCCTACGAATTGGGAATTTCATCCATGGTCACACAGCTGATAAGCAACCAGGGTGAGATTTCAATCCAGCTCCTCCTGACTCCAGATTGAGTTCTTTATGGGTGAAAATCCACATGCCGATTGGTTTTAGCACTGTTTATTTGGGGCATGGAAAGTGTGCCTGATGCGTATGCCCTCTGTATGTACTGCTGTATGTACACTTCCCCACAACTGTGGGAAGAATGCTGGTCTTTATCTGACCCCAAGCTGTCTCTCACTTCTTAGCCAAAAGTTGGTTCTTTATATCCTGCACCCTCATAGGGCACCCTCCACCCTCTACACCTAAAACTTCTGCTCCTCTGTTCTTTTGCCTTTACTCCTGCTACTTCCCCAACCCACATCCCTTCCCACTTCTTTATCTGTCTATATCTTTCCCTATTTCTCAAGACCTCACAGAAGTTCTAGTTCCTCTGAGAATTGTCTAGGGAAAGATTTAGTTGAACTAGATAACTTCTCAGGTCTCTGACAGCTGTGAACTTTTATATTCATATTCTAAGCCCCCTCCCAGCCCTGACATTCCCTGTTCTAAGGCCCCCTCCCAGCTCTCATGCTTTCTTCTCTGCCTCTCCATTTGTACCATGTTTTCTATTTATAAAATAAAAATAATTGTCATATATGTATCAACCAACAAGTGTCTTAACAAATGTCTCCAATATGGCAGGGACTGCTAGGTTCTGGGAATACAAGTGCAAAGAATGAAGCCCGGCCCACTCCCAAGGAGCTCTCTCCCTAGAGCAGGAGAAGTAAGGATGTATTGGCACTACCTTCATGGTTGGCACTGCCCATCCTCCAAAAACTTAGTTTTTTTTCTTCTATGCTTTGTGCCTAGTTTTATACATGTGATCTCAGCTGCTAGAGGGTAAACTCCTTGAGGGCAGGCAGGGCTTGTTTCATTTCTATCTTTTATCTCCCAAGTGTAGGGCATACTTTAAAGTCTTAATACATACCAGTTGATCAATGATTGATTAATATATTTAACTTTTTAATTAAATTTCCTGTTTACTGTAAACTTAATATCATCAACAAATCACCAACAGACTAACATCTCAATAGTAAAGAACAAATTCTTGTTATTAAGATGATTTGATTAATAGACTTAGAAACCATACTCAGGACAGGAGAGTTATACAGGGCCTCACACAGTGGCAGAATAGGTAGCTACCCACTGTCATGATTTCTTAGAAGCAGCTAGTACCATAGAGAATGGAGAGTTGGGCCAGAATTCAGTTGGGCCTGATTTCAAATCCTGACTCAGCCACTTACTACCTGTGGAAACCTGTACAAGTCACTTCATCTCTATTTGCCTCAGTTTCCGAAACTGTAAAGTCAGGATAACAATAGCATCGGCCTCACAGAAATGTTATAAGGATTAAATGAATTAACATTACATAGTAAGCATTTTATAAGTGATTATTCTGGGGCAGCTAGGTGGCTTAGTGGATAGAGAGTCAGGCCTGGAGTTCAAATCTGGCCTTAGATACACCTATCTGTATGACCTTGGACAAGTCATTTAATTCAGTTGTCTAACCTTTACTGTAATGAGGGTTTTATGGCTAACTCTATAATGGTGGTTGGTAAAGCTGTAAAGCAGTCGAGAATTTAATAACGTCTAGTCACAAGCTGTAGACTGGATGTATTGAATGTAGGAATGCCAAATACCCAGTCCCTAAGTCAGCCAAGGGATTGGGGTAATTCCCTTGGTAAGGACTAAACCCCTTTAAGATGATTTTCCTTCAGCATCTGACCTGGCTGAGGAAGTAACTCCTATTGGTTGGTAGAGAGATTAGACAGGAAGGGAAGTATGGTGCGTCCTTTCTAAACAGTAATGGAGTGACTCTGTCTCTCACTTAGGATCATAAACAGCAGTCACTATTTAGATCTAAAATGAAGGTGGGACACAATAGTTCTTAAATTAAATTAAAGATTTATTGAATAAACTAGTTTGGGAGAAGGGATTGGAGAGTGGGTTAGGAAAACTATGAAACTAGTTTATTACTGCCTTCTAGATCTAAATTCAAGATATTAATAAACTCCTTGCTATGATCTTCAGCTAACCTAAGGGACCAGCCCTGGGACAGTAATAAAATGGTCTCTCTGATGGAAAATATAAAGTAATCTCTTGATAAGAAATAATTGGTATATCAGATTGATGTTCCTATCTGGTCAGCAATGATCTTTAACCCTGTCTGGCCTAGAAAACTAAGATATCCCACGTTCCCACTCCCTCCATCCACCCGGTTCCCACACCCAAGGGGTAGAAGGGAAGATGAGGAATGAAGTAGGAAATGAGCCCCAGACCTTTATATACTCTGGGTCCAACTGCCAGTTGGTACCTGTCCTATGGTTCATGTCACCGTCAACATTCCAACCAGGGCAACTAATAGGTTGCTCCAAGAAATATGGCAGTATTATTTTCTACATTACANATGTGATACAATATATTACATAATATGTGACATATCATGAAATGCTATATTATCTCTTCTAATATGATATATTACAATGTAACATATCATATATGATAATATATTATGACACTATATCATAATCATGTCATATCATATTGTATCATATCATATGTAATCTTATCCCATTTGATCCTCACAACAACCCTGAGGGATTAGAAGCTATTGTTATCCCCATTTTATGGGTGAGGAAACTGAGTCTATGAGAAGTGAATTGATTTTGTCCAAGGCTGTACACATAAGTATTTGAGGCAGAATTTGAACTTGAGTTCACACAGTCTCTCTAACCCTCAGCCTCCCCACCTATCAGATGAAAGGGTTTCTACTAGCTAGCCCTTGAGATCAATACCAGCACCTGATCTATATGACCCTACGAATTGGGAATTTCATCCATGGTCACACAGCTGATAAGCAACCAGGGTGAGATTTCAATCCAGCTCCTCCTGACTCCAGATTGAGTTCTTTATGGGTGAAAATCCACATGCCGATTGGTTTTAGCACTGTTTATTTGGGGCATGGAAAGTGTGCCTGATGCGTATGCCCTCTGTATGTACTGCTGTATGTACACTTCCCCACAACTGTGGGAAGAATGCTGGTCTTTATCTGACCCCAAGCTGTCTCTCACTTCTTAGCCAAAAGTTGGTTCTTTATATCCTGCACCCTCATAGGGCACCCTCCACCCTCTACACCTAAAACTTCTGCTCCTCTGTTCTTTTGCCTTTACTCCTGCTACTTCCCCAACCCACATCCCTTCCCACTTCTTTATCTGTCTATATCTTTCCCTATTTCTCAAGACCTCACAGAAGTTCTAGTTCCTCTGAGAATTGTCTAGGGAAAGATTTAGTTGAACTAGATAACTTCTCAGGTCTCTGACAGCTGTGAACTTTTATATTCATATTCTAAGCCCCCTCCCAGCCCTGACATTCCCTGTTCTAAGGCCCCCTCCCAGCTCTCATGCTTTCTTCTCTGCCTCTCCATTTGTACCATGTTTTCTATTTATAAAATAAAAATAATTGTCATATATGTATCAACCAACAAGTGTCTTAACAAATGTCTCCAATATGGCAGGGACTGCTAGGTTCTGGGAATACAAGTGCAAAGAATGAAGCCCGGCCCACTCCCAAGGAGCTCTCTCCCTAGAGCAGGAGAAGTAAGGATGTATTGGCACTACCTTCATGGTTGGCACTGCCCATCCTCCAAAAACTTAGTTTTTTTTCTTCTATGCTTTGTGCCTAGTTTTATACATGTGATCTCAGCTGCTAGAGGGTAAACTCCTTGAGGGCAGGCAGGGCTTGTTTCATTTCTATCTTTTATCTCCCAAGTGTAGGGCATACTTTAAAGTCTTAATACATACCAGTTGATCAATGATTGATTAATATATTTAACTTTTTAATTAAATTTCCTGTTTACTGTAAACTTAATATCATCAACAAATCACCAACAGACTAACATCTCAATAGTAAAGAACAAATTCTTGTTATTAAGATGATTTGATTAATAGACTTAGAAACCATACTCAGGACAGGAGAGTTATACAGGGCCTCACACAGTGGCAGAATAGGTAGCTACCCACTGTCATGATTTCTTAGAAGCAGCTAGTACCATAGAGAATGGAGAGTTGGGCCAGAATTCAGTTGGGCCTGATTTCAAATCCTGACTCAGCCACTTACTACCTGTGGAAACCTGTACAAGTCACTTCATCTCTATTTGCCTCAGTTTCCGAAACTGTAAAGTCAGGATAACAATAGCATCGGCCTCACAGAAATGTTATAAGGATTAAATGAATTAACATTACATAGTAAGCATTTTATAAGTGATTATTCTGGGGCAGCTAGGTGGCTTAGTGGATAGAGAGTCAGGCCTGGAGTTCAAATCTGGCCTTAGATACACCTATCTGTATGACCTTGGACAAGTCATTTAATTCAGTTGTCTAACCTTTACTGTAATGAGGGTTTTATGGCTAACTCTATAATGGTGGTTGGTAAAGCTGTAAAGCAGTCGAGAATTTAATAACGTCTAGTCACAAGCTGTAGACTGGATGTATTGAATGTAGGAATGCCAAATACCCAGTCCCTAAGTCAGCCAAGGGATTGGGGTAATTCCCTTGGTAAGGACTAAACCCCTTTAAGATGATTTTCCTTCAGCATCTGACCTGGCTGAGGAAGTAACTCCTATTGGTTGGTAGAGAGATTAGACAGGAAGGGAAGTATGGTGCGTCCTTTCTAAACAGTAATGGAGTGACTCTGTCTCTCACTTAGGATCATAAACAGCAGTCACTATTTAGATCTAAAATGAAGGTGGGACACAATAGTTCTTAAATTAAATTAAAGATTTATTGAATAAACTAGTTTGGGAGAAGGGATTGGAGAGTGGGTTAGGAAAACTATGAAACTAGTTTATTACTGCCTTCTAGATCTAAATTCAAGATATTAATAAACTCCTTGCTATGATCTTCAGCTAACCTAAGGGACCAGCCCTGGGACAGTAATAAAATGGTCTCTCTGATGGAAAATATAAAGTAATCTCTTGATAAGAAATAATTGGTATATCAGATTGATGTTCCTATCTGGTCAGCAATGATCTTTAACCCTGTCTGGCCTAGAAAACTAAGATATCCCACGTTCCCACTCCCTCCATCCACCCGGTTCCCACACCCAAGGGGTAGAAGGGAAGATGAGGAATGAAGTAGGAAATGAGCCCCAGACCTTTATATACTCTGGGTCCAACTGCCAGTTGGTACCTGTCCTATGGTTCATGTCACCGTCAACATTCCAACCAGGGCAACTAATAGGTTGCTCCAAGAAATATGGCAGTATTATTTTCTACATTACATTACCATTCTTCTGCCTTGGACCTAATACTGATTCTAATATTGAATCTAATATAGAATCAATATCTAATATTGATTCTAAAACAGAACATAAGGGTTTAAAAGTGAATGAATGAATAAATAAAAAGTGTTTATTCCTTTCTCTTCCTTCCCTTATTAATAACCACCCTTATTTGCAACCTGTATCTGCAAGTGCAGGAGTGAACATATTATACCATTTTTCCAGGCAATAGATAATACACACAGAGAGAAGAGACCTTCCACTCATCCCAGAGTGAGCAAATGTTCTGAGTCTTCTGCCTTTGGGGCTATTGCTCCTTCTCCTGACCTCTATGGCCCCAACCTGGGTTGACATATCTGTTAAGCAAGGCAAGCATCTTCATTTTGCTCCCAAAGAACTTGAACATTGGTTTCCTTGAGAAAATTGCCCAATGGTCAGGTCAAGTCAATGATATTTATTAAACACCTACAGGGCAGCTGGGGGTGTGGGGGTGTGGTGGATAGATCACTGGGAATGGAGTCAGAAAGACTCATCTGGCCAAGTTCAAATCTGGCCTCGGATACTTCCTAGATGCTGTGACCCTGGGTAAGTCATGTCACCCTGTTTGCCTCAGTTTCCTCATCTGTAAAAGGGGCTGGAGAAAGAAATGGCAAATTACTCCATTATCCTGCCAAGAAAATCCTATGAAGCATTAGACATGACATTAGATGTGACTAAACTGTGTGCCAGGTCCTGTGCTAAGAACTGCAGTTTCAAAGGAACATAAAAGGCAGGTCCTGGCTCCAGAGAGCTCATGTTCTAATAGGGGAGGCAACAGGCAGTGTCTATGAATAAACAAGATACAGTCAGTGTAACCTGGAAGTCACCACAGAGAGAAAGCCCTGGCAATCATTCTAATATTCTTTCCACTACACTGAGGACACTGAAGTATCTTAAGGAAAGGAGATATATATCCCAGATGGAACTGGCCATAAGCAGTGCCATGGTGGGCAGTCATCTGTCTGTCTGATGGGACTCGAAAGACATTGAAAGTCTCCTTAAGGGGGCAGCTGGATAGCTCAGTGGATTGAGAGCCAGGCTTAGAGACGGGAGGTTCTGGGTTCAAATCTGGCCTCAGACACTTCCCAGCTGTGTGACCCCGGGCAAGTCACTTGACCCCCATTGCCTAGCCTTTACCACTTGGAGCCAATACACACTACTGACCTCAAGACAAAAGGTAAGGGTTTAAAAAAAAGTCTCCATAATCTGAAAATATGTCCCACACTAGCCTGTCCAACTGCCCAGAGTTACCCCCATCAGTCCTCATTCATCAGAGAAACTATGTAGGAGAGTGGGTAGAAGTTCAACCTTGGGATAAGGAGGAATGGCTTTGACTAACATCTTTGACATTCACTAACTAGCCGTTTGACCCTGTACTTTAACCTCTCAGTAGGGCTCAGGAATTCTTTGAGATGTGATTATTGACAAACCAATGACTTACTTTAGGGAGGAGAGTCTAATGTAATCCATAGAATCAAAGATGTGCAAAGGAAAAGGCCCTCAATAGCCATATAGGCCATTCTCCTCATTTTACAGAAGAGAAAACAAATTTAATGCCTTTCCCAAGATCCCACCAAGCCTGGTAGATTTTTGATTCGAACCCTTGTCATGGCAGGGCACCAAGTTTAGGTTCTTTCCCACCCTCCCACATTTGTTGTTGTTCATTCAGTCACATACAACTCTTCACCACTCCATGGACCATAGCCATTCACGGAGTTGTCTTGGCGAAGGCTACTGAAGTGGTTTGCCATTTCCTTCTCCAGTGGATTCTTTCATCCTTCCCACATAGACTTCTGTACAGGCAGCTTGATGTCCTAAATAGAATACTGGGTTTGAGGTGGGAAGATATGAATTTGAATCCTGTCTCAGATACTGGCTGTATAATACTGGGCAAGTCATAGTCTCTTTGTTCCTCAATTTTTTTTTTAATCTGGAGAAGTTAAGATATGGATGTAACAATCTAAGGGCCCTTCCAACAATAAAGCTCTTATTCTGCATGCCAAAGCTCCCTACAATACATAAAATCAGCATCTAGACAAAAAAAAAATCTGTTAGCTCTTGAGATAAGGCATTGAATGTCTATGTTAAACCGAAAATAGGTTATCTAGAACAAGGTAGCATGTTAACTCAACCCATTAGTATCTACTACAACTATATTAGTGAGGATTCATTTTTTAGATTTTTAATTTTAAAAATTTAACATTTAAAATTTAAAATTTTAAAAATTTAACATTTAAAATTTAAAATTTTAAAAATTTTATATTTAAATTTTTTGATTTTTACATTTTAATTTTAAATTTTAAAAATTTTAGATTTTTAGATTACCCTTAGAAAGGGTAAGGTCCTAAGGCCAAGGGTCAGAGGCAGATAAATTTTGAAGGAGAGATGATCAAGAAAAGGTAAAGGGAATCAGGGGATTCAAGGAAGTCCAAATGAGGGGAGATATGGGAAAAGAACGAACACACATTACCAGCCTCACTGCTCTACCAGGGAATGGTTTTGCTCCCCACAGGAGTTAGGGATGTTACTTCCAAAATCTCAGGGAACTCTTTCATGGACCAATCTCAGCAGCTATGGGGATTGTAAGCTAGAGGCCCCTTCCCTGCACCTCAAGGCCTCTGAGCCTCTTCAAGGAAGGGGGTACAGAATGGGGCTTGGGAGAAATGAGCTTCCAGCCATCCCTCTGCTTACCTACAAAGTGAAGTGGATTAGCAGATCACTTTCAATCAGCCTGACTTACGAGCTCGTCGATTTGTGGGACATTTTACATGAGCCAGAAGATGTGTTATCTGATGAAAATTGCTTAATTTAATAGCCTGGCCTGACAAGTGGTGAACTGTACCTCTCCTGGAGAATCTTCCAGGGCAGATGATTCTACTTAGTCTGGAGGATTAGTTAGTCAAGGTAATGCTTTGCTTCTCCTCCCTACCCCCAACCCTTTCACCCCTACTTACAACCCTCTAAGTCGTGAAGAGATAGGACTGGGCAGCACCTATCAATTCTGAGCAATGGCCTTTGAGACAGACAGAGATGCCAGCATGCATCTGCTTTCCCTGGATGCTTCCAGAAAATAACCTTCGTCGAGATCTTACATTCTGAGCAGAATAGTGTGGCACTCTCAAAGGAGAAGAACCATCCATGAGAGCCCAGAAGAATGGAGAAGCCCAGCCCCTGGGAAAAATTATGCCTTGCGGACAAAGGATCTGAAATGGTTTTCGTAAATAGGGCATCATATTTGAGCAGGTCCTGAAACTTGTCGTACCCTCCAGTGCATCATGGAAAAGGCAGGACATATGGGCTTGTTGCCCTGTCTGCTTGCTTTGTGCATCCCTTACATACCACTTCAGAAGCCAGACAGAAAAAGCTATAGAGTAGCTTGAGATTTCTGGACAAGAATAAGAGGCAGAATCAGTTGTTGTTGTGGTTCATTCATTTTTCAGTCATGTCTGACTCTTCGTGACCCCATTTGGGGTTTTCATGGCAAAGGTACCGGAGTGGTTTGCCATTTCTTTCTCCAGTTTGCTTTACAGATAAGGGAATTGAGGCAGACTGGGTAAAGTGACTTGCCCAGGGTCACACAACTAGTAAGCATCTGAGGCCAGATTCGCACAATGGAAGACAAATCCTACTCCTGTCCCCACACCTTTATCCTTCCCCCAATTCAGTTCAGCTTAACCAGTGTTTATTTATTATCCTTCCCCCAATTCAGTTCAGCTTAACCAGTGTTTATTTTCCATGATGCACTGGAGGGTACGACAAGTTTCAGGACCTGCTCCAGGGGCCAGCTATTGTGCCAATCACTGGAGAGACAAAAATAAAAATAAATAGATTGAGCCTTCCTTTCCAGAGACTTATATGTTTTTTAGATTTACCACCATTCGCTGTGGCACCTTGAAAAAAGCATTGTTCCTGAAGTTAAAGGAACAGGTTAAAATTTTGTCTCTGATCCTTGCCACCTGTCTGACCTTGAGTAAGTAATCCCTCGATGATTCCTTCATCTGTAAAATGAGAGTCAGTGCAGCTCCCAAGAACCCATGATGGAGGATGCTACTCGTGCCCCAACAGAGAGAAGATGGACTCCGGATGCAGACTGAGGCATATATTGTTATTATTGGGAATGGAGGGAAGGAGGAAGCAGTTGATTTGGCTGATGTGCGAATTTATCTTGTTTGACAATATATATTTGTTACAAGGGTTGTGTCTTTCTTTTCTCAGTGAGGAGATGGAGGAGATAGGAAAGAGAGAGAGAGTTGATTTTTGTTTAAAAGAAATATTTTTTTCTAAATAAGGGGGTTGGTCTAGATGACTTCTAAGCTTCCTTCTGTCCTATATCTATGATCCCATGATCCTCCTAAATAGTTTTGTAATCCACTTTGCATTTTTTAAACATTTTGCAAAAATAGATCTTTTCCAGAGAGAGAAACTACCAGCCAATATCTTGACTTAAAGTTCACCAAATGTAAAATGCTGTAGGTGAACTAGGTAATATAGCAGTGATGGCGAACCTTTTAGAAAAGAAGTGCCAGGCCCTGCCCCCACCCCAACTTCCAGACCAAGTGATGTGCCCATTCCCCCACCCCCAGACTGAGTGCTATGTCCCTCCCCACTACATGCTGGGTATGTCCCATCCCCCCCCTTACCCCATACAGGGAGGGAGAAAATATTCCCATTGGGCTACTGGGTGGAGCAATGGGCGAAGTGAGGAATGTCCTCAGTGAGTGTAGAGAGGGGGAGGGGAGTGGCCCAAGAGCTCCGCTCCCCTCCAGCTCTGACCCACTTGAGCCCCTCCCTTTACTTCCTGTGCACTCCCTTTAGCTGCTAGGCAGAGGGATGGAGGATGTGAAAAAAATGTCATCAGGTGTGGTGCAGAAGAGGGAAGGAACAGTTCCGCCAAAGTCCCTCTGCTTTTCTAATAATGAACTCTGAGGGTGGGGGTGGGAAGGGAGGGTGGCCCATTGGCCACAGAGAGTGCTCTGGGTGCCATCTTTGGCACCCGTACCATAGGTTCACCATCACTGTAATATAGTATTTAGTACCTTTCTTTTTAAAAAAATAACTTAGCTTATATCTTAGAATTGATACTAAACATCAATTCCAAAGCACAAGTGCAATAAGGGCTAGTCAATTGGGGTTAAGTGACTTGCCTAAGGTCACACAGCTAGGAAGTGTTTGAGGCAAGATTTGAAGCCAGCCATCTCCAGTCCTATCTTTCTATCCATTGAGCCACCTAACTGTCCCTATATATACTACCTTTCGAAAAAGGAATCTTTTTCAGCATTTTTTTATCACAAAAAGTACACTCTGGCTTACATAATAGGCATTATTGAAAGCTTTTGATCTGCGTGATGATTGGTGATGGAAACTTGCTTGTAATTTATTCTCATCATTGAAATATCTTTTCTCCTTCTAGATCTGATAGTCAGATATTTTTGTTTGTTCTTCTGTGCCTTTGGTTTAAATTATTTCAAGATTGTTCAAATGTTCTTAAATAGTGGTATGATTTTCATTAACTTTGGAAATAAAAGTCGTCTTGCTTATAAAAAAAAAATGAGAGGCAACATGGAGTAGTGGACAGGGTATAGATTCCAGGATTCCAGGGTGTAGACTTGGAACTAGGAAGACCCAAATTGGAATCCTAACATGGACGTTTACTAGCTGGATGATCTTGAACAAATCATGCCTCACTTTCCTCATCTATAAAAAGAGAAGGTTGGATTGGATGACCTCAAAGTTTCCTTCCAGCTTAAAATCTATGATGACCAAGACACTTAAAATATCCTTCCTCCCTTCTCCACAAGCACCGCTAGTTTTCATTTTAACCATTTTCCCGTCTACGCATATGGAGGAAAAGGGGTGAGGACAGAAAGACAAAGATCCAGCATACTTCCAATAATTACCCTACAGCTTGGTAGAGGGGATAGAGACCTCAGCTGGGGATAAGAAGACCTGAAAAATAATAAGTAAGGAGGCTTCAGGACATCTGGGTAGCTCAGTGGATTGAGAGTCAGGCCTAGAGACAGGAGGTCCTAGGTTCAAATCCGGCCTCAGACACTTCCCAGCTGTGTGACCCTGGGCAAGTCACTTGACCCCCATTGCTCATCCTTACCACTCTTCCACCTAGGAGCCAATACACAGAAGTTAAGGGTTTAAAAAAATGTAAAATAAATAAACAAATAAATAAATAAATAAGTACGCAAATGAATAAATAGATAGATAGATAAATAAATAAGGTGGCTTTCTCTCTGAAGAAAGGTATGGTGGAAAAGAGCACTGGTTTTGGAGGCTGAAATCTCAGTAACATTTACTACTAGCTGTGTGGCTTTAGGAAAGTTCCAAAACCTCTCTGGGCATCACTTTTCTCATCATGAAAATGATTGAGTTAGAAGAGAAGACCTCTGTGGTCCCTGCCAGCTCCAGATTAATCGTGTCTTTTGTCCATTTATTTAGACTGTTTATTGATTGTCACTAAATGTAGCTCCTAAATGTCTCCCTTTGTAACAATCACACTGGATTCAGTCTTGGAGATTCACAATCAATTAACAAGCATTGATTAAATGTCTACTGTGTACTAGGAATTATCTAGGCACTTAGGATACAAAGACAGAAAAGGAAATACTTCCTGCCTTTGAGGAGCTTACAATCCAGCTGAAAGACAACTTGTACACATTTAGTGGTGTTCAGTCATTTCAGGTATGGCTGACTCTGTGACCCAATGTGGGGTTTTCTTGGCAAAGATACTGGAGTAGTTTGCCATTCCCTTCACCAGTTCATTTTAAAAATGAGGAAACTGAGGCAAACAAGGTAAAGTGACTTGCCCAGGGTCACACAGCTAGGAAGTGTCTGAGGCTGGATTTAAATTTAGCATGATGAGTTTTTCTGACTCCAGATCTGGCACTCTATCCACTGAACCACCCAAGTAGAATACATGCAAAATGAATAGGTTATTTGAGGATGGAGAGAGGCACAAATAGCTGTGCCGGAGAAGGTCTGATCACTAATAACTCTTCTCCATGACTTATGTTATGTCCTCATCAGTCTCTTTAACTCTTTGTGTCTCTCACTGTCATCCTATCTCTGTCTCTCTGTGTCATCCCATCTCTCTCTCTCTCTCTCTCTCTCTCATATTTCATGAGTTCAGTTGCTAGCAAGCAAGGTACCTTTTGAACATATGGTGTATTTGTTACAAAGCAGATGAGGACATTAATTATTCACCCAACAAGCATTTATGATGTTCCTACAATGTGCAGACACCATGCTAGAGAGAGACACGATATTACCATATTCAAATGGATTTGAACTCAGATAAGACAATACTTGCTAAGTGTTTAACACAGCGCCCCTTTCCCCTCTGAGATCACATCAATTTGTGAGTTCTTTCCAGTGAGGAAGATAACAACCCATTCTATCCAACACTTGTCTTTGTCCTCCCCCAAAGTTGGCCAGCAAGGAAGGGAGAGAGCTTCCTCAGTTTCCTCCCAGAGTACCAAAGCTGTCATGCCTCACTCTCTCCATGTGACAAGCCCATCTCTTCCTATCACTAAATTCCATGACATCTTTTCCTCCTGTTCTTCTCATAGTTCCTCATTGACCATAGGCTACAGGCCTGCTCACATCTACCCTGAACCCCTCCATTATTTTCCCTCATTTTTAGACCCTCAAAGTCAGTGCTGTTCCATGTTCTCTTGCCATGAATAACCAGAAAAAAAGTGTCTATATTCAAAAGATAGCCCTTTGTGCTCATGGGAAATTTGAGGTCTGTAAAAAGAGCCACAAAAGTAATTCAGCCTCCTCCCCTCTTCCTGTTCATCTCCGGCTGAAGTGTCTGTACCATCTGTCCTAAATACACCTAGCATTGGACACACTCTAAAACAGGGGTCGGCAACCTTTTTGGCCGTGAGAGCCATAAACGCCAAAAATTTTTAAATGTAATTTCGTGAGAGCCGTGCAGTGCTCACAGTGCGCTCCTGTAACAGCACCTGAAAAAAAAATGGACTTTATGGCTTCTGCAGAAAGAGCCAGATCTGGCCCTCAAAAGAGCCAGATATGGCTCAAGAGCCATACGTTGCCAACCCCTGCTCTAAAGGATATCTATCCAAAACCATGCTGAAATGGAAGCAACATCTGCTTGTTTTTTGTCTCTTTTTTTCTGTCATTGGGAATATAAGGTAAAAACCAACAGTCCTATTCTCCAAGAAGCTTAAATTCTGTTAATATGTGAGTCTCACTTCTTATTTGATAGTGAAGTAATTGAACCATTTTCCACCTACCTTCCCAAAGGGCTGTTCTTCATCCATAAACCAACTCACAGTTCCAATAGGGTGAGTCTCAGTGGAGTTGTTGGCCTTTGATGAGGATAATATCTACATCCCACCTCACACCCTGCTTTCCCTTCACACGTGATTCCCATTGCACCCCCTTAGAACTATTTCAGCCTTGGTCCCAGCTACCTCCCCTGCCTCTTCAGCTGCTCACCACCATGATTGCAGAGTGCTCTCTCCCCACACATAGCATTTGTAGCTGGCTCTATTGCACACCAGGGCTTGTACATGGAGTTCAAGGGTATGACACTCTCCTCCAGTCAACTCCTATAAATCAAATCTATAGCATCATGAAATAGCAAATTGTCTCCCACATCGATCTTTCCTCCAACACGAATTTAGAATAAAAACTTTAAAAATGAAAACAGAAAAATTGTTCTTGTTCTACCTGCTTTTCAAAGTTGTGGTGAGGAAGGCACTTGTTAAATCTCAATGGTTATATTTAAATGAGCTATGATTAATAATAATGGGATTGTTGTTATTAGAATTAATAAAAATAAAAGAACTCTCTATTTTAAAATAATATTTTATCTTCCCAAGTTACATGTAAAAATGCTTTTTAATATTCATTTTCTAAATTTCAAGTTCCAAATTTTCTCCCTTTTCCACCATCCCCTCTAACTGAGACAGTAAACAATCTGATATAGATTTAAATGTGCAATCATTTAAAACATTTTCCTGTATTAGTCATTTTGTGAAAGAGGAGGAGAAAAAGGAAAAGAAAGAGGAGGAGGAGGAGGAGAAAAAGAAGAAGGAGAAGAAGAAGAGGAAAAAGAGTTCAAATCTGGCCTCAGACATTTCCTGGCTATGTGACCCTGGGCAAGTCACTTTACCCTGTTTGCCTGGCCTTTGCCATTTTGTCTTAGAGTTATTACTAAGATAAAAAGTAAGTTATTTTTTTAAAAACTGAAGTGGTACCTGCCCTCAAGGAGCTTAAATTTTACTGGAGAAAATGAATAATAATAATTGTTGTTATTATCATTACAAAAACATTTATATAGCACTTTAAAGCTTTTAAAGCACTTTATCCTCATAATAGTCCTGGGATGATGGTAATAATAATAATATGTATTTAGTTTTTAGTGTGTATACCAGTGATTCCCAAAGTGGGCGCTGCAGTAATCAAGGGGGGCAGTGATGGCCACAGGTGCATTTATCTTTCCTATTAATTGCTATTAACATTTTTAAAAAATTAATTTCCAGGGGCACTAAGTAATATTTTTTTTTCTGGAAAGGGGGCGGCAGGCCAAAAATGTTTGGGAATCACTGGTGTATACTATGCTAAGCATTTTACATTTATTATCTCATTTGGTCCTCACAACAACTCTGGAGGTAGCTGTTATTGTTATTCCTGTTTTATAAATGAGAGCATTGAGGCAGACATAAGTTCAGTGACTTACCTAGTCACATAGCTAAGTAAGTTTCTGAAGCTGAATTTAAAGTCAGGTCTTCTGGACTCCAAATCCTGGACTCATTCATACAAAATAATAAGCTTAGTATATTACATCTTTGTTCTGTCTCTGGGAGAAATGAACAAACAAAACAAAGCTGTGGGCTGGTAACATTTAGTGCTTATTTTCAAGGCTATCTTCCAATGTATCTGAGTCTAAATCAGAAGTTAATTTATATTTCTTATGGCCACTGTTTAAGGGAATTGAAGATCTATCTCTAGTATATCTCTGTCATGGTTTAGGGGTAGACAAGAGCCAGTTGGGATGCAGGGAACAGCGTTTTCTTCAGAACCCAAGTGAGAAGCTGGCTCCCAGCCCCTAAAGAAACCGCCTTCAGGGCCATCCATCACTTTGTCAGATTCTTGTAGACTGAAAGCATCCGTGAGTTTTTTTGTGGTAGCCACATTTAAGATCAGACTGTGTAGGAGCTCAGCTAAACAGGTCTTCAATTTCAATTAGACACCCCATCCAGATAACTAGTGGAGGGAGGAGGGAAAGGAGGTCAGGAGACGTAGCCACAGGGACCCAGAAATCTCTAGATCATGCCCTTTGCCCTCTACCCTGTGCCTCCCTCACACTCCCATCTCCTCCCCCATTAAAGAATCTATTTTAAAGGATTATGCTGGAATGGAGATGGTGTGTGTATTTGTGAGTGTGTGTGTGTGTGTGTGTGTGTGTGTGTGTGTGTGTGTGTGTGTGTGGGAAGGGGNGTGTGTGTGTGTGTGTGTGTGTGTGTGTGTGTGTGTGTGTGTGTGTGTTGGGGAAGGGGGGAGGGATTCCTCTAATTGAAAGAACTACTGAATAGAAAGGAGGATCCAGCAAAAGAGGTGGGAAGAGTAGAGAACTTAGAGGACTATGAATTCCCATTGTGCCCAGTCTGTGCCTCCAACCTTAAGAATAAAGATTCAGAGCTAGAAAGAACGTCAGAGGCCATTTAGAACACCTACTCCACCATTTTAAAGGTGGGAAAACTGAGGCCCCAATATGTTCAAAGGCTTGTGTGATCTTCCTGATCCAAATTGTCACCCATGAAGGTCCTGAAATTGCCACCAAAAACATTTGTCCTATTACCTGAGAATCACACCCTACACCAAGATAAATTCAGAATGGGTAAATGACCTGAATATAAAGAAGAAAACCATAAGTAAATTAGGTGAACATGGAACAGTTTACCTATCAGATCTATGGGAAAGTAAAGATTTTAAGACCAAGCAAGAGCTAGAAAATATGACAAAATGTAAAATGAATAAGTTTGATTACATCAAATTAAAAAGATTTTGTACAAACAGAACCAATGCAATCAAAAATAGAAGGGAAGTAATAAATTGGGGAAAAAATCTTCATAACAAAAACCTCTAACAAAGGTCTAATTTCTCAAATTTATAAGGAGCTAAATCAATTGTACAAAAAAACCAAGCCATTCCCCAACTGATAAATGGGCAAGGGACATGAATAGGCAGTTTTCAAATAAAGAAATCAAAACTATCATTAAGCACATGAAAAAGTGCTCTAAATCTCTTATAATTAGATAAATGCAAATCAAAACAACTCTGAGGTACCACCTCACACCTAGTAGATTGGCTAACATGACAGCAAAGGAAAGTTATAAATGTTGGAGGGGATATGACAAAATTGGGACATTAATGCATTGCTGGTAAAGTTGTGAATTGCTCCAACCATTCTGGATGGCAATTTAGAACTATTCCCAAAGGGCTTTAAAAGACTGTCTGCCTTTTAATCCAGCCATACCACTGCTGGGTTATACCCCAATGAAATCATAAGGAAAAATAGTTGTACAAAAATATTTCTAGCTGCACTCTTTTTGGTGGCAAAAAATTGGAAAATGAGGGGATGCTCTTCGATTGGGGAATGGCGGAACAAATTGTGGTATCTGTTAGTGATGGAATACTATTGTGCTAAAAAGAATAATAAACTGGAGGAATTCCATGTAAATTGGAATAACCTCCAGGAATTGATGCAGAGTGAAAGGAGCAGAACCAGGAGAACCTTATACACAGAGACTGATACACTGTGGTACAATCGAATGTAATGGACTTTTGTACTAACAGCAATGCAATGATCCATAACAATTCTGAGGGACTTATGAGAAAGAACATTATCCACATCCAGAGAAAGAACTGTTGGAGCAGAAACACAGAAGAGAAACAACTGCTTGATCATATGGGTCAATGGGGATATGATTGGGGAATGTAGACTCTAAGTGATCACTCTAGTGCAAATATCAATAATATGGAAATAGGTCTTGATCAATGACACATGTAAAACCCAGTGGAATTGCTTGATGCTATGGGGAATTGTGCCCAAAGGGCTTTAAAAGACTGCCTGCCCTTTGATCCAGCCATACCACTGATGGGTTTGTATCCCAAAGAGATAATAAGGCAAAATATGTGTACAAAAATATTCATAACTGTGCTTTTTGTGGTGGCAAAAAATTGGAAAATGAGGGAATGCCCCTCGATTGGGGAATGGCTGAACAAGTTGTGGTATCTGGTGGTGATGGAATGCTATTGTGCTGAAAGGGATGATAAACTGGAGGAATTCCATGTGAACTGGAATGGTGTCCAGGAATTAAAGCAGAGCGAAAGGAGCAGAACCTTTCTTTGTACACAGAGACTGATACATTATGGCACAATCGAATGTAATAAACTTTTCTACTAGCAGCAATGCAGTGACTCAGGACAATCCAGAGGAATTTATGGGAAAGAAAACTAGCCATACTCAGAGGAAGAACCATG
Source organism: Gracilinanus agilis (assembly GCF_016433145.1). NCBI lineage: Eukaryota > Metazoa > Chordata > Mammalia > Didelphimorphia > Didelphidae > Gracilinanus > Gracilinanus agilis. Next base: position 760,554,459 of record NC_058130.1, read on the forward strand.
GGAATGGAAATGAAGAATAAAAACATGTGCTCAATCACTTGGTTTGATGGGGACGTGTTTGGGGATTTGGACTTTAAAAGATCACTCTATTATAAATATGAATAATCTGTAAATAGGTTTTGATACTAAATATAACCCAAAGGAATTGCTTGTCAGCTCCAGGAAGGGGGAGGGAAGTGGGATGGGGAAAATCATAAATCATGAAATCATGAAAAAATATTCTAAATAAATAAATTATTTTTTTTTAACCCTTGTACTTTGGTGTATTGTCTCATAGGTGGAAGATTGGTAAGGGTGGGCAATGGGGGTCAAGTGACTTGCCCAGGGTCACACAGCTGGGAAGTGGCTGAGGCCAGGTTTGAACCTAGGACCTCCCATCTCTAGGCCTGACTCTCACTCCACTGAGCTACCCAGCTGCCCCCTAAATAAATTATTTTTAAATGATACTTAATAATGAATCAGCTAAGGGTCAGCTAGGTGGCTCAGTGGACTGAAAACCAGGCATAGAGACGGGAGGTCCTAGGTTTAAATATGACCTCAGACATGACCTAGCTGTGTGGCCCTACGAAAGTCACTTGAGCCCCGTTGCCCAACCTTTACTATTCTTCTACCTTGGAATTGATACTTAGTATCGATTCTAAGACAAAAGGTAAGTGTTTAGGGAAAAAATAATAATAGTAATTAATAAGAGAGCAAAAATGATTTCAAAGTCTCAAGTGATTTTGAGAAGGGAACAAGAATAATTGGATTTAAATCTGAAAAGGTCCTATTTTGAGTTTGTTGGTGCAGATACAAACATTAGACTGACTATACAGAAAAAAATAGTGTCATTTACTGCCATTGTCACCAACAAATTCATTCTCCCATAATAAGGGCACCCCAAAGTCTTAGTGTCATCTTAATCTTTAATGGATTTTAAAACAGAGGGTATGAAAATAGCTTAAATAGCTTTTCTACAAAGAGCATAAAATCTTTTCAGGACATCTATACAGTGGTATAGGCTGTGTCCATTACTGAGTAAAAGACAGAAGGTAGAACTCTCCAGAAATATACTCTTAAGGATGGGCCTCAAATATCATAATGGCAGAAGAAACCTGAGGAAGAATTCATTCATTCATATCATCATCATCATCACCATCATCATCATCATCGTTGTTATTATTATTATTATTATTATAAAGTCTGTAAAAATTTTTGTTGTTGTTGAGTCACTTTTCAGTAATGTCTGACTCTTTGTGACCACTTTTGGGGTTTTCTTGTCAAAGGTCCTGGAGTAGTTTGCTATTTTACAGATGAGGAAATGAAGGAAAACAAGGTGAAGTGACTTGCTCAGGGTCACACAACTAGTATGTGTCTGAGGCCAAATTGAATTTAGGAAGCTGAGTTCCTGACTCTGGGCCTGGCACTCTATCCACTGTGCCACCTAGCTGCCCCCTAATTAGGTAGTTCCATTTCAAGGGGAATGCCCAGGCCAACCATATTATCATTCCTCTCTAGGCTTCCCTCTCCTTTCTAGACTTTCTCCCAACCCTTTTTAGCTCCCTTTTATGTATTATCTCCCCCCCATTACAATGTAAGCTCCTGGGGGCAGGTAGGTGACTCAGTGGATTGAGAACCAGACTTAGAGAAGGAGGTCCTGGCTTCAAATCCAGCCTCAGATCCTTCTTCATTCCAAGTCTATCATTCTATCCACTTCACTGAATGCATGTAGAAAGACATTGGATAGCAATAATGAATTGGAACATATAGTAGAAAACTTGAATGCTATATTGCTCCATTAAAGACAATGAAAAAGAAATATGCAGACTAGAATCTGGAGAGCAATAGCATATCCAAAATGTCCGTTCTCCTCGCTAACAATTAAAAGAAAAAATACAAAATATATAATTCACGTGGAAAACTATTCTCTATTTAAAACATGCCTCCAACACAGAAGCAAGTCATATAAAATGTGTCATGTTCCAAGGAGATAATTTTAGGTTATGTTTTTCTTCCCAGGCTTAAAACTATGATTATCTCTTGAATAGGAAGGAAAGAAAGAGGGAAAGGAAAAAAGAGGGAAAGAAAGAAGGGAGGAAGAGAAGGAGGGAGAGATAGAAGGGAGGAAGAAAAGAAGGAAAAAGGAAGACAGAATGGAAGGGAAAATGAAAAGAATAGGGAAGGAGGAGGGAGAGGGGAGGAAGAAAGGAAAGGAAGAAGGAATAGAGGGAGAAGGAAGGGAAGAGGGATGGAGGGGAGGGATGAAGAGAGGAAAGAAGGAGGGAAGGAAGAGAGGGAGGAGGGAAGGGAGGAAAAGTACAAGGAAGGAAAGCTACAGGGAAGGAAAGAAGTGGGGGAGTAAAGAAGGAAGAAGGGAAAGAAGGGAAGAGAAAAGGAAAAGAAAGAATAAAGAGAGAGAGAAAGGAAGGAAGGAAAGGAGATGAGAAGGAAGAAAAGAGTGAAAAAAAGAGGAAGGGTGGAAGCATTTATTAAGGGCCTACTGTGTGCCAGGCACTGTGTCAAGCTTTACAAATATTACACTTTACAAATACTAATACATTTGATTCTCATAACAACCCTAGAAGAGAGGTGCTATTATTCTCATTTTATAATTGAGGAAACTCAGGCAGACAGGTTAAATGACTTGGCCAGAGATCATACAGCTAGTAAGTATCTGAGGCAAGATTTTGAAATCAAATCTTCCTGATTCAAGATCAGGCATTCTATCCATTTTACTCTCTAGCTGCCTCAAAGATAGAGGTCAACTAAGCTCTAGAAATCAAAGCTTGATGGCACAGTGGAAAGAGAACTGGGCCAAAAGAAATACATCTTTCTGAGTTCAAATCTGGCTTCAGACCTTTATTAACTGTATGACGCTGGGTAAGTCACTTAACCTTTTTGCCTCAGTTTCCTCATCTGTAAAATTGAGCTAAAGAAGGAAATGGCAAACCATTCTAGTATCTTTGCCAAGAAAACCCCAATTGGGGTCACAAAGAGTTAGACATGACTGTAAAGATGTCTGAGCTGAAAACTCTTCGAATAATTCACACCTTTGTGATACAAATCAGTGTATACTTTTGGAAGAACTGATATTTCTGGAGTCACCTTTCCCTCTTGCCCTCTGCCCTTTTCTTCTCCCCTAGAGCAAGCAACTCTATCCCTTCCAGGGACATGGAAGACAATCAAACTTTGTGGTGTAACCTGCTACTACATCTTTACATCCTCTAAGTTTTATGATCTGCCCTGCTTCTATTCCCTACAGTCCCCCACCACTATCACCTTTCCTATTTATATAACCTCAGGTCCCCTGGACTTCGCCTTCTGCCCTATAGCTGACCCCAAGGCCTTCCAAATAATTTCTGTGGTCCTGCAGCTGAACTTTTCTTTATTGGTTGTTCCTCCCAATTAGAGGGTGGGCTCACTGAGGGACTGTCTCACTTTTTCTGTTTTTATCCCTGTCACTTGGAGTAGCACTTGGCACAAAGTAAGTCTTTACTGATGCTTTTTCAATCACCTATGTATGCATTCTTGGTAAAAATGGATGATCACTGATATAAGAGGCATCCAAAAAAAAAACCCACACAATATTAACAGAACACAGGACTTGGGACAGCTGGGTAGCTCAGTGGATTGAAAGCCAGGCCCAAAGACAGGAGGTCCTGGGTTCAAATCTGGCCTCAGACACTTCCTAGATGTGTGACCCTGGGCAAGTCACTTGACCCCCATTGCCTAGCCTTTACCACTCTTCTGCCTTAGAACCAATACTCAACATTGATTCCAAGATGGATGGTGAGGATTTAAAAAAAAATAGAACATAGGACTTATCACCTCCAAAGCAGCATTAGAACAATGGGCACATCTTCGTCTAAATGGAGGAAGTTGACAAGCATTTTTTTTCCTAAATCCTTACTCTCTTATCTCAGTAACAGTGTTAAGACAAAAGGGCAAGGGCTAGGCCAGTGATGGTGAACCTTTTAGAGACCATGCCGTGCCCCCCTAGACTTTGTGCCATGCCCTACCCACCCACCCCCGATGGAGTGCTCCCTATCCCCCCACAACCACCTTACCCCAGACAGGGGGAGAGAGAAAAGGAAAAGAGTGCCCTGGGTGCTCTTCTTAGGGAAGGGAGTAAGCACTTACATTGGGCTGCTGAACAGAGGGGCAGGGATGCACAGTGGAGAAAGAGAAAGGAGAAGCTCTGCCCAAGTCCCTCTGTCTTTCTATTTAACTCAGATGGGCAACAGCACACATGACCACAGAGAGGTCTCTGCATGCCACCTTTGGCACGTATGCCATAGGTTCACCATCATGGGTCTAGGCAAGTGGGGGTTTAAATGACTTACCCAAGGTCATACAGCTAGGAAGTGTCTGAGATAAGATTTGAAACTAGATCCTCCCATCTCCAGGCCTGGTGCTCTATCCACTGATATCCACCTAGCTGTCCCTGACAAGCATTTTTAAGCACTGCTTTGTGCTAGACACTATGGGATATAAACACTATCAATATAAAGAGAGGCAAGAAGAGAAAGAAGATTGATTTGTGTTCTCAGAGCATGGGGTTCAAAATTTACAAAAAGACTTTGGGGACAAAGGGACCTCATTTCACAAATCAATAGTGAAGTTGATGACAGGTATATACCACAAAGTTATTTATCATCAGAGCTTGTCAAGACCCAAAAATGGAATCAAAGGATGCCCAGTGAGTGACACCCACAGGAACTCAAACTCAAAAAATAGTATGTAAGTCAATTGACTTGTCCTAGTATTGAGTGGCAGAAACAGGATTTGAACCTATTTCTTCTAACTCCAAATCCATTGTGTTTTCCCATGTACAAAGCCACTTCTCCCATAGGTAAACATGAGTGAACAAGGAGCAGCAATTTGGCCATAGTCACCCTTGCAATATTACATAAGGAACATTTAACTGAGCATCTACTGTGAGCAGAGCACTGTGCTAGGCACTGAGGGAAATGCAGAAATTAGGCATGAGATGGCCTCAGTGCTCATGAAGCTAATCTTATTGTAAGGAAATTAGATACCAAAATATATTTTCTATGATGTATTATATCTCATTCAGGTCTTAGGGAGAGAGGGGGGGAGAGAGGGAGAAAGGTTGAAAGAGAGAGAGAGTAGGAGGAAGAGGCAGAGACAGACAGAGGCAGAGAGATAAAGAAAGAGAGAGACAGAGAAGAGACAGAGAGAGAAGAGACAGAGAAAGACAGAAAGAGAAAAAGAGATGGAGAAAGAGACAGAGACAGAGAGGGGCAGGCAGATACAGACAAAGGCAGAGAGACAAAGACAGAGAGATAAAGAGAGGTAGAGACAGAGACAAAGAGATGGAGAAAGAGATACAGAGACAGACAGAGAAAAGAGACAGAAAGAGGCAGAGAGAAAATATAGGGGGAGGAAAATTTAATCAATCCACCACAGCACCCAGATTGAGATAATAATTGTAAAACACTTATCACAATGCCTGGCACATAGTGGATGTTTTAAAAACATTCCTTTCTCCCCTCATCTAAATTAATTATCTTAACCAAATGAAAATACATCTATTGAATCAGTCAAAGACATTCCAATGAAGTGCCGCAGGAGGTCTCTTTGGGTTACTTGAGGAGACTTAATGTCACTCTGGAGGGAATATTATTAAAAAGGCGAGCTAGTTTACAATCAAGCATTCTAGTATTTAACTATCAGCCATCAGCACTGGAAATGGCCCTCCCTGATGGGGAATTGTTTGGGTTGGGAAGGGCAAGCGGCCATGGGAATAACATCACCTCCTTATCTCTCCTTGACCATAGGAGAACTTTATGGAAATTGGGAGGTTAGAGGACGTGATTGGATAATAGCTCACATTTATGTGGTGCTTGGGACCAGCACTCTGGTGTGAGGGCTTGCTGAGTCCTTTTCAGGGCTGCTCATCCATCTCCGGTGCCCACCTCTCACCCAACTCTCACCTGTGGCTCCAAGAAGCTGTAGCACGCCCATCAGCCACAGCCCTGGTAAAACCATTGTCTCACAGATGAGGGTGACTGACAGGTCTGAAATCTTTTGGTGATTCAAGGGAGTGTGAAGCATGTAAAGACTTCTTCCTGAGAAATAAATGAAGGAGAACAATTTGTTCCAATGTCAAGGAAAGTGCTTACAGCTTGGTCAGCCATTGACAGCACCGAGGGCATCCACTGCATCCCCGTCCATCACTAGTCATCTTGACTTTTGTCTTGCCACTGGACTTGGATGACTCTGGAAGAGATCATGAGGTTGAGGACTTTATACAGTGCTACCTCACTTGGATCTGATTCCGCTACAATTCAATTCACCACCTCCTCAAAAACTAACAATGGCAGCAGCTAGATGGCTTAATGGGTAGAGACCCAGGCCTAGAGATGGGAGTTCTTTGGTTCGAAGGTGGCCTCAGATACTTCCTAGCTGTGTGACCCTGGGCAAGTCACTTAATCCACATTGCCTAGTCCTTCCTGCTCTTCTGACTTGGAACTTATACTAAGCCTTATGATTCCCATCTGGGCCTCCGTTTCTCTCTGTGTAATTGTGTGAGGCGGTTTTTGTGAGAATTGTGGGAAACGGTTTCTAGCTCTAAATCCTTTGATCCGTGCTTTACTAAATACACCGTATAGGGATGTCAAAGACCGTCCCAGCCAGGAATCTCAGAGAAAGGTTAAGAGTGCTGCTCAGGGACAGGATTCCCAGCTTTCCAAAGTGAACATGTGTTTTCCAAGTTGAGCCAAATAATCTTGGCGGATAGAGTTCAGCATCCCATCCTCTAAGCCAGGGGATCAGCAGCAAACAAGAGTACCGGTGGATGCCTATTTGAATTATCTGCTCGGAGGCCCCAGTTCCCCACGGGGTAAGCACCTCCGAGTGCGGAGGCTGATGAGAGCATTTATCCCAACACTTGTCCGCTGCAGAGCCGGGCTGGAAAAGGCCCAGACTCCGCTTTCCCTGAGCCAAACCTTCACTTTGCTTAATCCCCAAGCAAGCCCGCAAAGGCTGCACGTGGGACTTTACGAGTCCCTCGTCTCATCCCTGAGAGCGTGGAGACATGGATGGAAAAGCGAGCGGAGCCCTGGAGGATAGAGTACATCCGACGTCAGGCTGCTGTCTCTGGTTCCTCCCAGGCTCACGGAGCAATTTCGGCTCACCAGAACTGGAAAGGAGTGACTTACGAGCTCGTCGGGTCCCCATCCGTGGCAGTCTCGGAGCAAAGGCTGGCTGGCCACTTGTTGTAGAGGGGATTATTGACTTGGAAAGGATGTCAAAGGCCATCTGGTGCAACAACTCATCCCCAAATACACATGTGAATCGGGTTAGCTTAAGAGACTCCCAAAGGCAGCTGGGTGGTTCAATGGATAGAGCTACAGGCCCGGAGTTAGGAAGACTCATCTTCCCGAGTTAAAATCTGGTCTGATACTTCCTAGTTGTGTGACCCTGGGCATGTCATTTTACCCTGTTTGCCTTCGTTTCTTTATCTGTCAAATAACTTAGAAAAGGAAATGGCAAATTACTTACTTTCGTGTCTCTGCCAAGAAAACAACTTAACAACTGCAGCAACAAAAGGAGACCCCCAGTAAGAGAATCCCTCCTCCCTCTGCCCTTGAGGGCAGAGACAGAGGTTCATTTTTGTCTTCATATGCCCAGCAACTATCATGCATCTGGCACACACAGTGGAGATTTGGTAAATGCTTATTGGTTGTCTGATTATCTTTGGGTCCCCAGGAATAGTCTTTGAACTAAATGAAATGAAATGAAATTTAATTACTTCCATTTCATTTTATTAATTAATTAATTGATTTCATTAATGATATAATATATTTCTATATAATATATAACTATTACTACAAATTACTTTTAATTCGTTTATTAAGTATTAATAAAATTTCATTTTATTGATTCATTTAATTAATTAATCTAATTAATTAACTTTCATTAATTACTTGAAATTCTTCTACTAACACAAGTGGCAACAGGTCTATGACTTAACAGCTTAGACCCAGGAAGTTGCCTGAGGCCCAGAGAGGTTAAAAGATTTGCTCAGGGTTACACAGCTAAAGAAAGGCAACATGAGGTAGTATAGCTAGCCAGGAAATTCTGACCCTTACTGGCTGGGTGACCCTGGACAAGTTGTTGTATGTCTCTGTTCTTTGGGCAAATCTGTTAGACTCTAAATTGCAGAGAAGGTACTACTCTGTATTGGTAAAGGGAGTTTCTTTCCCTGAGAGTTCCCCATGCCAAAGAAATCACAGGTCCAGTTGCCCTCTCTGCACAGCTAGTAAATGTCACAATGCAGGATTAAAACCAGATCTTGGGGTAGCTAGGTGGCTCAGTGGATGGAGCACCAGACCTGGAGACAGAAGGCCCTGAGTTCAAATTTGACCTCAGATACTTCCTAGCTATGTGACCCTGGGCAAGTAACTTAACCCCAATTGCCAAGCCATTCTTCTGTCTTAGAATTGATATCAATTCTAAAACAGAAGGTAAGAGTTTTTAAAAAATAGATCTTTTTGACTTCCATATTTTTGACTTCCATATTCCACATTTCCATTATACCATACTATCTACGTGTGACCCATAGAGAGGGAACAAGAATCACTCTGTAACTTCTTCAAGAGTGCTTCCACCAAAGGAGAGGTCCTTGGTTTCCTCATCTATAAAATCAATGAGCTGTCTAAAACCATAGTCCTCCAGAAGCAGCTGAGTCCACTTTGGGCTCAGCTCTAATTATTAGAAGGTTTGTTCCACACTTCCTAGTTGAGTGACCTTGGACAAGTCACTTAACCCCGATTGCCTAGCTCTTGCTCCTCCTCTATCTTAGAATTGATACTAAAAACAGAAGGTAAAGGTTAAGAAGAAAAAAGAGAAGAGAAGAGAAGAGAAGAGAAGAGAAGAGAAGAGAAGAGAAGAGAAGAGAAGAGAAGAGAAGAGAAGAGGAGAGGAGAGGAGAGGAGAGGAGAGGAGAGGAGAGGAGAGGAGAGGAGAGGAGAGGAGAGGAG
>NC_058130.1:760566408-760574067 GCF_016433145.1 Gracilinanus agilis
AGATAGATAGATAGATAGATAGATAGATAGATAGATAGATAGATAGATAGATAGAAACAAAGAAAATGGATAGATAGATGGGTGAATGGATGGATGGGAAGAAAGAAAGAAAGAAAGAAAGAAAGAAAGAAAGAAAGAAAGAAAGAAAGAAAGAAAGAAAGCCAGTGAGGCCAGTGATCTTTTCACTCCTGCTAAAATGGGTTTACTGACAGTGAGCTGTGATTGATGGCCATAAACCAATCAGATTCCCCCACAGCAAGGAGATTGTGTTTATAACTCTAGGGCTAATGGACCCCAGAGAAGTTTGACCTAAAGGGTGGTAAAGATGAGCTTCTTCCCCAGCAATCCAGGCTAATGGCTTTATTGGGGTCATAAACTACTGAGTACTTTAATGAGGGTACCGCAGTAACCTCCCTTAGCCAACGACCTACCTCTTCTTGATTGACAGATAAAAGTCTAGCATGCAAAAAAAAAGCAAAAATCTCAGTAAAGAAGGCAGGGTCTCAGGATCCAGAGTCTGAGCCACTGAACCCAACTTCCACAGGTGGCTTCCCCATCCTCCAGGAAATGGAAGGACTTTTTTTGATGGTTTTCTTGGCCCGTGCATAAATCTCACACTGCAGCTGGACTCTCAACAAGAATACAGTTCACCCTCTTCTCCTAGAATCAGTTTATCATATGTAGATGTGGAGTAGCTTCAAAGGAAAACCTTTGATTCAATTCAGTAAATGTTTATTAAGTGCCTACTATGGGACAGCCGGGTGGCACAGTGGATAGAGCATCAGACTTGGAGGTAGACCTGGTTCAGTCTAGCCTCAGATAATTCCTAGCTGCATGATCCTGGGAAAGTCATTTAACCCCAATCACCTAGCCCTTGCCCTTCTGTCTTGGAAAGAAAGTAAGGACTTAAAAAGAAAAATTAAATCATTGCTATATGCAAGGCACTGTGCTAAGCACTGGGGATACAAAGAGGTAAAAGACTACCCCTCTCCTCAATAAACTTATGATCTAATGGGGTGACAACATGCAAATATGCAAAGCAAGCTACGTATAGGATAGATACAGCATGACTCAACTCTTCTAGTTCCAAGGCTGGTCAGGGCAAAATAGAGATCTACAGAATCTACAGTAGAAGGAAATTAATTCCCAATGTACAGGCAGTGGATAAAGTATTGGACCTACTCGTCTTCCTGAGTTCAAATTTAGCCTTGGAAACTTAGTAGCTTGTGTGACCCTGAGAAGATCACTTAACATTGTTTGCCTCAGTTTTCTCATCTGTAAAATGAACTGGAGAAGGAAAAGGTAAACTAGCTTGTGACACTGGACAAGTCACTGCACCCTGTCTGCCTCGGTTTTCTCATTTTGTCAAATGAGCTAGAGAAAGAAATGGCAAACTACTCCAGTATCTTTGCCAAGAAAAGTCAAAATGACATCACAAAGAGTTTGACATGGCTGAAATAACTGAACAACAAATTCTCAAGATAGGAGAATTTACCAGTCCATCAACTACCCCTCGTCAACCACTGTTTAGCAAAGAAGAGACCATCTAGCCTGACACTGGAGCCCTTATAATAAAGCAAAAAAAGATCATGGACTATAACATCAAAGGACTTGGATTTCTGCTGCTGGTATTTGCTGCCTCTGCAACCCCTCATCACTCTCTATCTCAGCTTCCTCTTCTATAAAATAGGGACAAAATGGCAGAGGGGGGCAGGGTTGGATTTAATAGCCTCTAAAGTTCCTTCAAGCTCCAAATCTAGGATCCCATGCCTTGGGTTCATATCCAAGCTCTGACACTCACTAGCTTTGTGACTTATTTTATTTCTCTGAATTTCATTGTCCTCTTCTAAAAAGAGTAACAATGGCAGAGAACACTGGATTTGTAGTTCAAGAACCTGACCTTGGATCTCAGCTCTGCTATTGTGTGGCCTTGGATATTACTATAACTCTTTGTGTCTCAGTTTGCTCCTTTTTAAAAGCAGGAGGTTGGACTGGTTGATCTCAAGTCCCTCTCAGCTCTAGATCCTATTATCCTAGGACAATAATTGGGTTATCATACCCACGGTGACGTAAAAATAATAATAAAGTAAAATAAGTACTATATGAATGCCAACTGTCTTAAGTGTTATCAGAGAGACTCTAGATAAAGAACTAAAAGGCCTGGGAACCAGGAAGAGCTGGGTTGGGTTCCTGCCACATAATGGTCATTTAACTAACCCTGGGTAAGTCTTCTAAACTCTCTGAGCTGTAGGCAACTCCCTCAGACTACAGGTCAAAAAGAAGATGTTGACCTATGCTGATAGAAGGAAGTTTCTTTTTCTGAGAATGATGATGATGATGATGATGATGATGATGATGATGATGATGATGATAATGATGATGTTCAGTCATTTTCAATCATGTCCAACAATTGATGATCTCATATGGGTTTTCTCAGCAAAGATACTGGAGTAATTTATCATTTTGTTCTCCAACTCATCATACAAATGAGGAAACTGAGACCAACAGATTTAAGTAACTTGCCCACACACTAGTGAGTTTCAGAGAATAGATCTGAACTCAAGAAGATAAGTCTTCCTAACTCCTGGTCCATCATTCTGTCCATCTCACCACCTAGATGCTGCCCCAATAATAAAAATAACACTTAACATTTACTTAGCATTGAACTGTGTGCCAGATACTGTACTAAGCACTTTACAATTATCAGCTCATTTGATCCTCATGTTCTCTCTATCGATGAAATCATGGGTCCAGGTTCTGTCCTTATTATTATTGTAAGCTAGGTGGTACAGAGGATCGAAAGTTCACCTGAAATCACAATCAAGAAAACCTGAGTTAAAATTTAGTCTTAGAGACTTACTAGCTTTTTAACCCTGGGAAGGTAACTTAATCTCTGACTACCACAGTTTCTTCTTCTGTAAAACGGGAAATAAAAATAGCACCTTCCTCTCCGGGTTGCAGTGACGATTAAATGTGATTTTATATATATATATGCAAATTCTAAAGCGTCATATAAAATTATCTATTGACTATTATTATTTTCATCCCAACATCCCACTAGTATATACATATATCTCTTTGTCAATTCCAAAATATGATGTAAATATGAGTTATTATTAACTATTATTATTTTCATCCCATGTTTACATTAGCCTATATATATAATTTCTTTGCAAATTCTACAACGCAATATAAATACTAGCTATTAGCTATTATTATTTTCATCCCACGTTGTCACTAGTCAAGCAAAAGCATTCCAGCTTTTTTGCCTTCCCGGCAGGGATGGGCTGGTAAACATTCAACAACCTTCTTTTGGGAGGTGGTGGGGGGGGTGGCAGGAAGAGAGGGAGAGATAATATGTGCCTGACACAACTTTTATGTTGAATCCGCACTCTTAACATTTCCTCCACCATCACTTTCTAAAGTTTAGACAAACAAGAACAACAAAAATCAATCAATCAATCAATCAATCATATCCTGAATTGTAGTGTTTGCTGATTTCCAGGTAAAAAAGCTCACCTTGAATATTTAAATATCAGGAGCCAGCCTGAGATGCTTCTGCCCACCCCACCCCCACTCAGAATGCCTTAATGTTTCTAATAATAATATACTAATAATGGTTTCTCTTTGGCCCTCCAGTCTTGTGTGTTCATTGCACACCTCCAACACTCAAGGCGAAGAGAGCCATGAAATCTTAAAGCATCAGAATGGAGATAGAACCACCGTCATCACACAACCCAAACACTTCATTTTACAGAAAATGAAACAGAGGCAAAAAAGAAGAGAAAGGATTCCCAAAAGTCTGATGGCTACTTAGTGGCAGAGGTGGTAACCAATACCATCCAGGCATTTTAATTTCCAGTCCTTGAATCTGGTTTGCATCTTCTCTGGACAAGTTGTTGCTGGCTGGCAATATCTCCTGGGGTAAATGGGTCAAGCTGAGTCTCAGGATCTGCTCTGGAGGGGGTGGGGGAGTGGGGTAGGTCCATAGGCCTATCTCCAATATCTACCAAAGGGAAGACATATTCCAGAGAGAACGTGTTTGACTGCTAATTCTTGGCTCCGGTGAAAGGATTGAACTGTAGGATACAAGTGTAGGAGGCAGGCAGATTTACTATACACTGAGGATCCACACTGAGAGAGAGAGCCCATCACTTCCCCCATCAAGATGGCCCTTGATGGATGTGTTTCTCCTGCTGAGAGGTATTTTAAGAGACCCATAAACCTATTTAAGCAACCTGGAATTTTATCCAATGGAAATGAAAGCCTTGCAAAGGAGCTTGGTGCCTCCAAATGGCTGAAGTCATCCTTGGCGCAGTGAGAGTGTGATGAGAAGGTCAGGGTCTTTGCTAAAACTTCCCACAAGTGGTCAGACCTAGTTGTAATCTGCATTCATTCAGTGACAGAATTGTGGCACTGAAGTTCCTTTCAGCATGTCCTGTTGCCCATCCTCGATTTCATTGTTGGAAACATCCTATGTTTTACTAGGTGGCCCTCAGGGACTATGGAGGCATGATGGCAGGGCCTTTTGCCCCTGCACTAAATGGCCCCAGGTGGCTGGTTTTCTATTGGGTTTTTGGTTTTCCTTCTCATGTCTGAATTTTACAGGTTTTTCTATCTCCCCTCTCACTGTAAGGCTGCCATTTCTTATTGCTGTCAGGGTACCCACCTCATTTTGATTGGGTGGAAAGAGTGATAACTCTGCAATCAGAGGACCAAGGTTCGAATCCAAGCCATTAGGTATAGTCTTGGGTCACATCCCAAGCCCTCAGTCATGTCATCTGCAAAATAAAAGAGCTGGACTCAATGGCCTTCAAGGTCCTTTGTAGAGCTACGATTCCAGGATTTGTTAACCTGAGATCTTTCTTGCCATGAGTGCCTCTGTTAAATGACAGAGCTGGGCTAGCTGATCACTAAGAAGCTATCCAGTTCCATTTCTATGAAGCCTAGAAGAGGGAAGGGATTTAGAATATGAGCTACTTGAGGACAGAAACCACTTTGGTTCTGCCATTATATTCCTAACCTAACTAGGGCGGTGGATAGCATATAGTTTATTCTTAAGAAACATGTTCAGGGTGTGGCGGGGGGCAGCTGGGTGGCTCAGTGAATTAAGAGGCAGGTCTAGAGAAGGGAGATCCTAGGTTCAAATATAGCCTCAGATACTTCCTAGCTGGGTGACCATGGGCAAGTCACTTAACCCCTATTGCCTAGCCCTTACCACTTTTCTGCCTTGAAATGAATACACAATATTAATTCTAAGATGGAAGGTGAGGGTTTAAAAAAAAAAAAAAGGAAACATTTACTGAACTGAATATCATAAACAAAATCCATCCCCTGAGGGCCTATGATTAATTCAGTTCACTGAGAATTTATTAAGGGACAAATATTTAATAGCTATCATCAAGATAACACTTTGAGGTTTGCAAAGGACTTTTACAAGTATTATCATCTGATCCTCATAACAATCCTGGGAGGTAGGGGTTCTTATCATCCTCATTTTACAGATGAAAAAACTAAGGCAGACAGAGGTTAAGTGACTTGTCCAGGATCACACAGCTAGTATATGACTGAGGTTGGATTTGAATTCAGGTCTTTCTGAGTCCAAGTCCAATACTCTTCTCCAAAGCACCTCCAGTTGCCTTAGATATCTATATACTAAGCAGTGTCAAAGATGCAAAAATTCATTAATATCAAGGGTCCCATATTCTCACCTTTTCTTCTCAATTGTGAGTCAAGAAAACTCAGCAACCAAACTGCTAAAACAGAATATGAACTTAGTATAAACAGATTCTGATGGGGGTCGGAGTCTAAGGGTCTCTCCTCTAAACAAAGTGAGATTTTGTTCATATTTTTATATGTGACTTCTGCTTTTCTTGCTTAGAATTTTTTTATTTCCTTCTAATTTCTCATTTCTGGACATCTGGAAGCTTCTGGATCAGTGATTCCCAAAGTGGGCGCCACCGCCCCCTGGTGGGTGCCGCAGCGATCCAGGGAAGCGGTGATGGCCACAGTGTGCATTTATCTTTCCTATTAATTGCTATTAACATTTTTAAAAATTAATTTCCAGGGACACTAAGTAATATTTTTTTCTGGAAAGGGGGTGATAGGCCAAAAATTTTGGGGAACCACTGATCTGGATAAAGGAGGCAATTACTCGATACATTTCCATTAGTATTTGCCCTTCAAACCGAGGATTTTATCAAAGGGCAGAATTCCCAGCAAGGAAATTTCCTTTCCCAACTGAAAGGAGCAACAATTCTGCACATACAGCCTCCACATGTATATGGTAATATACATTCCCACCTATATGGATATATACAAATATGCCCACATATAATATACATTTGAGAATGATCCATCATCAAATTGAATAACTGACTGTCAGCGGAATAATAAATTAATAACTGGCTTGCTCCATGTTTTCTCATCAGACCACAGGAATCTTGCTAAAATTTCATATTCTGAAGGCTCTCCCTCTTCAACATGGCCCTCTAAGATACCGTATGAAGAGGCTATGATGTGGACTAGCAGGGGGAGGGGGAAAATGGGAAGCTCTTTGTTACAGGAGCAGCTGGACTTTCTCAGGGCCCCACAAAGCTCAGATAAAGTTTAAGGACAGATGGACCTGGACAAAGTTAAGATGCAGCAGAGAAAACAGCTGAAGAAGGGACGCTGACGGGGCAAAACATAGCCTGGAAAGAGGGGAGCAACTCTTAGGTTGGCCTCAATGATGCTCTGCTTACACGCCACCAAGGCACTGGCATAATTCAAAATAGGCAGCTGTTAGAGCACTGGGTAGAGAAATGAAGAAAGGTTTCATTCTCCTTCCATATTTTGGAGGACCTGGATTCAAATCCCAGCTCTATCAGTTGCTACCTGTGTGACCTTGGTTTTCAGCTTCCTCATCTGTAAATGAAGCGGTTGGTTAAAAAAAGACCCTTAAATCTACGCTTCTAGCTGAAAATCTAAGGTCCTGTGTTGGCTATACTCACACATGGCTTTGATGTAGACAAATAATCCAGGCGATTTAGCTTAAAAACTCTCTACTCCTTCCCTCCTTCCCTTTTTTCCCTGTCTCTTTGTCTCTATCTCTATCCCTCTGGTTGTCTCTCTGTTTGTCTCTTTTTTTCCTCTCTGTCATTCTGTCTCTTTCCTCTCTGTCCACTCCTCTCTTCTCCTCTCTTCCCCCTCTACGTCTCTCTCTCCTCTTTCTTTCTGTTTCTATCTCTGTCTCTCTCTTTGTCTCTGTCTTTGTCTTTCTCCTCTTCTCTCCTCTCCTCTTCCAATCCTTTCCCTTGCTTTGCCTTCCCTTCTTTTCCTCCCTTCCCCTCCATTCTTTTCCTTTCCCTTCTCTCTTCTTCTCTTCATTTCTCTCCTCTTCACTTCATTTCTCTTCTCTCCTCCCTTCCCCCCCTTTGTCTCTGTCTCTGATTTTCTGTCTATCTCCATCTCTGTCTCTCTCTTCTTTTCCTATCCTTTCCCTTGCTTTGCCTTCCCTTCTTTTCCCTTCCACTCCCTTCTTTTCCTTTCTCTTCTCTCTTCTTCTCTTCACTTCATTTCTCTTCTCTCCTCCTTTCCCCTCCCCAACCTCTCTCTCTTTGTCTCTAATTTTCTGTCTATCTCTGTCTCTGTCTCTGTCTTCTTCTCTCCTCTCCTTTT
>NC_058130.1:760576507-760590703 GCF_016433145.1 Gracilinanus agilis
TCTCCCTCCCTCCCTTTCTCTTTGTCTCTATCTCTAATTTTCTATCTATCTCTTCCTCTGTCTTCTCTCCTCTCCTGTTCCCTCCTCTTCTCTTCTCTTTATCTTTATCTATCTGTCTGTCTGTCTGTCTGTCTGTCTGTCTGTCTGTCTGTCTGTCTCTCTCTCTCTCTCTCTCTCTCTCTCTCTCTCTCTCTCTCTCTCTCTCAACATCCTGTCTGAAGCCACACTGGATCTGTTACTTCCTTCCCCTCTTTGCCCTCAGTCTCTTTGTCTGTAAACGAGTGGGTTGCATCAGATGACTTCTAAATCCCCTTTCAGCTTCAAACAAATCGCCCAAGTTAGTCCACCCCTCGAGGCCTCAGTTTCCTCATGTATAAAATGAGTGGGTTGGTCAAGAAGATCCCAGAGGTCCCTTCCAGTTCTCAATTATACTCTCCTATACCTTTAAATACAAATCCAATCTACGATTACACATTCCCAAACTGATTTGAAAATAAAACAACTCTCTGATTGGATTCAAATAACCATGGAAATTTGAAGCAATATGCCAACATTTATTAAATGATTCTCTCATAAACACAACTGATTTTTAAGCTTATAAATATCTAAACCAAAGAGATTTCCAGAAATAGCTTCCTTTCTATAAAGCTTTGGGCTTATGAAGCATTTTCTCTGGGCATTCCTTTTCAGGTATCATTCCACCCATTTTACAGATGAGATGCTAGAGACATAGAACAGTGTAATGACTCACCCAGGGTCATGTAGACAGTAAAGTCAGAGCCTGCATTGGAATTCAAGTCCTCTAACTTCAGTGCCAGGAAAAGTAGCCTGGTAGAGTGGACATGGATTTGGAGTTAAAGGATCTGGATCTAGATCTTGGCTCTTCCTGGCCTCATCTATAAAATGAGGAGGATGGGCCAGATAAGGAATTCTTTTTTTAAAAAACCCTTAACTTCTGTGTATTGGCTCCAAGGCAGAAGAATGGTAAGGGTAGGCAATGGGGGTCAAGTGACTTGCCCAGGGTCACACAGCTGGGAAGTGTCTGAGGCCAGATTTGAACCCAGGACCTCCCATATCTAGGTCTGACTCTCAATCCACTGAGCTACCCAGCTGCCCCCAAGATCAGGAATTCTTAAGCTTTTTAATTTCAAGGACTCCTTTTGGCAGACTGGTGAAACCCCTTGCACTCATTCTCAAAATCGTTTTTAACTAATTGAAGAAAATTTAAACTTTCAGCTAGATGTTAATGAAAATAAGGAATTGATTTTCCCATCCAAACTCATGAACCCCCTAAAATCTATCTGGTTCCCTGGACCCCAAGGGGTTAAGACAGCTAGGACCAGAAAACAACTAAGCTCACTTCCAGCTACAAATCTGTGATCGCTTTCCACTTTGCCACCCTTCTAAAAAGGAATCGATAAAAAAAAAATATTCCTTTGAAAATTAAGCAATGACCCTCCCCCCGAATCTTTCCCCAGGCTTGAAAAACAGTCTCTCGTTTGGCCCAGTGGTTTTCCCAACGTCCCCTTCTGCCACCCCTGCCTGCTTCAAGTCTTGTCTTCTTCAAATTCTACAGATGTTGACAAAAATTCTTGCTTCCATCAGACAAGAAAAATGGATTGGACTTTGGCAACTTTCCCTCCCTCCTCTTCCAGGTTCCTGCCCCTCTTTTTTTTCTCCCACTCGCCTGCCTCCAAAGGAGATCAGCTCAGCCTTTCCGAAGCAATGGGGTCATTCATCAGAATTCCCGCTCCTGCCTGCCATATTGGCAGGCTCACTCCTTGGTCCTTCTCAGGCCTACAGCACTCATCCGCCATATGGAATGAGTTGCTCCCTTTTATTCCTTATCGGCGATGGAAATATTTCCTTGCCTCTTTTTGGAGTTTTTCTGTACCTGAGAGAACTATTTAACCCTTTCTCAGCCAAATGATTGCTCACCTACCAAGCTCTTGAGAGGTAAAAGTCACTGGGTTTTGAGTACCAACAATCTGTCCTCCTCTCCAAAAAAATAGGATGAAATAAACAAAAAATGACTCCCAAGCCCTTAAGTAGGGCTTCTTAATCTTTGTTGCTGTTGCAGCTCTTCAGTCATTTCTGATTCTTTGTGACCTCGTTTTTGTTTTTTAACCCTTCCCTTCCATCTTAGAATCAATACTGTGCATTGCTTTGATGGAAAAAGCAGTAAGAACTAGACAATGGGGGTTAAGTGACTCATCCAGGGTCACACAGCTAGGAAGTGTCTGAGGGCAGATTTGAACCTAGGACCTCCTGTTTCTAGGCCTGACTCTCAATCCACTGAGCTACCCAACTGCTCCCCACCATTTGGGGTTTTCTTGGCAAAGATCCTGGAGTGATTTGCCATTTCCTTCTCCAGCTCATTTTTACAGATGGGGAAACTGAGGAAAATGTGGCTAAGTGACTTGCCTAGGGTCACAGAGCTAATAAATAGCTGAGGCCAAGTTTGAACTCAAGTCTTCCCAACTCCAGATCCAGTGCTCTACTCACTGGATCACCTAACTGCCTTTCTTAATCTAGTGTATGGGATTTTTTGGGTTATACTTTTTGGTAACATTCAAAACAATTGATTTCCTCTGTAATTTATTTTATTTTGTGGATTTTAAAACATCATTCTAAGAATGATTCCATACATTTCATCAGACTGCCAGAGACATCCAGGAAAACAAAAGAGGTTATGAACCTCTGCCTTAAAGCTTCCAGATAATCATTCTGAGAAAACTGGGGTTTGAAGAAAGATGCAATGGGGGAAAGTACTGAATTGGGATCCAGAAGATATGGATTCTAATCGAAGCTTTATCACTCATCTGTATGACTGGATGGCCTCTAAAATTCCTAAATTCATGATCCACTGAATCTTTGAAAGTCAGTCCATCATGCCCCTGACCTCAGTTTCCTTAAAATGTAAAGTCAATCAGACAGTTCCCAGTTGTGTGACCCTGGGCAAGTCACTTGACCCCCATTGCCCACCCTTACCACTCTTCCACCTATGAGCCAATACACAGAAGCTGAGGGTTTAAAAAAAAATGTAAAGTCAGACCTGATTCTTTCTAAAGTCCCTTATATCTCTAATATTCTCTTATAAAGTCCAAGGCTGAATTTGAATCTTGGCTCTCGTCTTTATTATCTATATGACATTGAGAAAGTCACTTGAAATCTCTAGGCCTCAGTTTTCCCTTTGGTAAAATGAAAAGATAGCACTAGATTAGGGGTTCCCAACCCTTTACAATTCCCATAATCCATGGCTTTCAGTAGACCTTCCCATACCCCCTATTCAGCAAGAAAGGAAATAAATCCTAGTGTTTATCATAAGAAATAAAACCAAGAGGTTAAAAGGATAATATGGTTATTTACTAAATATTCCCCATACTCCCTTAATGGCCTTCTCTTATTCTCTTTCCCCAAACTGAGAACCCCTAGACTGGATGATCTCTAAGGATTCTCCCAGCTCTACATCCTATGATCCTAAGACTTCTTCCAGCTCTGACAGCCTTATTCTAAATCCACAATTAGGTTAAATTCACTTTTCAGAAGTTGAGCTTTTTTCATTGCTCCTTGATTTGTTTATTCCTCTCTATGAAAGGACTTTATCAATTTTTTTTTTGGTTACCTCTGAAACCTTGAGATCGTCACCTCTTTAGAGGTATTAGTTTCTGTTGATGATGAATTACTAGGCAGAAGGGAGAATGGGAAAGCTGCTCAAAGCCCTCGATGCCAGAATCAATTAGCAGGAAGCCTTTGATCTGGTCTAGCCCTTTAATTTTATAGTGAAAAAACAAAGACTCCAAAAGGAAATAAATGACTTTCCCCAAGCCCTCGCTGTAAGCCTGCAGAGCTGAGAGTTAAACTCAGGTCTTTTGTCTCTTTCATCCTTGGTTTATTCCACTCTACCTGATCATGATAATAAAGCCAAGGTAGGCCTGCAGCATTATTTCCCCGACCACTAACTAAGACCTGCCCCACCTCTTCCTAGATTCCCCCATACTTCTTTACTTTATTCTACTTGTCCACCTTATTCCTCTTCTTTCTGTCTTTCTCACCTACTAACAAGGTCTTTTCTACCCAGTGTCTGTCATCTTGTATACATCTATTCACTTGTTCTTTCCATTCAGCTCACGGACTTATATCTCATAATCAGTTCCCAGCCCATTTTTCTTGGCTTATCACATATTACTACCCTTCATACACTCTATAGTCCACCCAAACTGCCCTTCATGATCCTCAAACATGATGTTTCATCCCTCATCTCATGAGTTTGACCAGACTTTCTTTCCCCTTTGCCTGGAAAGTGCTTCCTCCTCATCTCCACCTCTTCAAAACCCCTAGTTCCCTTCTATATTCAGCTTATATCTCACTTCCTTGATCCCTCTATGTGCCTCCCCACCACAAAAACCAACTGTCTTGTATTTATTTTATATGTTGTTCAGTCATCACAGTCATGTCTGATACTTCATGGCACCATTGGGAATTTTCTTGGCAAAGACACTGGAGTGGTTTGCCCTTTCTTTTTCCAGCTTATTTGACAGATGAAAACACTGAGACAAACAGGGTAAGTGACTTGCCCGGAACTACACATCTAGTAAGTGTCTATATTTTTTCTGTAGTTATATTTGTACCAGTTAGCTCCCCAATAAGTTTCTTTTTTTTTTCTAAACCCTTACCTTCCGTCTTGGAGTCAATATTGTGGATTGGCTCCAAGGCAGAAGAGTGGTAAGGGTAGGCAATGGGGGTCAAGTGACTTGCCCAGGATCACACAGCTGGGAAATGTCTGAGACCAGATTTGAACCTAGTACCTCCTGTCCCTAGGCCTGGCTCTCAATCCACTGAGCTACCCAGCTGTTCCCCCCCCCCAATAAGTTTCTTGAGAGCAAGAACTGTTTCATTTTTTGTCTCTGAACTCCCTGCATTTATTTTTTTTTAATATTTATAATCTCATCTTCATTATTTTTATTAACCATTTTTAAAATTTTATTTAAAAGTTGTTTTTTTCCCATGGCTATATGATGGTTTTTGTCTCCCTCCCCTCTCTCCTTCCCACTGCCAGAGTTAACAAGCAATTTCACTAGGTTATACATATATTATTACTCAAATCCTATTTCCATATTATTCATTGTTATAATGGATTAATCTTTTAAAACCAAAATCCCAAATCCTATGCCCATACAAACAAGGGATAAATCGTGTTTTCTTCTGGATTTCCACTCCCACAGATCTTTCTCTAGACGTGGAGAACATTCTTTCTCATAAAACCCTCAGAAATGATCTGGATCATTGCATCACTTTTAGTAGCAAAGTCAATTACATTTGATCATCCCGTAATGTTTCAATTATTGTATATAATGTTCTCCTTAGTGGTTCTGCTTATTTCACTCTGCATCAGTTCATTGAACTCCCTGTATTTAGTACAGTACCAAGCATATAGTAGACAATTCAGAAATGCTTCCTGTTTATTGATCTCATTTCCCACCAGCTTACACTCCTTTGATCGAATTCTACCATCCCATTGGGAAAATTCCTTATCAGGAAACTAATCATCCTAGAAAATTCTATCAGCCTTGATACTTACACATTATTATTTCTTTCTGAATCCTCTGCCCCTCTGACTGGAGGACTGGAGAGCAGTCCCAAATCCCCCATTTAAAGATGGCTCCCACTTCAACCTCATAAAAGATACTGATGTTGAAGAAGATGGAAGGCCAAAGGAGAAGGGGACAACAGAAGGTGAGATGGATAGATAGTGTCATGGACATGGCGAATGAGAGCTTGGAAAGGCTTAAAGAGATTGTGGAGGATAGAAGGGCATGGTGTACTATGGTCCACGGGTTGTGAAGATTCAGACACAACTGAATGACTGAAAAACAATAACAAAAATATCAGCTACCTCTTCGTTTCCTATGCACTACCTTGGACTCCTCGGGCTCTACGGTGTTCCCTCACTGGATACCTTTTCCCCAATCTTACCCATTTTCCCCTTCACCTTCCTTTTCTGTCATCTTTTCCCATTAGATTTGAAGCATCTTGAAAGCAGGACTATCTTTTATTTTTTACATTTGTATCCCCGGGGCTTAGTACAGTGCCTGGCACGTTGTATACACTTAATGGCTATTGACTGACTGATCCATTAACAGAGTTCTGATCTTTTCTTACAGGGAGAATGAATGGATGGAAATAAATCCATGACTAGAACAGGGAGTAACTGTGGATATCCATGACCCATTCACCTACATTTAATCAAATAAATAAGTCAACAAAACTTTGTTGCAGGCATTGTGCTAAATTAAGGGCTGGGCATACAAAAAAAGGCAAAATGTGTAATTAATCCATCAACAAACATTTATAAAGTTCCTAGAGTTTGTCAGGCTCTGCGCCGGGTATATACAAAGGCAACTGAAATAGCCCTCGCCCTAAAGGAGATAATATTAATATCTATTATACACACATATTTACAAACAGAATAAATATAGAATGAATACAATATTGCTTTGAGCAGAAAGAGATGCTTGAGCTGCCAAGATTCTAAAACATCATGAATTCTAAGGGTCTGGTTAGAAAGGAATGCATTCTAGGCACAACCAAGGAGAGAACAATTTTTACCTGGAGGAGAGAAGATGGTAGGAAAGTCATTTTCCTTCTCTGAACCTGTTCTTCACCTATAAAAAGAGAGGGCTGTTTTTAGACATTATCTAGCTGTGTGGCCCTGGGCAAGTCACTTAAATCCATTTGCTTAGCCCTTGCTCTTCTGTTTTAGAGTCATTACTAGAAGAGAAAGTAAAGATTTTTTTTTAAATCCTTTACCTTCCATCTTAGAATAAATACAGTGTATTGGTTCCAAGGTAGAAGAGTGGTAAGGGCTAGTCAATGGGAGTCAAGTGACTTGCCCAGGGTCACACAGCTAGGAAGAATCTGAAGTCAGATTCGAACCTAGGACCTCCCATCTCTAGGCCTGGCTCTCCATCCACTGAACCACCCAGCTGCCCCTGAGAAAGTAAATATTTTTTTAAGTGTTGAATTAAATTATCACTAAGATTCCTTTCAGAATGGGGTGGTTTTTAGGACTCTGGATTTAACATCAAGAAAACCTGGTTTTCATCTCAGAAATCTCACTAGTTATACAACCCTGGGCAAGTCATTTTCTCTCTCTCTACCTCAGTTTATTCATCTATAAATGGTGATAATAGTAGAACCTACCTCCAGGGTTGTTGTGAGGCCCAGCATGCCACCAAGTTATAAGAGATACCTTAGGGAGGGTACTTTGAAAGCCTTAAAGTGCTACATAAATGTTAGCTCTAATAATTAGAAAAACTATGGCCCCAACTTTTATCTTCTAGATGAGGGCAAGCCAATGGCAGGTTCCTGAGCAGGAGAATGACAGGGAACACCATTTTCTGATTACAGACTTTCAGAACCTGCAGGGATCTTGGCAGCAATGGAAGTGACATTTTGCAGGAGTGCAGCCCAAAGTTTTGAGGTCCGCCGTAGAGGCTGCGTTAACTCCTGACTTTGGGATGGTTCTTTTTCAACTTCTCACTGGGTGTCAAGCCCAACTGCCTTTGCTGCCACTCCAGATCAGATGTGGTTCTACAGACCAGCTCTCCTGAACGGGTTTTCCTTTTCTTCGCACCCTTATTGTTTAACACAGATCCTGGCAGGTAAGAAGGGCGAAATAAATGCTTGTTGAGTGATGGATTGATGGATTGGGCCATTAGGAAATTGCTTCTGGAGTCCCCTGATCTGGGTGGGGACAACACCTCTGCATGCTGCTGGCACTATTTTTGACTTCTGAATTTTGAACTGAGATGGAAGATGACTTCATTTCCAATTCGTCTCAAAATTGGCAAAGTACCCATTCCCTGGGAAAGGGCAAAATAGAAAAAGATGATGACTTCAAGGGCAATAGACCTTCCATCTCTCTCCTCTTCTCTCTGCCTCTGTTTCTGTCTCTTTTATCTCTCTCTTATCTCTCAGCATTTCTGTCCCTCTCTTTATCTCTATTCTTTTCTCTATTTCTGTCTCTCCTCTTCTCTCCATCTGTTTCTGTCTGTTTTTGTTTCCTTTATTCTCACTTTTCTCTTTTGTCTTTGAGTCTATCTCTATCTCTAAATCTCTGTCTCTGTCTCTGTCTCAGTCTCTCTCTCTTCTCTCTCTGTCTCTGTTTCTATCTCTCTTAGTCTCTCTTTTCTAGTTCTGTTTGTCCTTGTGTGTTTATCTCTGTATCTGTAACTCTTCTCTCTGTCCTTGCCTCTGACTCTCTCTGTCTCTGTTTCTGTGTCTCTGTCTCTGTCTTTCTGTCTCTGTCTCTGTCTGGCTCAATCTGTCTGTCTCAATCTGTCTGTCTCAATCTGTCTGTCTCTGTCTCTCTGTCTGACTTTCTGTCTCTGTCACTCTGTGTGTGTCTCTCTCTCTGTCTGTCTCTGTCTGTCTCTCTCTGACTCTCTGTCTCTCTGTCTGTCTTTCTGTGTCTGTCTGTCTGTCTCTCTGTGTCTATCTCTGTCTGTCTCTCTCTGACTCTCTGTCTCTCTGTCTCTCTGCGTCTGTCTGTCTGTCTCTCTGTCTGTCTGTCTGTCTGTCTCTCTCACCTTTCTGAGTAGAGTGTAAGTGGATCCGAAATTCCAGGATTAAAGGTCCCTTTGGAATCTCCACGGATTTCACGATTGAGCGGAATACTGCTGGCAAGCATTCAGTGTCACTGAACCCAGACCATTAAAACAAAAGCTGGCACACTCCATCTCCCCAACCTCATTGAGTGTTCTCTCTTCAGCTTCCCATCATTCTCTTCTCAGCCAGCAGTTGTTCTTGAGTCCTGCAATCTGAGATCGGCCCTGAGTTTGGCCCAGTTTCAGGTGAAAAAGTCAGCCTTCTACCAAGAGCTTGGAATAAGTCCTCAGCTTTTACGTGACTGATTAGGCGCCCCCTCTAGAGGGGGCACTCAGGAAGAGAGACACACAAAGTGGAACAAAGCTCTCCTCCACGTGGCTAGGACTCCAAGTGGACCAATGGCACCCAGTCACTGAATCTGGTCCAAACTTTAAAACTTGGGTTCCAAGAGGTAGAAGGGGGAGGTAGGGATGGGGAAAATGGAGGTCGGTTTTTTGGTTTGGTTTGGTTTTCATTACAGAGGCCTGGAAATGACTGCTGGTTGTAGACTATCCTATAAGTCCAACCAAGTAATAACATCATTATCTTGGGAGTCCCGGCATGGCGGCAAGGGAAGTAGCCTTGGAATCAGGGAGTCTTGAGTTCAAGTCATAAATCTGGCGTAATGGCTTTGGGTTTCTGGGCAACCTCTGATGCTGCAGGTGACTATCTGAGACTATAAGTAGCTGAGAGTTGACAATCTAGGCTAGCGGAGGGTATTTCCATGCTAAGAATTCACTACATAGATGAAATACAAAGTCTAGATTGGAATGAATAAGTTATGAGAAGACATTGTGATATAGTGGGTGGATTTGGAATCAGGAGAACCTGAGTTCCAATCCCGCCTCTGACACAATGAGACCATAACCTTAACCTCCTCAGCCTGTTAGTCTCTCTGCCCCATGTTTTCTTGCAAAGATTGGACCAAATTTTTGATTGGTTGATGAAGAATCTGCATGGTGACTTTGCCATAGCATTCTCCACCTACAAGTCATTGCTAATTGCTTGATACGACCTGCTTACTCCCACCCTGGATCTTTCCATTGGACTTTTGCTAAAGTTAAAGAGTTCTCCGAGCTAGAAAGCCTCATCAGGAGAACATTGGTGTGAAAAATCAACCCAGCATTCTCTGAGACCATAAGTGGAGGCAGAGTAAGTGCCAGCTGGCACTGATACAAGGAAATCTCGCACCAGTCTTTTCCTATACCAAGGAAATCAGAGTTCTGGAAAGAAAAAAAAATCAGGTCAATCAAAAAATAAACCTTTAAAGGTCCTGGATTCAAATCTGGACTCAGACACCTCCTAGCTATTTGGCCCTAGCCTCGCCCTTGCCATTCTTCTACCTTGGAACCAATACATAGATTCTAAGTTGCCAAGGTAAGGGTTTTTCCAAACAAACAAAACAAAATATTTAATTTCCTACTATGGACCAGACACTGAGATATAAAGACATCTTTATAAATAAAGATATATATATTGGGGACAGCTGGGTGGCTCAGTGGATGGAGAGCCAGACCTAGAGACAGGAGGTCCTGGGTTCAAATCTGACCTCAGACACTTCCTAGCTGTGTGACCCTGGGCAAGTCACTTAACCCCCACTTCCTAACACTTACCTCCTTGGAAGCAATATACAGTACCCATTCTAAGATGGGAGATAAGGGCTTTTTTTTTAAAGATATATATTTCTTTCCAGGAGATAAAACATTTTCAAACATAAGTAATTAGAAGAGATGTATGTGTGGGTGTGGGTGTGTGTATACACAGAGCAAATAAAGAGTGATGGGTGAAGCACTGTTGTCTTGTTTTAAAAGAAGACCAATACTTGATCAATGACACATGTAAAATCCAGTGGAATTGTTCATTGGCTATGGCAGGGGGTGGGAGGAGGGGAGGAAAAGATCATGAATCATGGAACCATGGAAAAAATACTCTTAAATAGTTAATTAAATAAAATTTTCAAGTAAAAACAAAAGAAAAAAAGAATCCAGGACTATTCTGCGGGACTTCTGAGAAAGAAAGCTATCCACCTTCAGAGAAAGAACTGTGGGAGTAAACAGAAGAAAAACAACTGCTTGAACACATGGGTCGATGGGGACATGATTAGGGATGTAGACTCTAAATGATCACCCTAGTGCAAATATTAATAATATGGAAATAGGTCTTGATCAATGACACATGTAAAACCCAGTGGAATTGCTCGTTGGCTACGGGAGGGGGTGGGATAAGGAGAGGGAAAGAACGTGAATCCTGTATCCATAGAATAATTTTCTTAATCAATTAAAAAAAAAAAGAAAGTCTTCTTGGAGGAGGTAGCATGTGAGCTAAGCCTTGAAGGAAGGAAGGGGTCCTTGAAGGTCCCACAAGGTAGAGATGAATTCATCCCAGACAAGGAGGAGAGACTATGCTAAAGTGTGACTCATGGAATGAGGAATATTGTATAAAGGGAACCATATGAATACCCATTTGGATAGAGTACAGCAAAACTATGAGGGACTTTATATGCCAAACAGATTGGATTTGATTATAGAGGAAATAGGGAATCACTGGGCTTCTTGAGCAGAGGGATGTCATGGTAGGACATGTGCTTTAAGAATGCCAGTTTGGCAGCTAGAGGAGGATGAATTGGGAAAGGCCCAGACTGGATGGAGGGCGACTAAATAAGAGGTGACAGGTAGTGTCTGGGGATCATGTAGATTGGTGGTTACAAAACTTTTTTGGCCTTCCACCCCCTTTCCAGAAAAAATATTACTTAGCCCCTTGGAAATTAATTTGTTTTAATTTTAATAGCAATTAATAGGAAAGATAAATGCACCTGTAACCATCACCACCTCCCTGGATCACTGCAGCACCCACCAGGGGGCGGTGGCGCCCACTTTGGGAATCACTGATGTAGAACATTATAGTACAATTACTTAAATGTGAATAAGAACACTCTACTCCTCCTACACACATCTAGGTAGAAAAGAGATTTATTTTGGTTCTGCTTGGCCCCAGTACATAGACCATCAATAATGGAGGCAAGAGTTGGAGAGGAGGCAACAGAGAGTGGAGTGCTGGTTTGAGCTTGACATCCGAAGAATCTTCCCTAACATGAGATCTGACCCAAATTGGAATGGATTACCTTGGCAAGAAATTGGATCTCCCTCACTAGACATTTTAGGGAAAGTCTGACTTGGCTTCTACTTCCCTCCACGGGCTCACTGATACGGCTATACCAGCCCACTTACTGTTCCTTATCCAGAATACTCCAGCTCCCGATGATTTGCATTGGTGCCGGCCATATCCATTCCTGGAATGTTCTGCCCTCTAACCTCATCATCTTCATTTCCCTGGCTTCCTTTGAGACTCAAGCAAGGAAGGAAGGAGGTAACAAGGATATATAAGGCATTTACTATGTGCCAGACACTGTGCTAAGTTCTGGGGACGTAAATACAAGCAAAAAGAAAGATAATGCCTGCTCACAAGAGTTTGCAATCTAATGAGAGAAGACAGCACATGAAAGCAGACTGAATAGAGTTGGAGGGTGGGAGGAGGCTCATTGTGGGAGAATGAGGGATGGCCAACCTGGGCCTCTCACCAAATTGGAGGTCCTGAAATGGGAAAAGAGGACCATAAAAGCAAAAGAATGATCTAGGTGCAATGATGGTGAACCTTGTGTCCAAACTGCAACCCTCATGCCGCTTGGGAGCCCCCTACCTTACCCCAGGAGAGAGCATGGGTTCACCAACACAGAAGGGTAAAAAGTCCCCACACACTACACACACTAATGAAAGTACCAATGTGAGAGGGTAGTTGAGAATTAGAGCTGAAATCTTGGGGTTGACTAATTCGATCACGCCCCTCAGCAAGCAAGGCTCCACAGGCATTTTCTAGATTTTACTCTGTGCCAACAACCTACCTCTCTATCCCCTTTTTACTCTCATAAAGTCTCCCACGCCAGTCTGAAAGGGAGGACTGGTATCCCTCCCATCCTAATGAACTGGGGGTGAGTCAGCCCTATCATAAGTTTTGAAGGGAGCCAGCCTTTGCAGTAGCCAAATGTTTTTTTCCCCTCCATCTTGGGTACTTTTATACATTTTTAACTCACTTTTTTTTTTGGACTGGTCTTTAAAATGAAAGAATATAACATTTTACAGTGCTCCTCATTAATGTCTCCCCAGGGTGCTTAGGCCCAGTCCAGCTCTCCTAAACCCTTGAGTCCTTTCTTGGGCTTTGTGGCAGAGTCCTCGTCCTTTCTGATCAGGGACTGTCAAGCACATGGTATCCAAAAGGCATTCTTGGAGTCAGGGCCAAAGAGAAACAGGGCCAGAGCTTACTTTGTGGAAAGATTTTATTCCCCTTTGGGTTTACTTGAAGGAACAGCTTGGGCTGGTGTTGCTTGGTATTTCACCTCCAAAAACAATTCTCCGGGCTTTCTTTTGGGGGAGGACTTATGGAATTATTGGGCTGTCTGTTATGAAACCAAAAAGCCCAGAAGGAGCAAATACAGGATTTTTTCTAAATTGTCTGGTGCCACCCTTGCTAAGTCAATGAAGCACTTTCCAACAGATTGGGTTGGTGAAACCAGATTGCAACTGGTTTTCTGGGACATGGTGTGAATTTGACAAAGGAGCCCTTTCTCTGCTTAGATCAGGGATTCTTAACCAACTTTGCTTTAATGGATCTCTTTGGCTGTCTGATCAAGTCCATGAACCTCTTTCCGGAATCCTATTTTTTGAACAACTGAAGGAAATGCTCAACTTCAGGGAGAAGGTAGAGAAAACGAAGATGCATTTTTCTCCCATCAAAGTTCAAGGACCCCCTGAAATCTTTCTGTGGATTCCTTGGGTGGGAGTAACATTCTGTGGATTCCAGGTTACGAAAAAGATTACGAGAATCCTTGGGACTTCATTAGGGAAGGAGGGGAAAGAGGGGGAAGAGCTGGGATGGGAGGAGCGAGTATTGAAAACCAAAATCCAGTCTCTTTCTTAATAAATGGCTATCCAGGGGCTGCCATTTGAGTGGTTCCCAGCTCTGGTGTGAAGTGTGGGAGGTGAGCAATGTGCCTCTCCCCTGCCCCCATCATTAAAAGGAAGTCAATAAACCACCGTGCTTGTAATATGAGGTAGGCATGCCTACTCCCCATTGACCTGAGGTGAGGATGCCCTTGAGAAGATTGGAATCTGTTTATACAGAGAGAAGGGAAACAAAAGGAACAGCCAGATAAGCCAGACACACAACCACAATCAACAGGAGCTATTGCCAAGAAGGGGGTGGGAGGTGGAGATGGGTTAAGGACCCTGAACAGCCCCCAATGAAGGATGGTTTCCTTCATTAATCAAGTACAATTCACATTTGCTCAGGTCTAAGCTCCCTGTAGCCTGAGCATGTGTGCCATACTGGGCAAAATGTATACACGGATGGAACTTTCCCCTTGAATTTGGAGTCATGAGATATGAGTTCAAATCCTAGTTCTGCTTTATACTACTTGTGTGACTTTGGGTAAGGCCATGTGTCTGTGCTTCATTTTCCTCCTCTATAAAATAGGAGAAAAAGGAAATGGA
The DNA here is from genome assembly GCF_016433145.1 of Gracilinanus agilis. Lineage (NCBI taxonomy): Eukaryota > Metazoa > Chordata > Mammalia > Didelphimorphia > Didelphidae > Gracilinanus > Gracilinanus agilis. The sequence goes on from NC_058130.1 coordinate 760,590,700, forward strand.
AAAC
>NC_058130.1:760600589-760627821 GCF_016433145.1 Gracilinanus agilis
CTCTGACATTCCCTGTTCTAAGCCCCCTCCCAGCTCTGACATTCCCTGTTCTAAGCCCCCTCCCAGCTCTGACATTCCCTGTTCTAAGCTCCCTCCTAGCTCTGACATTCCCTGTTCTAGGAATGCCCCTACATCTGACATTCTTGGATTTTCAGATTCTAAGAAAACCTGGCATCATTGGGCTAACTGAGAAGCTAAAACAGTGACATGTCGCTTTGCCAGATTATCCAGGCACACAATTGTGCCAATGACTCTAGAAAACGACAACAAGGAAAAGGAACAGATCCGAGCTAATACCCACAATAATCACCCTCTTTTATATAACATTTTGAGGTTTTATGATCTCTTTGCAATTATTATCTCATTTATCCTCACAAATAGCCCGGTACATAAATGTTCTGGCAATTTTTAACTCCTTTTTACAGATGAGGAAACTGAGGCCCTTAGAGGTTAGATGATTTGCCCAGGGTCAAGCAGCTAATATCTAAGGCTGGTTTTGAACTCAGATCTTTCTGACTCCACACTAAGTGGATTCCACCCACTTAGGTACCTGGCTGCCTCTAGGTCTATATTTGGGGGGTGGGCTAAGTTATGGGTAGAGATTAAGGGGAGAGGCTCCCCGTTCTCCCAAGTCTTCAGAAATCTAGCCCCTCTCCTTTCATACCCATGTGGTCCTCGCTTAGCTGTCTGCTTTGACATGGGGCAAGGAGAGTTGAAGGAGCTGAGGAGAAAGCCAGCGTGCTTTCTCTGTACATAGAAGGAAGTCAAATCTCCCAGGGGTCCCGGGCGTGTGGGGGATTCCTAAAGACGGTTGAATTCAGGAGGGGAGGGCGGGCGCAGTGGCCAGAGAGGCATGTCTCTTTAAGCAAGATAAGCTGCATGTCCCATCAATCTCCCCTGACATTATCTGCCTGTAGTCTAAGTACTTACAGTCCCCTCCTTAAGAAAAGAGAAAGAAGGTCTGACAGTGTGATGGGAGTGGAGGAGGGGAAGGAAATCAATTGGGGGCTGGGGGGGGAGGGCACCCAAGCCGGGCCTGGTTTTCCCTAAGGAGCCAGGGAGCCGTTGCCCTGCTGCCAAGGCCCGGCCTGGGAGCCTGGCCTCTGTCTTCAGCTCAGCCCTGTGAGCCTGGCCAATGTCGGCTTGGGCTGCAGACCGGGGAGCCCCCATTCCCAGGGGAGCCACTTCAAAATGCAACTTGTCTTTCTCAAGAGGCTATCGTGGAGTGTGAAAAGTTGGGAAAGAAAGAGAGAGTCAAGCCAGGAGGAAGAGGGGGAACCAACCCCCCCCCCCACCAGCAGCAGCAGCAGCAATAATAAGAGAAGAGACATAAGTAGAATTCTTTGGGGAAGGGGCAGGGCCAGGGGAAAGGAATAGGATAGTCAGCCCTAGGCAGAGACAGGCAATCTAGGCAGCTCTCAGGAGGAGGCAGATGGCAGCAAAGTGGCAGATGGAGAAGATGCCAAACCATCCTGGTTAGGTGCAACTGCAATGGACAGTCCCCAGGAAGAAGAGAATGAGCTAGGAATCTGAGAGGGAGAAGGGACTTCAATGTATGTGAATCCTCTTTGAGATATCTGAAGACTAGCCAAGCCAGCCTTCTTTCTGTTTCTCAGCCTCAACACTCAACACTGGAATTCCCTCCCTTCTCACCTCTGCCCCTTAGAATCCCTTGTTTCCCTCAAGACTCAGTTTGAGTATCTAAATGGGGTCTTTCATGATCTACCCTAACTGCTAGGGTCCTTCCAGCCTAAACTGTCTTAGGTTTATTTTTGTTTATATTCCATACAAAGTAAGAGAGACAGAGATAGATAGATAGATAGATAGATAGATAGATAGATAGATAGAGAGAGAGAGAGAGAGAGAGAGAGATGGATGGATGGATAGAAGGATAGGTAGATGGACAGATGGACAGAGAGAGAGATGACTGGATGGTTTTATAGATAGAAATGGATGAATGTATGGAGAGAGAGAGAGATGGATGGATAGATAGACAGGCAGACAGATAAATAGATAGATTTATGGGCAAATAAATGGATAGACAGACAGAAAAACAGATAGGCAAATGGATGGAAAAATGGATGTATGGATAGATAGGTATATAGATGAATAGACAAATGGACTGGTAGATGAACAGGCAGATAGATGATAGCTAAACAAATAGGTGTATGGATAGATGAATAAACAGACAGATCAATGGGTGGATGGATAGATAGATGGGTGGGCAGATGAAAGATAGATAAATAAACTCATGGAGAGATAGAAAAATAGAGATTGATAGGTGGATGAATGGATGGATGGATAGAGAGGTAGACAGACAGATGGGTAGATGGATAGACAATTGAAGAGACAGATAGATGGACAGATGATAGATTAACAAATGGATGGATAGATAAGTTGATATGATTGATGGAGGAAAATTCAATAAGCTGATGGACAGATAGAAAAATAGAGAGATGGATGAATGGATAGGCAGACAGATAGGTAGATGGAAAGATAGACAAATAAACAGATGGATAGATAAATGGACAGATTGACAATTGATGGGTAAAAGGGTGGGTGGATGATAGACATAGATAGATAGATAGATAGATAGATAGATAGATAGATAGATAGAAAAAGAGATGATAGATAGATAGATTAGATGGGCAGAGAGACAGAGAAAGCATTTATTAACTGTGTGCACTAAGTGTTTCTGAGAAGAGAGCTGACTTCAGAATGCAAGTTCAGCAAAATCTGAGTTCAAACCTTGTTTTTTGTTTTGTTTTGTTTTTCATAGAAAAAAAAAAGTTTATTCCTTTTACATATGTCAAAACATTCCCACATAAAAGGACAGAGGACAGAATCATGAGCTTTGTTTTTTTTTTTTTGTCTTTCCTTAATTGAACATTCTGAAAGGGAATTTAACAGATCCAGCTGTATGACCCTGAGCTAGTCCCTTGCCCTCTCTATTCTTTAGGTGACTCTAAGATGGAAGAATTGCAGACAAGGTCCTGACCTGCTTCATCAGTAGAGAGAATTTCCTCACCCAGGAGTTCTATTTCTCTCCTGATAGAATGTAAGCTCCTTGAGGCAGAGGTAGTGTCATTCTTTGTTGTTGCCTCCCTAGCACAGAACAGAAAGCCTAGCATACAGTAGTTGTTTAATAAATGTTTATGGGTCAATTGATTCAGCCTTGAGCCTCTCTACCATAATGGACATGTTCTCATACAGACTCTACTTGAAGACCTTCAATGAGACAGAACCCATTACCCACCAGAGTAGAAATGGATTTGTATCCTGATATCAAGCTTAAGTCAGCCTCTTTGCAGATTTAGAAGAAATAGTATCAGAAATCTGAAGTTGGATAAGGTATCTTTTCCAACCTCCTAATTTTTACAGGTGAGGAAACCAAGGCCTGGAGAGCTCTTCTAAGGTGTCCCAGATAGCCAGCACCAGAGATGAGATTTGAATCTCCAGAGCTGAGGTTCCTTCCATTAGACCACCATGGAAAAAGGATGCAGCCTGCAAAGGGTCAGAGGAAGAGAGGGAGTTAAGAGACCTCTTGGCCCAGGGACAATGGACCAAAGAACTATTAATGGAGGAAATATTTCCCCCAAGTGTTTGTGTCCTGGGGAAAAAGCCCTGATTTCCCCATCCTTGCTCTAGCTCTGGCCAATCCAACCAAGTCCGGTTTTGAGATCATTCAAGCCCTGCATTAACTTTTTGTGTGTGATCCTTGGTAAGTCATTTATCCTCTATTTGTTTAAAACCACTGGAAAAGAAAATGGTAACCCACTCTGGTGTCTTTGCCAAGAAAACCCCAGGAACAGCATTGGCATTGTGTAATTGGAAATCGTGTACCTTTAAAACTACATTCCCCCGGGGGAATTTATCTCCTGTCTACATCAGCCTATAACGGGAAGTCAGTGGGCTCCTGGGTAATGTAGTTTTAAAGGTACAAGATTTCCAATTACTTAGCATGGGGAATTGTACCCAACAGAATGACTGAAAAACAACAAAATTAACTTCTCAAGGTTATATTCTGGGCCTTGCCCTTGCCAAAAAGCTGTTTGTCTGACCCACATTTTGTCCTTGACATGAGGGTGTTGGAGGTTTCCTCTGCCAGAATTTTCTTTTTGAATGTACTACCCTTGAAGACAGTGAGATGTTACAATGGATAGCATTCAGGACCTGGAGTCAGGAAGATTGAGTTCAAATCTTGTCTCATTAGCTGTGTGACCCTAGGCAAGTCACTTATCTTAGATCTCAGTTTTCTCATCTGTAAAATGAGGCTAACAATATCATTTACTTCCCAAGGTTCTTTTGAGAATAAACTAAATTTTTTTAAACCCTTGTACTTCGGTGTATTGTCTCATAGGTGGAAGATTGGTAAGGGTGGGCAATGGGGGTCAAGTGACTTGCCCAGGGTCACACAGCTGGGAAGTGGCTGAGGCCGAGTTTGAACCTAGGACCTCCTGTCTCTAGGCCTGACTCTCACTCCACTGAGCTACCCAGCTGCCCCCTAAACTAAAATTTTGTTTGAAAAGTTCTTTGCAGATCTCAGGATGACATATAAATTCTAGCTACTATTATTAATTTTTTTTCTATGTGACCCCAGAGCCTAATACAGTAAATGACTCATAGTAGGAATTTAACAAATGCCTATTGAAATTAAATTGAATTGATTCTCTTCAGGAAATATTTAGGAAATCCCCAGTGACTGGCCCCTTCTTCAAGATAGAATTCAGACATGGCAAGGAGCTTGGAATTCACCTAAGTAGACTCTAGATGCTGCACCTGGAGTCCATGGATTTTAGGGGATCCATATACTTGGTTGGGAAAAAAATAAATCATTATTTTCACCATCCTTTGGTTTCTGTTATAATTTTTTATGCACTGAAAAATAGTCTGAAAAGGGGTCCACACGCTCTTTTTCGAATCCTTACTTTCTGTCTTAGTAACAACTCTTAAGAGAGAAGGGATTAAGTGACTTGCCCAGGGTCACAGAGTTAGAAAGTATCTGATGTCAGATTTGAACCCAGGTCCTCTGGTTCCAGGCCTGGTTCTCTATCCACTGTGCCTCCTCACTACCTCTGGTCTATAAATTTCACCAGAGTGCCAAAGAGATCCATAACATACACAAAAATAATTGAGCTGGGTGGTATAGTAGATAGAGCACCAGACCTAGAGTCAGGAAAACTCCTCTTCTTCCTACGTTCAAATCTGGCCTCAAATAGTTACTAGCTGTGTGACCCTGGGCAAGTCACTTAACCCTGTTTGTTTCAACTTCCTCATCTGTCAAATGAGCTGGAGAAGAAAATGGCAAATTATTCTAGTATCTTTGGCAGGAAACCCCCAAATGGGGTCACAAAGAGTCAGACGTGATTGAAAACAACTGAACAATAACCCTAAGCCAACTCCATCATTTTACACAATGAGCATATTGAGCCTGAGAGAGAGAAATTAACTTGCCATCAGTCATCCCAGTAGGCAGTGTAACAGCCATGGTCCAAAACCAGGGTCTCTATAACTCCTAATCCAGATCCTTTTTAATTACCCCACGTAAGTTCTCCATGCCACAGACATGTAAATACAAGCCTGGGTCTTCTCTCCAAATCTACCTTGAAGTCATAACCTCACGTGAAAGAGGAAAATTTAAAATGCACCCACCTCCTGCCCAGTTTCCTTCCTGCCTGGTTCTCTGAAGAACATGGCTGCCCTGGAACCAAGGGATGAAGGGGAAACTATGAGGTTTATTGGGAGCAGTCTCCTGGCCAAGGACTTTGGGGAAGAAAAGGAGGAAGAGAGCAGAGAAGGAGGAGGAGGAGAAAAAGAAGGAGAAAGAAAAAGAGGAAGAGGAGGGAAAGAAAAGGAGAGAGAGGAGAAAGGAAAAGACCAAGAGAAGCCATGGAGATAGACAAAGAGACAGAGGAAGAAGAAAATGAGGATAAAAGGAGGGAGGAAAAATAGCAGGATGGGAGGAAGAAAGGCTTTCAAGTTTCGAAAGTATTTTTATACATTATTTCATGTGGGACTCACAATAGCCCTACGATGTGACGGAAGCAATTATTATCCCCATTTTACGGATGAGCAAACTGAGGCTTGGGGAAGTGAAGAGACCTGCCTAGTTTAATTAATCACATTCAAAAGTAAATAATCATGTAATAATTAATCACATTAATAATTAGTGTCAGAAGCAATATTTGAACCCAGATCTTCCCTGCCTCTGAGCCCAAGATACCATCCCCTGAAAATAAGCTTCGTAGCCTTGTGTCCATCATTAATTTTCTTGATTGGGTGGCCCTGGAATGCAAGGAATTCTCTCCAAAGAGCAGGTGCCTTTCTCACTTCCTCATTAGCACAGGGTCTCCCCACTGCTAGGTAATTTTTAACTTTTTTTTTTTTCCATTTTGATGTGGGTGGGGCGAGAGGACTTAAAAGCCATCTGAACGAAAGGAGAAACTCACATTATATAACTCCTCCTCCCCAGCCTCGAGAAATGCTGCAAATACTTGGCCCTAGAGCCAGACCCTGATTCTGTGTCTAAAAGCTAAATCCAGATATGTTATATATTTATTCGAGGCAACAATTGGCCAGGAAATGACTATAAAACACACATTTTGAATAAAAGGGGGGAGATTTATGGTGTTTCTGTGAATCTGAGTCATATCTCTCTGCCTCCCCCAGGCAGGAGTCCCCTAATCACTAACATACCCCAAGCATGTAGATTTGGTGCCCGTAGAATTGTTTCCTTCTGGCCCAGCTCTGGCTAAAGATGTGATAGGGGTGCGTTACTCTATCTGACAGGCGGTAAATGAATTGCCAATTCATTCCGAGCTCGGATGGGTTTCCCCCCCCTTGGAAAAAAAAGGGGGAAGGGGGGTCCTTTTATATGTATCTTTGATCAGCCGAGACTTGACAAATTATTTTCCAAGGAATTTCTCTACCCTTAATGCCTAGGGGGAAAAAATGGATGTGCTCTCAAAGAGGAGCCTTTATATTTTAGAAAATACTGGGATATAAGGAGCTTTCCTCCATTTCTCTTCTCCTTTTTCTTTTGCCCCCTTTCCTACCCTATCTCTCTCCCCCCCCCCCCATCCTCTTTTCCTCTTAGAGATGGAGCTAGGGAACAGATAGACTTTATTCTTTCTCTCTAAACTTGGAAGACTGAGGAAACAAAGCCAAATAGTCATTCAAGAAAGCTGGAATGTGTTTTATTATGTCCCCACTGTTTACAGAATGCTGGGCTAGGTCCTTCTCAGTTGGACATTCCATGTTCTAAGATCCCTCCCAACTTGGACATTCTACATGCTAAGCTCACATCCAGCTCTAACATTCTATGTTATATGGCTCTCAAAGTTCTGAAATGTGGATCTCTGATGATCTCCCAGCTCTGACTTTCTAGGTTCTGGGGTATCTTTTATCTCTTAACATTGTGTTCTAAGGCTCTCTCAGTTGTGCCATGCTAGGTTTTAAGGTCCATCCCAATTTCGACATTCTAGGGGAGTGATGGTGAAACTTTTAGAGGGATGGGTGAGGTGAGAAATGTCCTCAGGTGAGGGGGAAGGGAGCATCCCAGCCCCACATCCCTCTGGCTTTCTAGTAACAAACCCTGTCAAACTCTGTGCCGGGGAGATGGTGCACATGCCCAAAGAGAGGGCTCTGAGTGCCCCATAGGTTCACCACCATGGTTTTAAGCTATAAACTAACTCCCAGTATTAACATGCCACATTCCAAGGTCCCTCTAAGCTCTGATGTTCTAAACTTGAAGGCCATTTCTACCTATGACATTCTGTACTCTAAGGATCCTCCTAACTTGGACGTTTCTTGGTTTGGAGATTTCTTTCAGCTTTGATATTTTCATTTCTAAGGTCCCACCCAATTCTGATATTCTATATTCTAAGACCCCTCCTAGCTCTGACATTGTGTTCTAAGACCCCTCCCCTCTCTGATATCCTCCATTTCAATGACCCTCCAGCTCTGACATGCCCTGTTCTAAGACCCTTTCCAGCTCTGATCTCCTCTATTTTAAGGCTCCTTCTAGTTCTGACAATCTAGCTATAAGACCCTTCCTAATTCTGATGTTCCTGCTCTATCCCATCTCAAACATCCTCTAGTCCTAGGTCCCTTCCAGTTCTGACATTTCATGATTCTGATATCCTCAAGATTCAAATAAAAAGAGTTTACAACAAAACTGAAACTTGGCACAGAGATTGAAGCAATAAATTCAATAGATTATTAGGCCTGGAAGGGACCTTAGAGATCATCCTGTCCCGGGCTTCTTAACCCACTTTGTGTCCTGAATCCCTTTGGCAACAGACCAGTGAAGCCCTGGACCCCTTCTCAGAATAAAGGTTTTAAATGCATTAAGTAAAATTTGTTGGTTGATGTCCTTCATACTCGAAGAGGACCAAAATGATATCATTACATCAAAGTCAATGCACTGTGGATCTGACTGCCACTTCTTTGTCAAGAAAACCCCAAATGGGGTCAAAGAGTCAGACGTGACCGAAATGGCTGGACAATGATAAATTAAAATAAAATATATGGGATTCCAAAGAAACCAATTCTGTTTCTAACTGTCAGTACCCCAAGGAGACAACAAAAGCCCAAGATCTGTAGAAACTAAAAAGAGACATGGAAAGGCTAAAAGAAAAAGCCTTCACATGCAAAATGAGACATTCCTCAGCCTAAAAAGGAGGGGAAAGTTTGAATATTCGAATTGCCTAAGAAAAGACCAGCAAGCAACTTGCCTCCAGAGTGTGGAATACATTCATGCAGTTGACCTTACCAAGCCAACTATTTCTAATAAACCATGCCAAGGAGTAGGGTAAGTGAAAAACCCCAATTGCCCCAAGGGAACCTGGAGTACATAGACAGGAAGAAATTTAGGAGGGACAATTTCTTCCAAAGGAGAGAGAAATGTTCTCTGGAGGTGATGACTAGGCCCACAACTAAAACTCTGAGGGAGTCCAGTCAACAAATATTTATTATGTACCCACTCTATGCCAGGCACTGTGTTAAGCCCTAGGGATATGAGGAAAGGCAAAGGACAATTTCTGCTCTCACTATCAAGGAGCTCCGAGTCTAATGGAGGAGACAATAGCAAACAACAACAATGTAAAACCATGTTGTATCCAGGATAAATTGGAGATCATCAACAGAGGGAAGGCAACAGAATTAAAGGGGACTGGGAGAAAGGAGGGAAACTTTGCCAGTCCTAAATTAAAGGTTGTTGCTTGGGTTGGAAGAGCTTTTGTAATGGCCCAGTTAAAGATGATTCAGTACCTCAGCCCAACCAGTGGCTGAAAGTGGAGGGAAAATGGCAGCTGGTCACTGAAGAGAAAGAGGAGACCAGGGGAAGCAAATGGCCCAAGTTCAGTCAATCTGCAAGAGGAGACCAGGGGAAGCAAAGGACCCAAGTTGAGTGAATCTACAAGGGGAGACCAGGGGAAGCAAATGACCCAAGTTCAGTCAATCTACTAAGTGGCAGATCCAAAATTACAGCCCAAGCCAAATGATTCCCATCGTTCCCTTTGCACTTTCCTACCTCTAAAGTCCCATGTTTGTTTTGCTTTGTTGGGCCCTGGGAGGTAGAGAGCAATACCCATAGGGTTATGTGAATCTAGGTGTTTATTTTGAGTCTAGAGATACAAAAGAGAAAGAGAGTCTCTTTCTAATTCTACCGATAATTTGTTAGACAAAGAAGTCAGGGCTCATGTAGGAAAACCATAATGGAGAGTTGCTGACAGACTCTGTCTTGCTGGACTTGTCCAGGGATTATGTGTTTGAAATGACAAGGGGTGTCAAGTGCTGCTAGAATGCAGTGCTCCCCTTCTCCAGCCTCTTAAATCCATGGCCTGCTTGGCTGTTTTTAGCTCCTCACTTCCTCTCCTGAATTGGAATGTAGCCCTTGATGAACACATGTCCTGCTATAGATTTGGCCTCAGGTTGAATTGTAGGCTCAGAGAATCATTGAATGTCATAGGTGGAAGTGCTCTTTGAACATGGATTGTCAGAACTGGGAGGGGACTTGGAACAACAAATGTCAGATATGGAAGGAGCTTTAGCATATCAGGGCTGGAAAGGCTCTCAGAACAGAGGATGTCAGAGCTAGACGAGGCTTTAGAACACACAATGTCAAAGATTGTGAAGGTCCTGGTAATCTCAGAAAAGGACTTTCCATCTAATGGTTCATTATAATGGTTATAATTTATACTAAAAACTCTTTAATGGAACCCAAAACACTAAATAATTGCCCAATTATGTTACAAATAGGGCTGTGCTGGATCTGGCTCATACCAGCAACTTCAAGAACTGATTGCTAACTATTCGGTGTGAGCACTGATAGCTAAGAAAGGAGCAAATGCTATAAGTCCGAACTTGATCCAATGTTTTGTTGATCGTCTAGACTTAAGAAAGTGATGGATAAAGTTTTAATAATAAAGATTAAGCTTAAAAGTAGGTGAAGCCTGCATTTTTAAGAGTTGGTTGTTAAATATTTACCCCATACCCCTAGTTACAAATATATTTTTCTTCTGTGGCGAATAAGCACATGCATGTTTGAGGCATTATTGATTTATTTTTTCAGTCACTAAGAACTATCATGATCATGTGCACAATGATTTGGGTGTTTATACAATGATTACACCAAATTCTGACTGCTTCTAAGTGCAATATTCTTAGAGTTTCTTAACCTGTCATCAAATTGTTTCCAAACTACTACAAAAGTTCCAGATTTGTATTCTGGACTCTCTATCAGAGTCGTTCTTTCTTTTCCCTTTGTTCCCCTGTAATCATACCTCAATCAGTTGAGTAATCACAAATCAAGATATTAGAATCTGATTTCTTACAGCACAAATGCCAGGGTGTTTAAAAAGTATGGTTGAAGCAGTGAAGTGGCACAGTGGATAGAGATCTAGACATGGAGTTGGGAGGAACTGGGTTCAAGTCTGGCCTCAGATTCTTCCTAGCTATATGTCCCTGGGCAAGTCATTTAACCTTGCTATTCATCTGTTTTAGAAATGATACTAAAACAGAAGATAAGGGTTTGTTTTTTTAATGGTTGCTATGCATTCTTATTTTACATTATCTTGAAAACTATCATGGACCCTCACAAATATTCATCCAAAATAAAATTTATATTACCTCATATGAAAGCAAAACTGTTTTTCAAATTAAACATCCTTGGTTTCTCTATTTTTCTATCTGGTGAATTTAAAAATGAAATAGTTGACAACACTAGTCTGTCATCTAGTAGAGTTTATGTGAGAGTGTAGTCAGGGTGCCAGTGGTAAAAAGAGAAAAAAGTCACATCTGAAGAGATTCTTTCTTTGCTAAGGTTAGTTTACTATATATTGTCTGAAATGAAGCAATATATGCAACTGAACTTTAAATGCATTTATCACTTCTACAATGCTTGCTGTCATCCAATAAGTAAACAAATATTTTACATTGTAATTAGCTATTCATTTTTGTCAATTGTTTAGGGGGACTACACTTCTGTCTAATGAATTTCGACCTCTCTATGAGAAAGCTTATTAAAATGTACCATTTTCCAGCACATATTTGTGTGAGCGAGCATTTTCACTTTATTCTTGTTTTAAATCAAAACACAGAAATGAATTCAATGTGGACCTAGATTTAAGACTGTTTGGTTTTGAGCCAAATAGCACAAAACTTCATTCAAATAAAATATTCCAACATTAAAATTAAGTTTGTTTAGGGTTATTATATTATGTTAAACATCTTCTAAGTTGTAACTTATTGCATTAAAACATTATTTATATTCAACAAAATTTATAAAATAGAGAAATGTAATATGAAGTCTTGTAGATAATAGTAAACATATGAAGTCTTGCTAAATTACTTCTTTTAATTCTTATAGAATGTTCCACATAAAATATTCACATTTATTTTATAATGAGAGTTTTATAACCCTATATTTCAAGTTCTCCTAATTATGGTTAGAATGAAACTTTATATTTACATAATATAAATATTAATTTGAAACTTTGGGGACCAAAGTTATCATTGTAGTTACTGTAAGCACTTAATGAATAAATCTAAAGGAGTATTATGAGTAGCAAAACTAAATAATCCTGAGAATTCACAACTTTTTTGTTATTATTAAAAGGGTTCACAGAACAAGAACAAAAAAAAATGCTGAGAACTTGCCCAGTGCCTTAGAACATAGAATGGTTAGGCTAAAGAAACTTAGAGATGATCTAATCTAGAGGCATCAAATTTGCACAAAGCCTACAAAACTCCTTAGTGTTCCTGAACCATGTTAAAAATGTAATTGAGAAATGTTTAGCTAAATCAACGAAAATACAATACAATCTAGCTAAAACTTATTGGTAGTTTTCTAAATCTATAAACATGTAGCCACAAGTTTCTATTGGAGTTGACCCCACTAACTTCCAATCCAGCCCCCTCCTCTTACAGAAGAAAAATCACAGTGAACCACTTAAGGGAAAGTGATTTAACCAAAGTGAGACTCCCAGTTAAGAGCCAAACAAGAGCATGAATCCCTCACTCCTAGCTCAGTAGTCTTTCTACTTCTCCATGATACCTTTACTTTGCCACAAGAGGTGTGGAATTTTAGCATTCCAGCTGTTGCGTGTTATGAGTGATCGACCAGTCAGTGACTGGAGGTAAGAGGGAGATTACAGGGCTGAGGGTTGCTAAAGTACTTTATCATATATTTATATCATATATTTAAAGGTATGTAATTATATATAATACCTTTATCATATATTTATATACATACATCACATATTTAAAGGTACCATATAATACCTTTAAAAAATGTTTGGACATATGGGTTAGATTTTTAAAATTTATTTCCAAACATATTTTTATATTTTTGTGTGCCTGTGTGTACATACATTATGATATATATATATATATATATATATATATATATATATAGTTGTGGCATTTTTAGTCACGTCACCATTCGCCTCAATTTCCTCATCTGTAAAGTGATTTAAAGAAGGAAATGGCAAACCACTTCAGTATTTCTGCCAAGAAAACCTGAAATGAGGTCCAAAAGAGTGAGATGTGACTGAAAACAAATAAGCAACAATAGATATAATCAAGGTAGTTCCTACCTTTGAAGGACTTACATTCAAATTGACCTAACAAAAGTCAAAAAGAAAGAAAAAAGAATGGTGACCAAGAAGGGATACACTTTGGTCCCAGAAGTTACAAGGATGGTGAGGGATACCATAGTGGAGGAGATTAACACACCCGTTTCTGCAACAATAACACTGATGAGTGGATTATGGGTTCAAAACTGGAATGGATCTTCTGCAATTGTAAGGCAGTTGTTGAGGCTTTTGAGAAGATGACCAGAGAGTAGTGAGTGCAAACACATTAGGTAACAAAATGAGTAGGGGTTGGCACTTAATTCTCCCCATAGAAAATGAAAACTCAAAAGAATTTATAGGATCCCACAGACTCACAGGATCCCATAGATTAAAAAAAAAACAAAAAAAAAACACATTTAGAGGCAACTAAATGACACGGGATAGAATGCCTAACTTGGAGTCAGAAAGACCTGAGTTCAAATCTAGCCTCAGACACTAGCTGTATAACTCTGGGCAAGTCACTTAACCTCTCTTTGCCTCAGTTTCCTAATCTGTAAAATGGGAATAAATAGTAGTATTTATCTCTCAGAGTTGCTATAAGGACTTAAATGAGATAATGATTGTAACCTGCTTAGCACAATGTCTGGCACATAGTGTTATATAAATGTTAGCTATATTATTATATGGCATGCTGACTAGAATCCTAGATTCAGAGTTAGGAAGATCTGAGTTTAAATCCTGCCTCAGACCTTTACTAGCTATGTGACCCTAGGCAAGTCACTTAACCACTTCTTCTCTTCCTTCTTCCATCCTTCCCTCCCTTCCTCCCTCCCTCCATATCTCTCTCTCTCTCTCTCTCTCTCTCTCTGTCTCTCTCTCTCTCTCTCTCTTTTTCCTCATCTGTAAAATGGGATTAATAAAAATGGCTATACCATAGAGTTGTGGTGATCAAATAATATTACATATGTAGAGTGCATTGCAACCCTTAAAACACCATTCATAGGTGGCCGTCATTATTGTTGCTGTTATTTCAGAGCATTCTAAGAAGATCTCTCATTCCCAAAGAGCCCCACCTAGTTCTTCCATACTCATAGTGCTGCTCTATGGCCTGGACTTCTCCCAGAAGACAAAGAAAGACTTCTTCTTGGGGGGGGGGGGGCAGCTGGGTAGCTCAGTGGATTGGGAGTCAGGCCTAGAGATGAGAGGTCCTAGGTTCAAATCCGGCCTCAGACACTTCCCAGCTGTGTGACCCTGGGCAAGTCACTTGACCCCCATTGCCCACCCTTAACACTCTTCCACCAAGGAGCCAATACACAGAAGTTAAGGGTTTAAAAATAAATAAATAAATGAACAAATAAATGAATGAATGAACAAATAAATAATAGATAAGTAAATAAGCAAATGAATAGATAGATAGATAGATAGATAGATAGATAGACAGATAGATAGATAGATGAATGAATGAATAAAAGACTTATTCTTGGAACTGTCCTGTCCAAATAACTCATCGTAATTAACAGGACTGTTAAAGCTGAGCTCTCTATTGTTCTGTGATGTCCTGGCTTTGCTCTCCAGCTGCAGGAGCCACATGGGAAAGTCTCCTTTTTCTCTAATAGATGCTATTTTCGTCTTTTTCTTTCTCTAGAAGGCACAATCCCCAAACTCTCGATCTACTCAAGGTCACCCATAAGGAAAACACCGCGGCTGGTGCCATTCGAGAAACCTTCCTCCTATAAATAACGCAATCTCTGGGATCATCATTGCCTAGAATATCCAAAATTCCTTTTCCTCCTTTACACAGGAGCTTGGGACTCAGGAATACTGCCCATGGACTAAGCTCTTGGGTTGTGTAGAAAGGGTCCATAAGTCTGTTTCTTCTTTGTCCCTCTGTAGGAATTCTCCCATTGTCCTGATGGCTGCTTAGTCTTGAGCTGGGCAAATCCACTTTCAGGAATTCTCTTCTCAGGTGGTCCATGGCTAAGCGGATGTGTGCCATGGCCATGAGCAAGTACATGGCTCCTGTCAAGAGGTTGCCATATAGTTTTCTGGAAGGGAGCACAAAGGTGAAACTGTGGCACTCCAGAAAGGAAAAGAGAAAAAAAAAAGATGAAAAAGGCAAATAAACAAAGAACTCATCGCCTGTGTCTTTCAGATTCTTGCAGACAGGTGCTTCCTTGGGCCAGAGTCCATCCTCTTGAATCTCAGCCAATTAATCATATGGGATATAGCCCCAGTGACACAAAACTATTCAGAAGGTGTCTGTGCTCTCTCACCCAAAGGCTGGTAGGCTACCCATTCTCTAAAGGGCATCAATTCTCAAACTTCTGGTCTTTGGACCTCTTTACATTCTTAAAAAATATTGAAATTCCCAAAGAGCTTTTATCTATATGGATTATATCTATTGGCATTTATTGTGTTAGAAATGAAAACAAATAATTTTATATATACATATTCTTTAAAATATCAATAATAAACCTATTGCATATTAGCATTGATAGAATTTTATGGAAAATGATTGTTTTCCGAAACCAAAAAATATTTAGTGAGAAGAGTGGCATTGTTTTACTTTTTTTTAAAATCTCTTTAATGTCTGGCTTAATAGAAGACAGCTGGATTCTCCTATCTGCTTCTGCATTTAATCTGTTGTGATATGGTGTTTTGATTGAAGTATGCAAGGAAAATCTGGCCTTGTACAGATATATAGCTGGAAAAGGGCAGAGCATTTTAATGGCCTTTCCCAATATTTATAGATATTCTACTTTGATAGCTACACCCAAACTCAGCAAGCGAGAGTTTCTTAAAGGTGATTTGCAGTGTGAAATCAGAAACTGTATTAATTTATTTTTATTTTTATTTTTTATATTTACTAATAACTTTTCCTACTCTGTAACATTAAAATTCATTGTTCTTTGTACTTTGAATGGATCTCTTACTTCATGTATTATGCTTTTTTAAGCCCTTACCTTCTGTCTTAGAATAGATTCTAAGTATCAATTCCAAGACAGAAGAGCGTTAAGGGCTAGGCAATTGGGGTCAAGTGATGCCCACAGTCACACAGCTAGAACGTATCTGAGGTCAGACTTGAACCCAGAATCTCCCATCTCCAAGGCTGGCTCTCCATCCACCAAGCCATCTCATTGTCCCCCTGTATTATTTTTCAACATCATGTATTGATCATTTAGAAGTATTTTTTCACCAAGATCTTCTAAATCTTGACACATTTCATTATATGATATTTTAAAATCATACTTATGAATATCACCATCAATCATATCAGAAAAGCCTTGAACCACACCTGAAGAGCCATAAAACTATGGGTACCCTTTGATCAAGCAATACCACTACCAGGTCTATATCCCAAAGAGACAGGAGACAGGGGGAGAGGACCTGAGTTCTTTTTGTAGTGGCAAAGATTTGGAAACTGGGGGCAGCTGGGTAGCTCAGTGGATTGAGAGCCAGGCCTAGAGACGGGAGGTCCCAGGCTCAAATCCAGCCTCAGACACTTCCCAGATGTGTGACCCTGGGCAAGTCACTTGACTCCCATTGCCCACCCTTACCACTCTTCCACCTAGGAGCCAATACACAGAAGTTAAGGGTTTAAAAAAAAGATTTGGAAACTGAGGGCATGTCCAACAATTGGGGAATGGCTGAACAAGTTGTGGTCCATGTCTATAATGGAAAACTATTGTACCATCAGAAGGGATGAGTTCAGAAAAACCTGGGAATACATCTATGAACGGATGCAAAGGGAAGTGAGCAGAGAACCAGGAGAACAGAGCATATGGTAATAGAAATATTATATCATGATCAACAGGGAAAAAAAGACTAAATTATTGTCAGCAAAATAAGGTTCCAAGATAACTCCAAGGGCTTCATGATTTAAAAACAAGAAGACACTATCTACAACCAAAGAAGGAACTATTGCAATCTGACTGCTGATTAAACACTGCCATTCTTCACTTTATTTCCTTCATGAATTTTTTATTGTATATGTGATACATATTTTCAGCCATGATATGAAGAATGTAGAAATATGTATTGCACAAAAGCATTGGTATGAACTATATCAGATTATTTACCACCTTGGAGAGAAGGAGGAAGAGAAAGGGAGAGAATCTGAATTGTAAAATATCTGAAAAATAAATAAAATTTAATTAATTCCTTTATTTATTTTTTTAAACCCTTACCTTCCATCTTGGAGTCAATACTGTGTATGGGTTCCAAGGCAGAAGAGTGGTAAGGGTAGGCAATGGGGGTCAAGTGACTTGCTCAGGGTCACACAGCTGGGAAGCGTCTGAGGCCAGATTTGAACCTAGGACTTCCAATTTCTAGGTCTGGCTCTAAATCCACTGAGCTACCCAGCTACCCCACTAGTTAATTCTTTTAAAAAGAAAAGTCTTTGAATATTGGGAAGATGTCAAGGTCCCAGGGACAGCTACAATTTTTCAACAATTCTACTTTTCAGTCAAAGCCAAATTTTATCATTGGCAACAATGATAAAGTTGTTTCCTTGTAGTGACAGGCCCACTTTGTTCTTTTCCAAAAAGATGTCTCCCAAATGCCAAAGTCTGAATAACCATGATTTTTGTCAGTTATTTCTTCAAGCAAAAATGGCAATTCATGAGAAAAGATTCTGACTCAGTTGAACAAATGCTTTTCTTTTTCCTTTTTTTAAAAATCCTAACTTTCTGTCTTAGAATCAATAGTAAGTATTGCTTCCAAGGCAGAAGGGCAGTAAGAGATAGGCAACTGGGATTAAATGACTTGCCCAGGGTCACACAGTTAGAAAATGTCTGAGGATGGCCTCAGACACTTCCCAGCTATGTGACCCTGGGCAAGTCACTTGACCCCAATTGCCCACCTTTACCACTCTTCCACCTAGGAGCCAATACACAGAAGTTAAGGGTTTAAAAAATAATAATAAAAAAAAAGAAAAAGAAAATATCTGAGGTCATCCAGATCACTGATTGATGACCTCAAACAAAGTGACATAATGGGGAGAGAAATTCCCTTCCAACGCTAATAAGACAAAAAAATAGAAATGATAAATCTTGGAGGGGATGTGGAAAAATGTAGCCACTAATTGAAGGAAAAAGCAAAAAGCAGGAAGATTAATTAGGGAGTTAATAAAATTAACACATGAGGCCATGAATCAGGATGAAGGCTTCAATGAGTGAAGAGAAAAGGACAATTGTGAGAGACATCACACATCAGGATTTGACAACTGATTTGGATGACCAGGGGTCAAGGGGAGGAAACAATAAAGGACAATTCC
Organism: Gracilinanus agilis; assembly: GCF_016433145.1. Classification (NCBI taxonomy): domain Eukaryota; kingdom Metazoa; phylum Chordata; class Mammalia; order Didelphimorphia; family Didelphidae; genus Gracilinanus; species Gracilinanus agilis. The sequence goes on from NC_058130.1 coordinate 760,618,941, forward strand.
AAGGGAGTGAGCCTAAAGAACTAGACGGATTTTTGGACCCGCAAAAGAAATAGAGAAATTTGGAAAGGAAAAAAAAAATGTCCGAGGCCAAATTGGAACCGACAAGTCCTTTTCCAAAAGACAACCGTCCTATTTCAGCAGGCAGAGTATTTGAATACACTAGAGTACACACTTCCTGTTTTGTCGTACAATCTATAAAAAAGGATCTACTCAAGAATCGGGATTTAACAAAATTAAATTTTTTTATTGCTTAATCAAAATCAAACCAATTTTTTTTAACGTCAAGTTCAACGTGGTGAAGAATAAATTCAATGACTACTTCGTCCAGTTTGGCACAGCTGTCTTGATCCGTGCTAAAACTTCAGTAGTTTTACCCACCGTGGCTTTTGCACCATCAGTACAAATGTCAACACAGTTGTTCCAGCATAAACCATGAGATTTCAAAAGTTATTCGGCACTTTAAATATTTCAGCACCATGTGTGTTTGTTGCCGAGCATTCCCATAAAAGAAGACCTTCTTTGATAGTTAGTTGGTGCTGATACCGCACTTATCCAAGGAAAATGGCAAGCCCAGACAGGTCTGTGGATTCCGTCCATTTGTAAGGTAATAGCACAATTCTACAGATGTGATATTAACTCAGTATCTATGTTTGCCACTGAATCTTTGATTCCCGAATCATGTACCCTCTCGAAACTCCGCTCTATGTTCCTGAAAGAATGCGAGTGAAAACACCAGGGATTGTTTCAATATAGACGGCACAGTGGAGAGAGGATCTGGCCCACATTCAGGAAGACTCGTCTTTCTAAGTTCGAATCTGGCTTCAGACACTTCCTAGCTGGGTGATCCTGAACAAGTCTTGGCCTCAGTTTCTTCATCTAGCAATTGAGCTTGAGTAGGAAATGGCAAATCACTCCAGTATCTTTGCTAAGAAAACCCCAAATAGAGGGGCAGCTGGGTAGCTCAGTGGAGTGAGAGTCAGGCCTAGAGACAGGAGGTCCTAGGTTCAAACCCGGCCTCAGCCACTTCCCAGCTGTGTGACCCTGGGCAAGTCACTTGACCCCCATTGCCCACCCTTACCACTCTTCCACCTATGAGACAATACACCGAAGTACAAGGGTTTAAAAAAAAAAAACCCAAATGGGGTCCTAAAGAGTGAGACGCTACTGAAAAGCTATTGAATAACAACAAAAGTTGTTATAAAAATAGTTTTGATCTCATGGAGTCATTGGAAGAATCTCTGGACCCCAGAGGTACGCAGAGCACCCTTTGAGAACCACTACACCAAAGGACAGCTATGTTTATCCAATTTATCAGAAGGGCCTCCTCTTATCGATGCTCTTTTCATTTCTTCAAATCATAATGTACTGGCTAGATTCAGGAAGGCACTCAAAAAAATTTACTTATGGGGCAGCTGGGTAGCTCAGTGGTTTGAGAGTCAGGCCTAGAGACGGGAGGTCCTAGGTTCAAACCCGGCCTCAGCCACTTCCCAGCTGTGTGACCCTGGGCAAGTCACTTGACCCCCATTGCCCACCCTTACCACTCTTCCACCTAGGAGCCAATACACAGAAGTTAAGGGTTTAAAAAAAAAAAAAAACATTTACTTATTAAGTACTTACTGTGTGCTAGCCATTGTACTGAGTCCTGGAAATAATAAAACATAGATAAGAAGAAAGATAGTCCCTCCCCTCAAGGAGCTTACAGTCTAATGGAAGAAGACAACACAGAAAAGGGAGTTCAAAATTGTTGGGAGAGGAGAGAAGGAAGAGAAGAATAGGAGGAGAGACAAAGGAAGAGGACGGAAGGAAGAAAGAGAGGGAAAAGGAGGTACCTACACAAATAAATGATTTTGAAATCCCCCAGAGCCAGAACCAGAGCCCAAAGGGATAGGGGAAGAACCATGGTCCCTCCCCCAAATTGAGGTTGCAAGAGGAACACACCAATGGGAGGCAGGGGTCCGCGGAGCAAAGAAATGTTTCCATATGAGAAGATTACATCTGTGTGTTATAATGAGAAGAGCATGGTCAGATGTCTGACATTTACTACCTTGTGATTTTGGACAAGTCATTTAATCTCTCAGAGTCTCAGTTTCCTCATTTGTAGAGGATAATAAGGGGTAGCTCGGTGGCACAGTGAAGAGGGCACTGGATTTGGAATGAGGGAGACTCATCTTTGTAAGCTCAAATCCAGCCTCAGATACTTACTAGCTGTGTTGCCCTGGACAACTCATTGAATCCTGTTTGCCTCAGATCCTCATTTTTAAGTGAGGTCCACTTTATAAGGAAATGGCAAACCACTCCAGTATCTGTGCCAAGAAAACCCAGAAACGAGGTCATGACGAGTCGGACATGACTGAAATGATTGAACAGCAATAAAGAATAAGCCTCATACTATCTATTTCTTAGGGTCACTATGAAGAAAATGTTCTATAATCAATGAAAGACCATAGAAATGTGAGTTATAGGAGGAACAAAGAAATATTTCCTTAGCATTTCACAGAATCAAAAATTCTGTTTCTTCCAGATGAGGAACAGAAAATTGTTAGCCTCTTGCCAAGGCAAAAATGTCAGATATCTCCCTTTGTACTTTGTAAAACATAAAATAAGCAGAGGTTTAGGGAGAGAAAGGCTCTGTAAATCCCAGGACTGTTTCAGTGGCATTCCAATCGGATGCTCTCTGCCAAAGAGTCCGTTTAATAATCCAGAAACAAACTGTGAGCCTTTTGTTGTGGAAAAGGTACCAAATTTGAAGTCAGGGGACCTGAGTTAGAATGGTATCAGTTAGGGAGGACAATGGACAGAATTAGCATTTGGCGAGAGTTTGAATCCTGTCTTGGACACTTCTTATCGATGTGACCCTGAGAACGTTACTTAATGCTTCAGTTTTCTCATCTGTAAGATGGGAAAAAAATAGCACCCATTTCCCAAGGTTGCTGGAAGGATAAAAATGAGGTAATAGTTATAAAACACATAGCACCAAGCATTATGTCATCTATTTTAATTGGACACAGAGTAAGCTGGTGATGGACCCATCCTAGAAAGCAATTTGAAGGTCTGATGCCCAACTTCTCTGGTTCCTCTCTCTTCCACCTTAGGCTTCCTAGTCTTAACAAGGGAAGGTCAAGGAGGGTCTTCTCCCAGGGCAGAAAAATTTAGAGGGCCCTGCAGAATTCTAAGAGCACTTCTACATCCTATAGACTGAGCTCAGTACTTGGTTAGGAACTATAATTAATTAAAATAAAAAACTGACAAATAGCATGCTTCTTTCCTCCAAAACTGTGTTTATGTATGCTCCTTGAAACCCTGCCCCCCAACCACCCAAAATCAGCAGCACTTCTCTTGAATTATTCATTCCATTAAGCATTTATTAAGTCCCTAATATGTATAAGGCAGGATGATGGAAAATTTTTTGCTATTTCTGTGGTCCTAGATTTAGACTTGTGACTTTACATAGCTATCAAAGTATAGAACAAATGACTATTCATTATAAAGTCTCTCAGTTTCCGAAGTCCATGAAAAATTATCCTATCTCCGCCATGTGAATGTGAGTCAAAGTAATGCGTGCAACAGCTTCTTCATGATAATATGAAAAACCCAGAATGTGGGGACATCCATTTTCCCTCTAGGTTCTTGGTTTTATTTTTCTTTAAAATAAAAGCGTTAAAGGGGACAGCTCATTGGATTGAGGGCCAGGTCTAGACACAGGAGATCCTAGTTTCAAATCTGGTCTCAGACACTTCCCAGCTGTGTGATCCTGAGCAAGTCACTTAACACCCATTGCCTAGCCCTTTCCGCTCTTCTGCCTTGGAACCAATACTAGGTATTGATTCTAAGACAGAAGGTAAGGGTTTTTAAGCAAATAAATAAAATAAAATAAAAGCGTTAAAGTACATGAGTCTTTCCACCTCTGACATTTTAGGTTCTAAGAGACATTTCAACTCTGACTTTCAATGTGCTGAATAAGGCTCAGAAAACCCAGTGGCAAAGTGGATAAAGTGCTGGGTGTGGAGTCATGTATAAATGGAGATTTTGAACCTTTGGTACTTCATCCCCCAGAAGTTGCTTAGTATTTCCCAAAATTCCCTTTAAACTCTCCTGTGCCTCCATGTTTGCGTGGTCACGTTATTATGTTATTATTTTATGAGTTCTGTAGCTCCTCCCTCTTCCTCTCTCTTCTTCACTAGTGCTGCTGAAGTTAGTTTAGTAACTTTTCACTCTAATTTTTTCAAGTTAGTTTATTATAAATAAAACTTTATAAAATATAATATTTAGTTCTTGTATGTTAATTTTAATCTCTACAGTCAGGAAGATCTGAGTTTGGATCTTGACTTAATATGACTCAAGGCAGGTCACTTTCCCTCTGTCTACCTCAGCTTCCTTGTCTCTATAAGGGAATTGAGCTGGATGACTTCTAAGATCCATTTCAGCTCTGGATCTAGATTCGAATCGGGGCTCCAATATTTCCTAGCTTTGATCCTATGGTCCCTCCCAGCTCTGACATTCTCTGTCCCCTCTCAGCTCCAGCATTCCCTATTCTAAGCGCCCTCCAACTTCTGACATGCTGGGTTCTAGGACGCACTCCAGCTCTGAAGGTCAGCCTTTCAGCTTTGGTCCCCAACCATAGCATAATGGAGGTTCTAAACATGACTTGAATTTTCCACCTAGTCCAAGGACTACAATTCTGTAGATTATGTTTTACAATTCTGCAATATCTAATATCATAAATGGCTGCAGGGCTGAGTTTTCTAGCCAGATGCTGTTCCAGAGCTGACCATTTCCACCTTTCTGGGCTCCTACGATGACCTCTTTTTCCTCTTGTAGAAAGCAGCCGTAACTGCCATAGTAAGAGTCCAGCCCACATTCAGCCCAAAGATTAGTTCATCATCCCTCTATGGCCTAAAGGGGGAGGTCAAACTTCCCTGGACCCTTCCCACATGACCACCCCCAAAGCAAGCCAATTGAGGAAGAAGCCACCAGAAAGGACTGGTTTTTGCGGTTGTCATCTGGAGTTAACATTTGCTGAAAGAGTTCAGAGTCATTTTCTCTATTTATTGTGCCTGTCAGCAATTAATAAATTACATCTACTTTCCAGCTAAGCCAGTTTTGGTGCCCTTAATGACTTCACAAGCCATGAAATGAAATCGTTTTAATTGTCAATACCAGATAGAAAACATATCAGCGATTCTTAAAACACCAGAACTGAAAGGGAGTCTTGCAGCACAGATTGTCAGAGGTTAAGTTCACTCTAGAACAGGGAATGGTGACTCTATCCCCTGGGGGATGGTTTTCCTTTCAAACAGACCAGACGAACTCAGAAAGAAGTGTCCAAGGCAGCCAACTCATCACTGCTGCTCAACTCTTCTTGATCCTGGGCACCATACACTCCATGGGGTTGTCTTGGCAAAGATAATGGAACAGTTTGCTATTTATCTCTCCAGTGAATACAGTGGGTCCTTTTGTCAGGCAATCAGTGGTTAAATGACTTGCCCAAGGTCACATACCTAGGAAGTGGCTTACACTGGATATAAAGTCAGGTCTTAGGAAAGCTAGATGGCTCATTGGATTGAGAGCCAGACCTAGAGATGGGAGGTTCTGTGTTCAAATTTGATCTCAGAAACTTTCTACCTATGTGGCCTTAACCCTAATTGCCTAGCCCAGTGATGGACAAACTAAGGTCCGCAGGCCAGACAACATTATTCCCAATCTGACGAATACAGTGAGTAGGATGCAATACAATGAAACTTCAAAAGAGTTGCCTTAGAAACAGACTGACAGATGAGCATTTCCTTTCCTTTGGCCCCCCTCTTTAAAAAGTTTCCCCATCACTGGCCTTGGAGCCAATACTTAGTATTGATTCTAAGACAGTGGGTAAGAGTTTTTTTTAAAAAATAAAATAAAGTCAGATCTTTCTGACTCCAAGCCCAGCGCTCTATTCACTGAGCTACCAGCTGCCTCAATGTTAGTTCCCTCACGATCTTCCCCCAACCAAAAGGTTCTTTTCTCTAGAAAAAAAATTTATTGGGGTAACTAAGTAGCACAGTGAATAGAGAACAAGGTCTAGAGTCTATTGGATCTAGATTCAAATCAGGCCTCAGATATTTCCTAGCTGAATGACCTTGGGCAAGTCACTTAACCCTGATTATTTAGCTCTACTGTACTCTTTTAGAACTGAAACTAAGGCAGTAGGTAAGGTGGTTTGCTTTTGATTTGCTTTTTTTTTTTTTAAGTTCTATCTAGAAATAAATTAGATACCAATTTTATTTTTTTCACTGCTCTGAGGTGTTATAAAAACATGAATCAATAATTCTTTTACTGAGCCCCAGATGACCATCACAATTAGAAAGATCTCCTCCCCCAGCATGCTTTACCACTTTTCGCTGTCATCATTTGAATAAGGATACACCCATCAGCAATACCAGCATTGACCACTTTATCTTGGGAAAACAAATCTCTTTGCAAATCAAAGTGGAAAAGGAAGCAAAACAAACTCTTGAGACAGAAAAACAAGCACTAGAGTGAGGATTCTCTTCTCCTCTCAGAGAGTGAGTGAAAGTGAAGCAAAGGACAGGAAAGTGAAGAACTCCTAGTCCTCTTCTCAGCTGCATGAACTGCTCTAGCCACATTGTTCCTAAGTCACAGGGCTCCTACTTGCATCCCCCAAAGTCTTTGCCCATTTTTCCCCTTTGCCAGTTCATTGTTGGTAGCAGTGGTGCTGGCTCCCTTGATGCTGCCACTGTCCCTAAAGCTCTGGTGCAGCAGCCTGCCCTCTGCACCCCATCCTCAAGGGTGAGTATCCTTGTGCCCATCTTCTGGATTCTCTCTAACTGCATATTCTCCTTTAATGGGGCTTTTTCTCCCCCCTCTCCCATTAGGAACAGGGAGTACTAAAGTTTAGAATATAAAGTGAGGTTGAGTACAAGAATTTGGGGGAACTTCTTGCCTGCCAATGGGCACTGATCTCTGATATCGTATTACACTAATATTACATATGTGGGTATGCTAATAAATGTACATTTAGTATATATAACATAATAAATATATAATTTAGAGTATTTATTAGTCTATATATTTTTAATATACCATGTATTTATTATATATAAATATATAAATTTATATTTATTAGTTTAGTAGATTTACAATATATAAGTATATTTATATGTAATTTATATATAAAATGTGATATATTTATGTATAAATATATGATGTATTATATGAAATGGAGTATAAAGTTAATATATAATATATTTATAATATATACACACAGTGGGGAGAGAGAGAGAGAAAAGGAGAGGGAAAGAGAGAGTGAGAGAGAAAGAAAGGGAGAGGGAGAGGGAAAGAGAGAGGGGGGGGGGGGAAAGACAGAGAGAGAGAGAGAGAGATTGAAGCCCAGAGTAAGTGAGGAGTAGACTATCCTCAATTTTCATACAAGTGTACTACCAGCTTCCTAACTACAGGATTTCAGTACGACAGCAGAGAAGTGAGGCTGGATTTGAACTCCTATCTTAACTATTGGTCCAATGCTTTGTAAAGTCTGGTGCCACCTAGCTGCTAGAAATCATGTCATGTGAGGATCAGTTGAAAAAATTGGGAATGTTCACCCAGGAGAAGAGAGGACTTGGGACAGACATGACCATTGTCTTGAAAGCCGATGTGGTGTAGTAGTCGTAGGTTTGGATTTGGAGGTCAGAAAGACCTGACTTTGAAATATGCCTCAGTTGACACATGCAATGTGATCCTAGGAAAGTCACTGTCCGCTTAGGGCCTCAGTTTACTCATCTGTAAAATAAGAGGACTGAATTCGGTGACCTCTAAGGTCACTTCCAGCTCTAAATTTATGGTCCTATTTGACCATCTAAGTCTTTGAAGGTCCGTCATATGGAAGAAGAAACAGACATTCTGCTTGGACAAAACTTACTTTACCAGGAGCAATGAATGGGTAGAAATCTGAGGGAAATATATTTCTGCTTTATGTAAAGAAAAGTATCCTAACAATTGAAGCTGTGTCAGAAAAATAGAATGGGCTACTTCCTGCGGAAGGGAATTTCCTGTTCCTGAAGACCTTTAAGCAGAGGTTAGATGATCACACTGAATGGGAATCCCCATCATCTCCAGAAAAAAAAATGGATGGATTAGCCTCTGAAGCTCCCTTCCAACACAGAGAGTCTGAGAAGTTAAGAAGGGTAAACCTGAGGTTAGGTCAAGTGATTCCCATTATTTTGCTCTTATGATGGACTATTTTCATCAGCTAATCTCTCAGATATAGTTTCTGGTGGCAAGAATCACTGAGCTCCTCCACCATCTACAAGTCAAGGTAGAAGCCAACCAAACTCTAGCCAACACTATGAGATACAGATCTAAGTCACAGGTATGTTTGTGGCAGCCCAAATGTAGTGGAGGAGAAAAGTGTGTCCATTTGGGACAGAATATCAGAGATTAGATCTTACAAGGATGTTGCAGAGGGGACTCAGGTATTAGATGGAATATGGAAATTTCTGCTGTTTCAGGATGGTTTGGCACCTTAGATTCTGAATTAGAATGAAATGATCTACTCATAGATTCGTCTCTCCATTAACAAAAGGAAGTTTGCTTAATCGGAGAAGGAAATGGTATTCGGTAAGTATACATCAATTGTTTAGATAGAAATCCCCTCATCTTTTTATTAAAAGAAACTCATCTATCAGAAAAAATGTATTTTAGGGGGCAGCTGGGTAGCTCAGTGGATTGAGAGTCAGGCCTACAGACGGGAGGTCCTAGGTTCAAAGCCAGCCGCAGACACTTCCCAGCTGTGTGACCCTGGGCAAGTCACTTGATCCCCATTGCCCACCCTTACCACTCTTCCACCTAGGAGCCAATACACAGAAATTAAGGGTTAAAAAAAAAAAAA